>NC_134587.1:54145590-54473340 GCF_037038515.1 Microtus pennsylvanicus | reverse complement strand
AGGTAATATGATCTATTATCACTGAATTACTTGAAGATATTATTAAGGTAATTTTATACTATCAATGATAAGATTTTTTTTTAACCATTATGGTATTGTTCTCAAGGCACAGTCAAAGAAATATAGGGAAATAGCTGTTAAAAGGTAAAATATTATTATGGGAGGAAATTTCAAAGGCTTCTAATTTACATTTTTATACTCCATAACTCCACCTTGTATACTCATGGTGAGAATGTGTCTTGGGATGTAATACCTTGACTCTGTTTGACTTGAGTTTCAAGAAGACCCCCTCCTGAGCAGTGCTTGAGTTGTGAGCGTTGCTATCACACCAAGAAATTCTATTTATTCTTTTCCCTAGTTCAAAAATGGTGTTCTTATTTATTTTGATATGAAACTTAAAAGATAAAATAGAAATAATTTCAGAAGTTACTTAGAAGCTAATTTAGACAGGAAAAAAGGGGGAAATTAGGTTTTGTTTCAACTGTTTTATCATTAATTTTATCACTGTTTTCTTAACTGCTATTATTACAAAAAAGACATAAATCATAAGATCTATTATGTGAATATATTTTCAGTCACTAGTGAATATTTCTTAATTATAAGCAACATTGTTACATAACAAATCTATGAATATCTTTCTTTTGTATGCTTAAACTTGTCATTATTTATCTACTTTTGAATTTTTGAAACAGGTTCTTTTTATACGCCACGAGTTGCTTTCCAACTTACAGAAATCATCCTGCGTCCATCCCTCAGTGCTGGAATCACAGATGTACACCGCTAGAAGTAGGTGACTTTCTGCCCATTGGCTGATATTTCCCCCTTTTCTCACTTTCCACAGTGACTGACAGCCAATTCTATTGTTTGCTTAAGTAATTTTGACTATGTTGGATACATCATACAACCAATAATGCAATAATTATCTTTCCATGATAGGCTTGTTTTTCAAAACATAACAAGGTTTGCTCATGCTGTCATAACTGACAGAATCCTTTTCTTTTAATGACTGAGTAATTTTTATGTATTGAAGTAAAATTTTAGATGTCATGGAAAGAAGTCACTACTATGCAAATCTTAGCAATATAATTCAATTATTTTATGTGCCCTTGTCAATTTCTTTTTAATGAAAAATAAGAAAAATATACTTTAAAGATAATATAAATATTACCACAGTTTTGAAGCTTTAACTAATATTTTCATACTTATCAAATCCTTTGATTTTTAACCTCAATTATGTATGTATTCAGCTTTAACCTGCTGACCCAATCTATTAGTCTGTCTAGAAATAAACAGTTTGAATATTTTGATCAGTTCCCAATTAATCCCTTAAAATTAAACTACTATTGAGTTTCAAACAAAAAAATTCAAATAACATTTAATTTGTAAAATTTTAACTATTTATGCAATTAGGAATGTATTATACATCTTTTTATTGCCCTTTAATACTCATATTGGAAGACTAAGATCAAGGAAATTGATCACCAAAAATAGTATATTGTTGACAGAGATTTCTGTATCACACAGTCCCACAATCATTCATCCCAAAGAAATACACAGAAGCTTACATTAATTTAAAAGTGGTTGGCCTATTAGTTCAGGCTTTCTTATTAACTAATTTTTACATCTTACATTAACCCTTAATTCTTGTCTGTGATCGCCACATGGCTTGGTACTTTTTATCAGCAAGGCATGCCCATCTTGCTTCCTCTGTGTCTTGGTGACAACTGTAGACTCAGCCTTTCCTCTTCCCAGAATTCTCCTGATCTGGTTGCCCCGCCTATACTTTCTGCCTTGCTACTAGCCAATCATCATTTTATTAAAGCAATACAAGTGACTAATATATACAGGTTAGAGGACCACTGTCCCCACAGCACTGTTCTAAAGCTAATTAGTTACATGCTCACGCCCCAGAAAGACAACCTCACAAATCTCTAGCTTTCCCCAAGATCTAGAGTATTTGACCATTCCAGATGTTCACATTTCATGTTAATGTTAATAAAAAGTCACTCCCCTATGGGAAAGATACATTCATATTTCTGCTTCAATCAGTGTTACATTCAGGATAATATTCTTCAAGCCATTCCTCCTTAACCGTCTTCTGTCCTATTGTTTCTATACTGCCTTGCTTTCACCACATAGGGAGCATCGAGAAACCTTCTGCAAACAGAAACATTTAGGATGGACACATTCACTCACCAGTGGAGTCAAGACATCAGTTTCTGCAAAACTGTCATTGATTTGATTGGATTATCTTTCTCTATCATTAAGACATGATACATCTCCAGCCAGAGAAATTCTAAAACATGTCTTTCCCTCACTAGTATGTAGTGTCATTCTATCTTTCCCCAAGGACATAGTAGAGTTAGAAAATAACTATTCTGTTCCCATTTCTTTTCTTGACCAAGCACCAGACTCTCTTCTCTAAATTGCAAGGGGGTTATCTTGGGTGTGTATCTAAGTCCTTCTAGTCAAGGATTATTGGCACTAATCTTGATCCAAGACTTTATTTTCTGTGACAATATATCAGCACTTCATTACATTTTAGATGCAAAAAGTAGGAATCCTTTGGCAAGTTCTTTTTTTAAAACATTTGTATTTCAATCCACTCACTAGCTCTGTACTTTAGAAATCATTATAATTTCAGAAAAAAATAATTTGATTATTTTACTAAAATTAACATTATTCCATTCTGTCTTTTGCTTTCTTTCTTAATGGTTTTATTTTTGGAGACAAGATCTCACCCTATACCCTACACTATTCTAGAACACGCCATAAAGCCCAGGCTGCCCTCAAACTTCCAGAAACCCACAGCTTAAAACTTCTACATGCTAAGATTTCAAATGTAGGCCATCACACTAGTCTCACTGGATTCTTAAAATCAATACTTCCAATAGTAGATTTATTTTTTTACTTTACTTGGTCTTTATAAAAGCAAATATTGCTCGCCAATTGTGCCTTTAAAGGAAGGTAATTTGAAAGTCACTATCAGTTTTTGCCATGTAAAAACTACAAAGCTTGGGACAAGTCAAAGACTATTCCTCATATGTTTAAAAATACTATGCCAGAGTTTAACCAATCCTTAATCTATGCAAACTGCACAAATGAAAACTTAACTTGTCTAAATATTTCAGACTTGATGGGTCAAAGACTTTGCATGTAATGGTCATTGAGAACAAGAAAACCATTTTTTTGTTACCTAAATTGTTTTAATGGCTTCATTTTTGTCCTTATAAATAGACAAAGCTACTTCATGAGAACAAAACTTCACTTAAAAGTAATTTTTAATGAAAAATGAAGTTATCTGCTTTCCACAAAGTTCTGAATCCTCATTACCCATCATAAGTAACTTTGTAACAAGCTCTCTGTGGATACAACCACTCGTTCATCATACCGTTCAGTGTACTTGACCTCATTCTGCTGAAAAGAAAATCATTCTACACATTTAGGTGACTTCTATTTTTATTTTAAATTACAAACCAAAGAGTTTAAAAAAATAGAAACATATACCATGTTCTGATATAAATGTGTAGATGGGTGACATTCAGGAGACAAATGGATGCCATATGCATTTAATTGTCAGAAGTTTGCATGTAACTTTTATTCACCCAGTGTTAAAGCTAATGAATGTAACCTTCAACATCCCCATGGATTATGTGGAACAAGAGGAGAGAAATACTCTCAGAAATGGCTTTGCCATGATTGCTAAAAGGGTGAAGAAGAATTACTTATATACATCCTAAAGGAAACTGTCAAGGAAAGGGAAGACCAGATTGGGGCACAAAAAGATATTCTGAATACACATCTTTGAAGCAGATGTCAAGGATCTTTATTGCTAAAAAGAAAACATTTTGATAGACGTTGAACTCAAAAAGTAAAATCAAATGCTGTATTATTTTTAACCATACTGGACTATGTAATAAGCCTTCGCCTCTTATGTTTGAAAGTTTGTTTTTATATGATGACAGTGACATTTTATATATTTAGCCCAGAGTTACAACAGCTCCTAAATATTCATAATGCTAATTTCAAGTCACAGCATGATTTGTTAATTCTTATAACTCTGCCAAACCTTGATAAATTGGGCTAAATTTGAACCAGATTTCCTAAGCTAAGCAGAGACATATTAATTCAATATTATTACTGTCAAGCGTAAAATATGTTTCAAGGCTCTACATCACATAGCACCACTTCACAGCTGAGCTGGCACCCCATTCCCTTAAACTGACTGACTTATCTGCCATTGAAATAACCAATAATATTGTCTATTGTTCTTGTATTTAATGGGGTTCATTCTTTTGGCCAATGTTGTAGAGCAGGGAAAGAGAATAAGAAAAATTAACAACGTTAAATAGCTTAAGCAGTTAATGAATTTAATGAAAGTAGGCAATCATGTTTCACAGAATTTAGGGCTGTCAAGAATGAAGAAGCTAATTGTTATTGGTCAGCTGAGTGCAAAGAAAAAAAAAACCCTGGCAAATCACTATGAATGAGTGTACAATAAAAATGTTTATTATTTTCATAGGAGTATTTCAAAAGAAATAAGTATATTTTATATGTGTCTATCATTTTCTGTTCATTAAAATATGTCAGTATCTTACTGAGAAAATCTTATTTCCTGCTCTGGAAATTCTCTTGTGCCATCATCTCAGGTTTGTATGAAAGCCAAAGTTGGTTTTGACTTTGTCTCTGTAAAAGGAGCTGCTTATTGTGTTATTATCTGACTATCTAAGCAACTTCACAGCATGCAAGGGTGGAAATCTTATATTAAGATGGTTTTGAGTGCCAGTTACTCAAAAGGCAGACAGCATGGATATTGTTCCAGTAACCATGTTCACCATGTATTTTCACTCTTTTTTCGACCCAACATAAATGACTATTTCTATATGAAGTTTTTCTCTACATGGAGACTTTGCTTGCTCAGCTGGATCTCCTGAAATGGAGAAGCTTCTATGAAGCAAAGGACATGGTCAACAAGACAAAACAGCAGTCTACAGAAGAAAAAAGTTCTTCCCTAACCCCACATCAAACAGAGAACGGATCTCCAAAACATACAAAGAACTCAAGAAACTTTATGTCAAAAGAAAAAATAATCCAATTTTAAAAATGGGGTGCAGACATAAACAGAACTTCAGATTGTCTATAGAGCTCTCAACATATGAATCTCAAAAGCCTGAAAGACACTTAAGGAAATGCTCAACATCCTTAGCCATCAAAGAAATGCAAATCAAAACAACTCTTTAGATTCTATCCCTGTCAGAATGGCCGAAATCAAAAACACTGATGACTGACAACTTATGCTAGAGAGGATGTGGGTAAAGGAAAACACTCCTACGTTGCTAGTGTACAGTTGCTTTAGAAATCAATATAGTGATTTCTCAGAAAATTAGACTACAATCTACCTCAAGAACTAGCAATAGCACTTTTGGGAATACACCTAAAGGATGCTCAATCAAACCACAAGGACATGTGCTCAACTATGTTCATAGCAGCATTACTTGTTACATCCAGAACTTGGAAATAACCTAAATGCCCCTCATCTAAAGAGTAAATAAAGAAGATGTGGTATATTTATATAACGGAGTACTACACAGCAAAAAAAAAATAATGACATCTTGAAGTTTGAGGGCAAATGGATAGATCTAGAAAACATCATATTGAGTGAAGTAACCTAAATCCAGAAAGACAAGTATAATATGTATTCACTCATAAGTGGCTTTTTGACCTAAAGCAAAGAAAACTAGCCTACAATTCACAATCTCAGAGAACCTAGACAACAAAGTAGACCCTAAGAGAGACATATGTGGATATACATAGGAAGGAGAAAAAGACATGCTCTCCTAAATAAATTGGGAGTGTGGGGGTCATGGGAGAGGGTATTATGGGAGAGCAGAGGAAGGGATGGAGAAGAGAAAAATGCATAGCTCAATAAAAACATAATAAATATATTTAGAAAATTCCATGATTTATTTTCATAAATATGTACTTAGAGAAAATATTCTTCAAATGGGATAAATTATTAATAAATGGGATTAATTACATCTCAAGAATGTCTTAAATACATCTGAGAAAAGTGAAGGTAAATGTGAAGGAAAAATGTTGAAAGCAGATATAATCACTCTCTAACCTCAGAGAAAAGCAAACCCAAGGACTGACTGATGATTTCTCTTTAGAAACCATTGAATCCAAGTGGAAACAAAAGCTTTTTCTCAAGCAATGAATCAAAGGTGCTAGCCCCCTACCAATAAAATGTGATTTGTGCTTAATAAATTAATGAATTAATTAATTTAATCCCCATAGTCCTTGATTGGGTTAGCTTTTGAGGGATAGACCCTCTTAAGTAAAGCATCACCATTCCATAGTTATGGTTTCAAACATCTTCAAGGGTATTAAAATATTGATTCTAATATTTGCTCATTTACAATGTGTACTAAAAAGCACTTCAATAAAAGTGAACTATGGTTAGATATCAAAACCAAACATTAGGAAAAACATTTTTTTATCTTTTCTCCTATATTTTATCTTTTTACTGTTTTTTTATTTATTTATTAAAGATTTCTGCCTCTTCCCCGCCACGGCCTCCCATTTCCTTCCCCCTCTCCTGATCAAGTCCCCCTCCCTCATCAGCTCGAAGAGCAATCAGGATTCAGAAGGAGAGAGAGCACGAGCAAGGAACTCAGGATCACGAGGGGTGCACACACACACTGAGACAATGGGGATGTTCTATCGGGAACCCACTAAGGCAGCTGGCCTGGGTCTGAAAAAGTATGGGATAAAACTGGACTTGCTGAACATAGCGGACAGTGAGGACTACTGAGAACTCAAGAACAATGGCAATGGGTTTTTATCCTACTGCACGTACTGGCTTTGTAGGAGCCTAGGCAGTTTGGATGCTTACCTTACTAGACCTGGATGGAGGTGGGTGGTCCTTGGACTTCCCACAGGACAAGAAAAACATTTTTATACAAATCTTTATTTAGCTTCTTAACAACTCTAAACCAGATTAGGCTCTTAAATCTATAGCATATAGGCAATACACATCTCTTGAAGATATCTGTTGCATATTACTCAATGAAGATAAAAAGCTGGCATACAATTTATGTTGTATCTTTATGAAAGTGTAGGCTTTTATAGACATGCAGACTACTTAATTTATAAAATACATTGTGTGCAATGCTAAAGTATGAAAGTAACAAAGAACAATTCTATTTTGGAGTAGAATATAAATTTGATAGAAACACATATATGCATAGTGTAAGGAGACAACTCTGCATCTTGATGTGTATGTAGAATTCTATGGTATCAGTAAGGATCTTAGTATTATATACAGGATGTAAGTCCTGCTTCTGCCACATTTTAGTAACATATGGGATAAATTGTAAATAAGTCCAAAATTAGTTAATTAGTGGTTAAATATGTCTTCAATGGAAGATTGTATATCTCAAATTAATATAATTTATTCAAAGCACTTGTCCAACACATAATATATAAAATAGCATTCTTTATCAAACCATAAAATTAGTAATATTATCAATCTTAAGAATAACTATTACTGATATGTTAGCTAACTTTTTCATCACTATGATAATGGGCCTAGCAAAAGCTACTTGATTGAGGAAGGATTCTAGGATCTAGGATCTAGAGTCCAGTGGATTCTAGAATTTCAGTTTGTCAGGGCCACAAATGCAGGGCATATGGCACTTAGCAATAGAACTGTGGCAGAATTATTTGTATCACTACTCAAGCTATGAAGTAGGGAGCTCTAGACTAGAAGGAGAGAAACCTGCAAAGGCATGTCCTTGTTGGCTTATGTATCATTTTTAGGTATTCTACTTCCTAGCTTCTGATACATTTCAGAACAGTACCATCAGCTGCAGAATAACCATTCAACACATGGGCCTGTGGGAGCCATGACACAAACAAGGCTCAACCTTGAGGACATTAAGTTTTTAGAAATGTGCATCACGGATCACAGTGGTTCTTAACATGATAAGGCATGATATACAAAAGGCTTGCAAAACTCCGGGATGCATTCTAAACCCTGGCAAACGCACATATACATGTTAAGAGGAAAACATGAAGCTTCAGTGTTGGCCGTATTATTGTCAGTAATGAGCTGCTCAGGATGCTGGAGAGCAAGCAGTGTGGTGGCCACAGTCTTTCCAAAGGGTGCAGCTGATAGCAAAAAGAAGAAATGCGGAGACAGGTGAGTCAGGAAAACCAATTGCAAGGCTGTAAAGTAATACAAGAAGATGGTAAAACCCTGACCTACAGAGAGAAAATAAGAAAAAATAATGACCCATACAAGAGGCAGGAATACATCTTTGAATACAAGTGAACTGATTCACTGAAAAGAATCTCACAGAACAGTAATAGAAAACACAATGAGAAAACATCTTCTGAAATTGACATTTTACCATTATAGAACTTTGACCTTGAGGCATTTCAGAATTGTGCCCGGCACCCTGATTATCTATCTGTCTTAGATATTCTTGTATTTCTCCTTCTTGCCAAACAAGCTGCTCCTCATCAAGGACAAAGGCAGTGCCTTACTGGGAAGCGAGAAAAAAATAACTTAATTGTCATGTTACACAATATGTAGCACTTACGTCTTCCCCTGTGACTCAGTGTGATGATCACTAATAGCCCGTAAATTGTGACTGTGTTAAAAGGAGATTTCTCTACAGCTGAAAGTCTGTGTGCTGATGTCATGTTCTTCAGGGATGCCACCCACACATGCTGCCTGCAATTTCTTATTATGTGGTCCACATAATGGAATGGGGCACTGATTTTTTCTTTCCAACAAATATCACTCAGAACGACCTTGAAAATACCCTTTCTCCTTCAGACATTCTTTTTTTCTAGCACTAGTCATTTATCTTAAGAGTCAACATAACAATTTTAGTGTTGATCTGAAAAGTAGCAAGCATTGAATAAATTAAAATAAGATATTCAGATAAATTTATCATTTGGTATGTATAATTATTAAATGATACATTACTGGGTTAAACACAGCCATAAATTAATGTATATGTCTTTAAATGAATATGCATGTACATACTCAATTATACTAATATTCATTTAATGTTACTCTGGTTAAACATTATTTTAAGTGCTTTGCACATGTGACATTTTTTGCAAACTATTAAGAAGGATAGTGTTATTATTCCCATTAGATACTGAATAAGATGAAGTGTATAAAGTAAAATAACCCTACTTAAAATAAGAAAGAGAAAAGCAGTTGCTATGATTAGACACCGCCCTTCCAAATTCATTTTAAGATTTAATTGCCAATGTAACTGTCTTGCCAGATGTGCTCTTTCAAAGGAGATTAGGTCAGCAGATCACTGTTTTTATGAGCATATCAGTGCAGATATTTTTTAAATGGCTTAGTTACTGTGAAAATGGCAACTTGATGAAAGAAATATGATGGTTTGAGTGAGAACGACCCCTATAGACTCTCCAGTAGGTTGAACTATTTGAAAAGTCTGGCCTTCCTTGTTGGATGAAGTGTGTCACTAGAGGTTGAATTTAAGCTTCAAAAGTCCATACCATTCTGAGTTCTTCCTCTGCTCCTTTACTTCTGGATTGTAGTCCCCAATACTGCTCTCAGCTACTGTTCCAGAACCATTCCTGCTTCTTGCTGCCACTGTGATAGCAATCTGTTCACATTCACCCCCCTGGTCAAATTATTTCTAAGTTGTCTTGTCATGCTGCTTCTTCAAGGCAATAGAAAAGTTACTAAGACAATTGTTTAATTGTATTCTTCTCCTTGTATCTCTGTATCTCACATATAGGTGTATGTTCCACCTTTTACTATGGCATAGTGCTACATAACCATCTTTTAATGTGGGATTCCCCCTCTGTAAGCTATGAATGTTTTATTCCCATTGGTTTCCCCTACGTATGTTATAAATGTTTTATTACCATTGGTTGTTAAAGAAGCTGTTTTGGCCAATGGCTTAGTAGAGTAAAGCCAGGAAGGAAATACAAACAGATGTTAGAGGAAGGCACTTGTTGGTTCCTGGCTGCCCAGCTAGCTTAAACCGAAAGAATCACACAGAAACTGTATTAATTAAATGATTGCTTGGCCCATTAGCTCTGTCTTCTTATTGGCTAAGTCTTATACTAATTTAATCCATTTCTGTATATTGCCACGTGGCTGTGGATTACCAGGTAAAGTTCCGACCAGCATCTGTCTCAGCTGACTCCATGGCATCTCTGCCAATCCGCCCTTCTTTTTCCCAACATTAAGTCTAGCTTTCCCTGCCTACCTAAGTTCTGCCTAGCTATAGGTCCAAAGCAGATTTTTTTATTTATTAATGGTAATCACAACACACAGAGGGACTCACAATCACCTCCCCTTTTCTGTTTAAATACAAAAAAAAAAGTTTTGACTTTAACATAGTAAAATTACAAATAACAAAACAGGTATCAAACAAGAATCACAGTTACAATATTTATATCTACTTTATCTTTTATAATAACTAAGAAAAACTATAACTATAAATTCTTCAACTCCATCAAAGACTCCAGAAGCATATATTACCTAAGTAAACAGGAGTTGCATTGTAAGCAACTTCCAAAACCCTAGAATTGACAGAGACATCTCGCTGCCTGGTCAGTCACCCAAAGTTCTTTTCTATCATTCAGGCATCCATCTTCAATGTAGATGTTCTTTAAAGCTCTTTCATGTATAATTGTCTTGAAACAATGCAAATGTACACCTATGGGTTTAGTTTATTTTTTCATTCTTTCTTCTATTTTTTTCATAAATTTCATTAAAGTGCACAAAAAACCCACAATTATATGTCCATCAACAACAATCCACTAATAATAACAATTAAATTAAATTTTCAGAAACCTCCTGGTAATTATTTTTTAAACAAGGATTTAAAACTTTAGAACTCTTTAGAAACAAGCTTACAAATATAATTACAAAGCAAAATTTAAAAAGGGGAGTTTAATATCATAATTTTCAGATCATTAAAAATAGGGTGGAAAGATCTACCATATTCTCAACATTAGCCTGAGGTATGACTATACATTAATGAGAGTGATTTAATAAGAAATTAAAAAATAAATCTTTAACAATAATGATTAAGAAAAAAATACATCTTGTGTAGCAGAAGTCAAAAATTGGCTTGCCCTGATATATATTTGGTTTGACCCACATATTTTTTGCTTGTTTGAGTTATAAATCTATTGGAATTATTGCCAAATTTTAAAAAATAAAGAGATACATTAAATTTGGGTTGCCTGGTTATTCTTAATAGATAGAGAATTTTGCATGTTGAAAAATTCTTTCTTTTGTGATAGTTCTGATTGATAGCTGGTTACTGTCAAGACATCCAGTTCACCAAGTTTCTGCTTTGTTTCTGCTATTGCTCTTTTTGTAATTTCTTTCTAAATACTGAGTTGACTTTATTCACTCTTGATATCTTTGTAATATCTCTTACTGTTTGAGATTTGGCATGTCCCTTGAAGCAAGCCTGCTTGGGAATGTCAGTGTATACTTCATATTTCTTTGATATAAATGTATCAAATGGTAAGATTTTACCCCCCTCCAGAATTCCAATATGTGCAACCATTGAGAAACACACTTGCAGCATTAATTCGTTGCTCATATTCCAATTAGCCTTAATAATAAATCCCAGGGTCAAATATTAGAGGGTGAACGCTAAAAAAATCAGAGAAGCAGAGCAGCCAGCCACTAGTTCTTATGTTTACAGAATCTTCAGACTGAATTGGGTATCCTGTTTTTACAAGTCCTCAGACTGAATGCCATCTCTATGAAACCTCAGACTGAATCCTGAGCTCCTGTTTCCTCCTGCCTTATATTCCTTTCTCTACCCAGCCATATCACCTGTCTCCACATCCTTAGTGCTAGGATTAAAGGCATGTGATCCCAAGTGGTGGGATTACCTTTTTGTGAGTTCTGTTTATTTTTTAGACAGATTCCATCTTGAGCAGCTCAGGGTGGCCTTGGACTCAGAGAGATCTGCCTGCCCCTGTCTCCTGAGTGCTGGGAATAAAGTGGTGTGTGCCACTCCTCCCTGCCCTTTATGGCTAACTAGTATGGCTTTGTGGCTAACTACTACATTTATAGTAGCCACCAATACTTTCAGTAATCCTGGTGTTAAACCCTAATATCAAGGTTAACACCTCAATTTCCAATTAGTTTCCAAAGAATGTTAGTTCTGCCTACCTTCATTCTGCACTGACCTATTTTAAGTTATACCCATCAATCTCTCAAATGAGGTTGGCCTGGCTTGCATAACTCTAGGTTTTTGTCTTTTTTCCCATTATATGAATATATGACTGCAAAATTTCTGTTTTCAGCTTTTAGAAGCACTTTCCAAACTTTTTGCTAATCCCCGTTGATTCATTAAAACAGTGAGATATATTCCTAGCCCTTCAGCACTTGAGTTTGATTATCTGCATGTTCAGTGTTCCTCATCTTTTCCAAACTTCTAAAGCCTAATCTAATTAAAGGTAAGCAACTAACACTTTTTATGGATGGTTTTATTAGATAATAAAGTAATTGGAGTAACAAAACTTGTTGAAAAACAATTATCATTCGGAGGCATATAAATTCACCTTCCTTAATCTTGGGTTTCCTTAAGAAGACTCAAATTAAATTTATATTTTCACTGTTCACCATTACCTTCATCAAGTGTATAAACAGTAAACCAAACAAAATATAGGATAATGACCCAGTAGAATCATTAGTATTAGTCATTACTAGACTAATGTGAGAAGTGTTTAGTTATACCTGTATTGGTAATCCCAGGGTAATACATACACTGTCACGTATTCTGAGTTCAACCCTGAATGAAGAGCAAACAATGGAGAGCTAACATACTTCATGTCAAAGCTCAGAGCCAAATGGTATCATTGTAAATGTGAATAAAAATTTCAGTGCTATTTAAATGGGGAAAAAACCCTGAAAGCAGAACTATTAAACAGTTGGATAACAAGTGGCTCATTATAATAAATTTAGTATATCTATTTTATGATTAGCATTTAGTTTGGTAAAGCCAAAAGAACACATTTATAAAAACATTAATTTGTTATTTGAATTTTAGTGACTTTTTCATTGAGTTTTTATCTAATTTATAAACTGCCTTTGGATTTATAGTTATTTGTTTACTGGGAGAGTATGTATAATTGTTGTTTATATATTGTAAAAAAGGGACACACATGATTTGAACTAATGCAGAGATAGTGATGCAGTTGTGCTCATAATTTTTCTTTTTCATGAAGAATTTATATTTTAATTTAATATATGAAACAGACAATCTAAAATCTAGAACAAGAGATTGGTTGGCTTTTGTTTTTTGACACAAAGTCCCATGTAGTGTAGACTAGTGGTTTTTTTTCCCCTTTCTGAGAACTCTATTTTTATCAGATACATTGGGCTTATGCATTTTCAGAAAAAAATTAATATTTTAGGTAAATAACACTCTGACAGTCACGTAGAAATAAATTGATACTTACCAAGACTAGAGACAATGTTATAAGAAATGGAAAAATGCAGATATGCCTTCAAGAACTGACAGAGCAAGTTGTTATACTCCACACAGCGGCACAGTGCTGATGCTCAAGGTGCACAATCTCAGGCAATATTGGTAACTGTTTAGAGACATGAAATTACTATCTTTTGGTTTCCTTTGTGTGACCAAACACTTGATGCTATTTTGTATGGGATACAGTGCATTGAACTTTTCAATTAATTACAGTAGTACAGTCTTTCTTCAGTGTACTGGCTGCACAGATTACCACGTGATTTTGTCTAGCATTTACTTAAAAATTCAATCCAAGCTGCATTTGTTTGCTCTTATTACTCCGTGTCTAAGAGGCATACAAGTTATCTAACAGCAAAGAATAGGAAAGAGGTTGCCTTCTCACAGACCACAGACCACAACTCTGCAAATCCAATTTACACAGGGCCTGTTAGAAAAGGTCCTACCTCATTAGCACCTGTATATCCACAAAGGATATAAGAATGAGAAGGTGCTTCATAAAGGAAGAAAACTACCAACAAAACCTAAGACAAACTGGGGGATGGCAAATGTTTGGAGTTCATGAAGTGGGTGCTTCAGAGAAATGAAATTAGCAAACATCTGTTTTCTTCCACTATGTGTGCTACACTCCAGCTGGTAGTATCTGCAGCACTGAAACTCCAGAAGACTCTATGCCCAGTATACCTTGTACCCTTCAAGTCATGGACACTCTGTCACCCACGGTAGGTAAGAAACTTCTTGTCACGCTTCTCTGAGAGTCCCATTGTCTAAAAGTTATGCCTTGATATCCTGGGGAGGACACCAAGATTCTGAAAGAGTCACACTGTAACGGCGTAAATGAATGCAGACAGATTGTAAAAATATATACAGCTTTAATGGAGAAATAGACTTAGAGAACCACCATTCCCTCGGAGACCAGGAAAGCAGAAGAAGCAGCTGGGAGCACGCTCGCCAAATTTATAGGCAAACATTAGCCCGAGGTGAACACGCCCCCTAAGGGGCGGGACTTATCCCTCCATCTCCCCTTTTTGTCTAAATAAGACAGAACTAAACCAAATACAACTATATACAATAATAACAAATAATAAATATAACAAACAATATTGAGAATCAAAAGTTTTGCTAAACATTCTATTTCAAGGAGTCTAAATAATGTAGAGAGTAACTACAATTATATAATCTTCAACTCTGTCAAAGATCCTAGAAGGGAATAAATATTACTTAACAAATGAGATATATCCAAAATGTGCAACAATTGACAGAGACAATTTACTACCTGGGCAATAACCCAAAGTTTCGTTTGCAATGTTGAGTCAACCAACTTTGGCTAAGGCCTAACATAACTGACATAACATTATTAAAGGCAAGGAACTTTCTTAGAACTATCCTACCCTGTCTTGGCAGGATAAGACAATCCTGTTTCATAGTCAGAAGTTGAGGTATGGGCTTTTCTTAACCCAAAGGCCAGTTCTGCCAAGAAGACAAGCTCCCAGTGGAGTGTCTTTGGTGCTCAACATTCTCTCGGGAATAGAGCGGTGTTGGCAGGAGCAATTGTGTCTCACTATCACGAAACTCCGAGTTAGATTAAAGGCCATTTTCTACAGCTCTTTGAAGAGGTTGAAGATTATCTATCTATACTGAGTATAATCTCTATATATCTAAAGAACCTGATTAGTCTATAAATGACAAACTCAGATGACTATTAATCTATATAATTCTCAATATCTATCTAACTTAAAGACTAAGATAATAAATAACTGTGTAACAAATGAGGATAATGACCTCCAAATATAAACACTGTACAAATATACACTGCAATATGGTAAATATATATCAATACACAAACATTATATAAGTATCTTAATCAGAGGTAGAAATGTACACTGCAATATGGTAAATATATACAATATATATATCAATACAATATATGTCAATACATAAAAAATTAAACAGAGGTAGAAACATGCATGCATACCATAGTCAATATAATTTAACTTTGTATCAATATACAAGAATTGATACCAATATATTTGTCTAAAAACAGTAACTCACAATTATAAATCTATTATCCCATCATTCCCTCTTTTTTTTTTTTTCAAAATGATCCCTGAGCTTATAAAATTCCTCCCCCAACCTCCCAACCCCTAAATGATGTCCCTAAACCCAAGGGCAAACTTTACTGGGAGAGGGGACGTCGTCCTCTAGAATTACTTCCAGCTGTCATGGGGGTGACGTTCTTTCTGGGGGATCCTGTGAAAGTAAAATGGTGGTTAAATTTCAAGATCAATGTCTTTTAAAATTGCAAATAGTCTCTGAGTATTTTGTGGAGGTCTGGCCAGAATGTTGTACAAGATGTGCACCATTTCAGCTAACCAAGTTGGGATCGTCTTGTGCAGCTGATACCCAAAACAGGTCTTGTAGTAGCACTATCAGTATCATGACGTCATATCAACCAGGTAGAGTTGTTGTTGTGGGGCCCCATCTTCTTCCTGGAAACTTCAAATGTCACTTCAGGAAAAACTCATTGTTCATTGTGAAAAACTTAAACATTAATCATATAGACATATATAGACATACATATATATATATATATATTCAATGAAAGGCATGATAAATATATTCAATGAAAAGTATGATAGATATGAAGAAAAGCAAAGATGTTTTCTAAACTCATATTTCTTTCTGTCCCATATCATGGCTCTTGACATGAGACAGAAACTCCAGAAACTCTGGGTTTTTCTCTTACTAACAGGCTTGGAATTGGAGAGGACTGAGCCAGGTAGGAGTGGCACTCAGCACTTTAATTCTGAGACTGAGCGTGCAGCACAGAAATTCTTTTCATCCAAGTTACGTCCAAATCTGACACTGAAAACACGTCTCGGTATGGCGGCAGGAATCCGCCATGCTCTCCCTCCTGCCTAAGCCTGATTGGGCTAAAAGCCACTGGAATGCTTTAAAGCCAGAGTTTACGCTGGCAGCACAGCCCCAAGAAGCTGCGCTTTAAAATGACACAGCGTTTTTTCTGCTGCTGTTGCTGAATCAGGAAATCTCTCTACTGCATGCCACCAACAAACAGCAAAAATCTGTGTTAAACTCTCTCTCCCTTATTTTTAAGCCTTCTTAGGTTTTTAAGTGGATTTACTCCATCAAGTCTGGGTGCCATTCTGTAATAGGATCTGTGGGCCTCTTCCCACAGCCCGGCTCCTGCCCTGGCTAGCTTTACACCAGAAATAACAACACACAAACTGTATTCTTTTAAACTCTGCTTGGCCCATTATATCTAGCCTCTTCTCGGCTAACTCTCGCACCTGGACTAGCCCTTTTGTAATAAAGAGTGTAGCACCAAGGTGCGCTTACCGGGAAGATTCTAGTCTACGACCATCCTGGGCGGGGCGTCTCTGAGCTCACTTCCTCTTCCTCCCAGCATTCTGTTCTATTTAGTCCTCCCACCTATGTTTTAACCTATGAGGGCCAAGCAGTTTCTTTATTATAATTAACCAATGGCCTTCCTCCATCATCACACCTCCAGATGATTTTGTTACCTGCTAAATCACACCAAATGTTATTCTGCAGCTCTCAAATGCATTCTCCTTCCTTTACTTATTTTTCCACGGTGAGCTCATCCTTTGTCTTCTGAGGAAACCTACTTTACCTCTAACTGTTCAGATTAAGTAGAACTCCTGCCCTTATCTCCTCAGAACATCTAATTTTGTTATATGCCTTTTCACTTTCTTCAGCTATTTTATTTAGCTGTGCGTGACATTTTCTGTGAGGGCCTAAGTTACCATGCTCAAACCTGAAACTTTTTAACAGGTTTCTTCTCATTCCATATGCTTCCTCCCACCCTCTCAAATGAAGCACACAGGGCCTTATGCTGAGAGAATAAAATTCCACAGGCTCATACAAAGATGCTCTAGTGATTGTTTCATCTCTTTAAGTGGTAAGCTACAGATAAAACTAAAAAAAGAACTTGTACTATTGATCAAATGACATTTTCATTTTACTTTATGCAATAACAGTACAAAAATATGACAATATTTTGTTGAATTCAAGTATTAGCAAGTGGCAATATTTTAAAAAATATTTTAGAATTGGTTTAGCAACTTCAAAGCATAGACAATACAAATTTCCTTCCCTAAGTGGAATATAATTTATATTAATATTGTAAAAATTATATAAGGGATATAGGTTAGTTTTTTTTCTGGAAAAGAAATGAACTCTTATTTGACTTTATGCACGCATAAACTTAAACACATACAAAAAATTATAACTGAGAAAAAGTTCAGAAATTGAAAAATGAAAAAAAAACACTATTCTCAACTTAAACTTAGTTTATGTAAACCACCAATTGTTAGCTTTTGTATGTGTTCTCCAGTTAGCTTTAATATTTTTTGTCTATTTGACCTGTTTTTAATTTTCCAACTCTCAGAAACCCCCTGTGAAGAATAGATTAAACCAATGTATCATTTATGCATTAATGCTAGGCCAGGCTTTAATCTGGAGTGTACAGATTAAAGTTTGTAGTCCTTGAGTTTTGATAAGTGTTTTTTAATTGTATTTATTGAGGTATATATTTTTCTCTGCTCCCTCCCCTTTCTCTGCAATCCTCTTCTACCCTCTCCCACACTCCCAATTTACTCAGGAAATCTTGTCTTTCCATACTTCCCATGTAGTTTAGATCCACGTATATTTCTCTTAGGATCCTCTTTTGCCCCTGTATCTGCTGTTCAATGTGCTTTCCAGAACTTATGAAATGAGAGAGATGAAGCTTAGGGGCTGTCATCTGATTTGGGGAATGAAGGGAGAGAAAGGTGAAGGGGGAAAGTGAAGGAATACAGTAAAGGAGAGAAAACAATCAAAAGTAAGGGGTTGAAGGCAATTAACGTTAAGAAGTTGATCTTAATAGATTTTCCTGAAATTTTAGTTGCTGGAAATCTTATGTTATATTCTAGATTCCATGGGCACTCAACACATGTGCATATATGTGTATTCAGAAATACATATAAACCAAAATAATAAACTAAATCACATTTTTAAAAAGAGAACTAGAGTTAAAAGACAGCTGGTTCATAACCACAAATGGATATATTCATATGAAAAACAAAATGACCATGTATGGAGATCTCCTTAAGGACAAATCTGTGAAGTACATGAAACAACACTCAGAAAGAGCCTGTAGTACCAAAAGGAAAAGAAATAATAATAATGTTGTTCTCAGAAGCTGATAAATATCTTGAAAGGAATGAATGTAAACTTTGATGACCATACTGACATTTATAGAGCATTGTATTTTATACCTTTAGAAATCATTTTCAGTAATAATTTCAGTAATATATTCAGAAATAATTGATTTCAAATGAACACTGCTAAGTGATAATGCTTATATAGGGTCACTGTGGACCAGATATGCTTTGAGAGATTTAAATGTGTAATTGTGCATAGAATGTGTTCAGTGATGTATAACGAATAGAACATCTCTCTCTTTTAAAATCTCCAAATGAATGAATAGGAAGATTTCTCACTTTAAAGTACCAAATACATCATAATGGCTAGCTATGAAATTTGCAACAGGCACTGATCCTAGCATGTAAACTGATGCTTAATGCATCACACTATTAATATATAATTCTTGGAACAATATACTACTGTTTTATTTGTCTGAAACTGGAGTATCAGTACATTTCCAAAAAAATAAAAACAAGAACGAGTTAACAATGGTCATTTCTTTAGTCCTTAACCTGCACACTGATTCTTGTTCATAACTGAAGCTCCTAGGAAACCAATCTCTAGGTTCTATACTATAATTCAGTTTGAGTTTTTCTGTCAAAGAACTCCAGCTATATGAAAAATTTTCAGTTTAATTTTATACCAGACTTGTATTCTATTGAAGTTTGCTATAGATGGTGCCATGAAAAATTGAAAATGTAAAATTATTAAAACATTTTTATGCTTTTTAATTAAGAAATTATCAGAAAGCATGTGTGACGGTGTACATCAAGTCTGGAACTTTGTACATTTTTCAAATTAATAAATTAATATATGATGAATTTGTTCCAGTATTTAATGGAGGAATAAAATTTCAAACATTTGGCTACTGTTTTAAGCATTAAGTATAGATTTATATTCACTATTTTCACAATTTATTTATTATAAGAACATATTGACTTTGAGTTTTTAACATCAATTTACATATGAGATGTTTTATAAAAGTCAAGATGCTCTTAACAAACTGGAAACCTCAAACAATAGGAAGGATTGTATTTTTTAAGATGTAGCTCATCCTATGTTCCTAGTTAAAAGAAAAAGTCAAGCAATATCCCCACGTCCTATAGAAAGAAAAGCAATTGTCCATAACCAGTCCAAGGAGATTGTAATGGAACATTAAGAAGAAAGAGTGGTTCTCAGGAAATTTTACAGTCCTGGTTTGCAATGCCACTGACAAATACAGTAAAAAATAAAATAAAATAAAAAAGTCAAACACTTGAGCAAACAGTTCAACATGAAATTACTGACTGATATCAGAGTCTGTGGTCACATACACCTGCCACCAAGCTCCCAGTGGAGGGAGTAACTTAGCACATCCTACAAATCAATGGCTGCCTAGGTGTGGGGGCCAACACACAGGCTGGCAGGAAGGAGAATGCCAATCACCAAGTGCTACCTCTCCATTTACATCACATTGGAATTCAGACAGTGTCTGAGAGCTGAAAAGTGAATTTATTGTTGGAAGAAAGTCAATATTTTACAATAACTCTGGGCAGTGATTTAAAAGGCCATTTTGTGCACACTATTTACTTCTTCATACACATATATATTGCAATTCATCACCACAGAAATCGAGAAGCGGTGAGATTCTGGAAAACTACCACATTTGAAACAGGGATTCTTTACTAAAAGGCCATGAGTCTCCATGAATGCTGAGTTATTAGAAAGAAAATTCTCTGAAATTTCAAGAAACCCGGGTTTCTTTACTTTTTCTCTTTTTAATAACTAGATTTCATTTTTGATGAAATCTGTCTCAAAGTTGCTATGGAATATAATCTTTATTCCCATGACATGCCCACATGATGTTATGAGAACAATCCCATAACAAAGCAAATTTTTTTTCAGAGGTAAAGTAGTTGGGTCAAAGCTAAAAGTATATAAACTTCTCCAATAATGCTAGTATCTTATACTTAATTTTGATTTTGTGTTTTAATAATATACAGCTTTTTAATTGACATTAACATGATTTTATTGAGGTTATTTAAACAAGGGACTATAATTTTGTACATATATGAGAAGATGTAGGTGTGTTTATATGTATATGTCACTGATGGCATGCACACTAAACAAGATAATTCAAAATATAGACTATTTCTCAAAATAGGTTTTCAGTACATATGGTCACGAAGAGAAAAATAAGTTTTCTAAATGTAGTTATTCACGCTGTAAAATATTTCCCCTAGACTTGTGCTTGTGAAAGAGTAGGCAAATCAGAATTCCACATCACTTAATGGATGGTTAGTTGATTGTTAACTTGACAGAATCTAGAGTCACCTGGGAAGGGAATGTCAATTAAGGATTATGCCGAACAAGTAGACTGATGGTGTGTCTTTGGGATTTTGTCTAGGTTAAGTGGGTACCACCACTCTGTGTTTGTGTCCTGAAATGAATATTAAAAGGAAGGGTGAACCTGAATAGCAAGATGCATATATTCATTCTCTGTCTGTTCTTGACTGAGGATGTGACCAGTTATTAGTTGCTTTTGCTTCCCTGCAGTGAGGGGCTGAAGCCTGGTATTCTGAACTGAAATTACTTTCGCCCTTAAAATTGATTCTATAGAGGTATTCTATTACAGAAACTAGAAAGGACTGCAGGATGGAAGTCATTCCCTGCTGATGAGTAAGGCTTCTAGTGTGAGCAGCCCGATTTTGTGATTGTGTAGCTTTTCAGGCTCAGGAGATGTTTGGGGGAGGAATGTGAAACAATCAAGGAATGCTATGGGACGACCTTATTGAGGCATTATTGTTAAAAGTAGGAAGATAAGAAGGTTGCGGGAAATCTAGTCCGAGGGGTTTCACAGAAGACCAAGGATTACATTAGGAAATGGAGAGGAGCCATTCATGTGATATTTTTGTCTAAGAATCTCGCCACATTCTGGCTGTGTTCTCAAAGATAAGTGAAGCTGAATTTAAACATAATGTACTGATTTGTTTTGAAAAGGAACTTTAAGGCAGGCTGGTATTCATGCTGGTGCTGAAGAAACAACAGGAATTTATAGAGAGATGAAACTCATCAGGGAAAAGCCTCTGGTGCTATCCTGAGACAATAGAAATATGTTTTCTCAGGGTTAGCACACAGAAGCTGATATAAATAGTTCCAAGGAGTTCAGGCTTAATCTCCAGCTGGAAGGAAGTACTTATTAGTATTTAGATACTATACAAGTGGAACTAGTTTTGAAATCAAATTTACAAGACAAGAGCCATAGAAAACAACTGAGGCTAGGTACTATGTCACATGATACAATAGTAAAGATACCCCAACATATCATTTATCAAGATAGAAAAAATGACTATTAATTTTAAGGCTATAAGATATTAGAGATCCACAGGCCCATAGGATATCTTCCAAAGAGAACTGAAAATGTAGAGTAGTGTCGTTCTATACCTAAGAGAGAAGCTGTGGATTGTGCAGGTATCACAGTTGAAGGAATGGTGCTATCTATATTCTTTGGAACACAGAAAATTATGTTATGTGTCTGAAGTGATTAACATTGAGCTGAAGACTTTGGTGTTTCCCTGCTAGATTTTCTTATATCTTGTAGTGATTTGGATGAGTACAACCCCCACATGCTCATTTATTTAAATACTTAGTCCCCAGTAAGTATACTGTGCAAGAAGGATTGAAAGATGTGGTCTTGTTAGAAGGGCCCTGTGTCATATTGGAGGAGAGGTATCAAGGGGGCTGGGCTATGAAGTTTCAAAACCTCACACTTTGTCCAGTCATACTCTACATTTCTGTCTGATGCCTATTTGTCAGGATATAAAATAAAATGTATTGCTCATCACCATCCATGCATGCCTGCCTGCCTGCCACCATGCTCCAGATCATGATGGACATGGACTAACCCTCTAAAATTATAAGCAAGACCCCAGATAAAAGTATTCTTCTATAAGTTGCCTTGGTCAGGTTGTCTCTTCACAACAATATTACAATAGCTAAGACACTTGTTATGCTCTGCCCAGATTCTTTTTCTTAGAAGAATGTTGACTCTGGACCACTATATATAGGTGTAAAAACCTATTATTTTATTTTATAAAAAATCAAAGAACATTTTTGACTTCTGAAAAAGTGAAAATTTTAGGGACTTTGATGACTTTTAACATTGAAATGTTTTACATTAAGCAAAAACAAACAGGAGACTTCAGGGTTAGAAGGTTTGGAAGTGATGTGTCTGTGTGTAAAGCGGACAAAATTTGGAGTTGTGATGGTAATTTTTAAGCATTGTTTTGAAAGAATCTTAGACCAAATAGGAAGAGAAGAGACTCTCAGTGCTGATTTTGTAGATCAGGTTGGCTTGTGAGCATATAGTTTGGACTTTTTAATGGACAAATATGGAAAGATTATCCAAAATTGGGCAGCACTGTTCCCTAGGTTGTAGTCCTAAATGGTACAAAGGAGGAGAAAGAGAGCTGAATGCAGCATGCAAACATCCATTTTCTCTGTAGGTTTGACAAGCTTTCTCAAGTTCATATTTACTGGATATAACTATAATGACAAACTATACACACAGTTGAATAATATCTGAATAAGACTTTTCTCTCTTAAACTTGCTTTAGTAAGGCTATTTTGTCACAGCAACTGGAAAGAAAACTAGGAGACTAGCATATGGGATGTTTTAATGCTCCTGCCAATGATTATACTTTCTCTTAAATTTGTTTTCATTATTAGTAAAAAATGCTTTGTTGACACATAATGTCAAGATCAGAACAGTCTAAAGGCAATGCTAACATGAAAGATGGGGCTCTTTAAAGTCTATGTTCCATTTTTTTCCCCATTTTCCTAGTCACTAAAATGACAGAAAATAAAAACATGACTTTCTTGCATATGTGCAGCACATTCCCCTGAGTACCAGAGTCTTCAAAGGACTTTCCAGCTAAAGAAGTGTTTCCCAAGTTCACTAAGCATTGAGCTTTGTCACAAAGTTAATTGTCATGAATTAATGTCCCAGTAAAGGACAGCCAAGGCCGAAACAAATGCTGACAAATGCATCTCCAAACAGAATGAAAGTTGGAAATGTGTTGGGTTTTTTACCTTCCAATTAAATGTGCCATTCTGTGTATTCATGCACGAAAGTCCAGCTACTCTTTGAGAGAAATTTAAGAATAAGTTCATTGTGCAGTTCCAAAGGTGACAGATTTTAAGGATGGTTCTCTGACTTGTTCAGTACTCAGGATCTTTCTTCTACTTCCTTATCCTCCACTGTTATTGCCCCTAGAGACACATCCTCAAAGTTCTTTTAATGTGTCATTCCAGAAAGTCAGCTTTTCTATATTCCCTGTTTCCTTTATCTTTCTCTAGTTGTTTATATTATAGTAATTATATTAGATAGGGTCACTATTATTTGTAAAAAGACAACATAACCAAGTAAACTCTTATTAAAAATATTTAATTGGATGCTTGTTTACAGTTTTAGAGGGTTAATTTTTATCATTATGGTAAGAGGGAGAAAGACATGAAGCTGGTACAGTAATTGAGAACCTTATATCCTGATCAACAGGCAGCTGATAGAGAGAGAAGCTGAACTTTTAAAATCTCAAATTCCACTTCCAGGGATGTATTTCCTCAAACAAGATCATACCTCCTAACCCTTCCCAAACATGTCTATAATCTGGATTGTAGAACTTGAAATAAATATTCAAATATATGACTTTTTGTGACCATTCTCATTCAAACCACCACATTGGTCTATACTCTCTCTCTCTCTCTCTATATATATATATATATATATATATATATATATATATATATTCCTAGGTTTCAGAAGAAAATTCAAACATGTGTTTTGGTTGTTTTCCTCCCTGCATTCCCAGCATCTCACTCTTCTTTTCTTCTTATCCTTATTCTTCCTCTTGTTTCTTAGACAGATTCATTCCAATGTTCATGTCACATGAACACACACACAGGCATGCTTCTGTGAATCTATGTAAATTTTGGGGTCCACAAATAAGAGAAAATATAAAATTAATTATCTTCTTGAGTCTGACTTAAATCAGTTATGAAGTCTCTAGTTGCCTCAGATTTCCTAGAAATATTCTCACCTCTTTTTGTGTGGCTATATAAAATTCTCTCTCTCTCTCTCTCTCTCTCTCTCTCTCTCTCTCTCTCTCTCTCTCTCTCACACACACACACACACATAACACATTTTCTTAATCCATTCTTCTGTTGTTGATTGACATCTACGTCACATCCACAACTTCTATGTTGCAACCTTTTTCTCTTCCACCTGGGCCTTGTTTGTAAAGGCTGCTTCTAGAAGACTTAGCAGATTTGCATGACTTGGCTTCCAGCTGCTCTTAAGGAAGAATTCAGGTCTGTAGGGAGCAATAAAGTCTACATGCTCCAACTTTTTCTCTGTCCCAGTCATGACTGAAATGATAGTTGTGTACTGTCTTCTTCAGCTTTGTCTATTTGAAAATAGAAATGCTTCATATGATGAAATTCTTTTCTAGTAACTTATGAAGTTTATAAATCTGCTGCTTAAAAATGATCCCACTGAGTGTTTTATGTTTATGTAATTAACTATGAAAGAGAAATGCTAACTCATACAAGCTATTACTTGAAAGATAGCTTGGACAAAACAGACTCTTTTACCATGTTTTATCTGTATGTATCATTTGTTCTCATTTGAAGAGAAATTATTTCCTGCTATTGAAGTACCAAACGCCACTTCCCATAATTATGTTCCATTTAAAACTGATGACAGCTTATGTTATTTAAATGCTGTAGTTGTTTAAAGCATTGCATTTAGCATTCATGGCAGAGTAGCTTAGCTTAGCTGTTAAGCCAGATTTGTTGGGCTGTTAAGGGACCTCATCAGGTGAAAGCACCTGTTGACTAGTGTTACAACCTTAGTTCTGTCATAACCCATGTGATAGAAAGAGAGAATCAGTTGACTTCTGAATGCTTTTCTATGTTTCTACATGTATGCTGTTGTGGGAACATGCACCACAAAACATAAACACACACAACCACACATAATAAGAAAATAAATATGTAATATAAATCAAGATCAGCTTAAATTAGCCAAATATAAAAAGTTTGATGAAATAAGTAAACATTATAATAAAACTTCATACGTTAACATTATCAAGTAATTCACCACTTAAAAGCCATATTACCCTTAATGTCATGCCCTGGCTGTCCAGTGGAAGTTCAGAGATCTGTAGAATCATGCAATATGTTCAAATTTCTGATATAAATCATTTCTGCATGAAATCAGTTATTACAAATTACCACAGTCACATGGAAAGCTAATCTTCATAACCACTTTAAATTAGATTGTTAAACTATTTACTTCCTTTTGGGTAAAATTGCCAACGCTTCTGAAAAATATAAGTGTCATTAATAACAATTTTAAACAAAATGGATAATACCAGGAAGCATCTGAAATGGGAAAGATGGGGGATGCTCCAAGAGCAGTCTCTCTGGGGCTTTTAAGACAATCAAAGGCCCTAAATCGTCAGGGTGGATTAGATGAATCCATACACAGTTTCATCCATCGTCCCTTTGAGAGATGGAGCACATGTAGACAAGAGGCAAAATTGATAATCACAGAAACAGTTTCTCCAAGCTCTTGGTGTACTCACCTCAAATTCTATGTTCACAGCCAATCAGCATATATCTTGTATCAAAAGTGCTAAATGGCACATATCTACAGAGGCAGGACTAGAAGGGTAAATGAAACCCTTTGAAAAATCAAAAAGCAGTGATTCTGATTTACAAGCTATAGTTTGTGTATAAAAAAACGAAAATTAGGAACAGAATAAATTATACAACAGAATGTACCACATTCAACAGCACAAATGAGAGTCAAAGACATGAGTATGAAAAATAGAAAAGAAACGATATACTGTGTGATGTGAACATGAAATTATGTAAAATTCTAGAGTGTCTTTAGCTAGTCATATCGGTAGAAAAGAAATCAATATTTTTGCTGTTTGTTACCCATTGAAAATCGGATGGATAAGATTCGTGTATTCACTGAAAGCTTTTTAAATATCTTTGAAATTTAAGATCTATCGTGTTTTCCATATAAAAAATTAAAAGTTTCTTAAAGTTCAAATGATAAAGTACCTTATGTCACTTTAGAGTAAATATTAAACTTTAAGGGCAAACTTATGTTCATAAAAGCTGAGAAAATCATTTGACAGATATTTCCTGGAAATTTTGTAGATGATGAAACCCGTTTGAACGCTGATAACACATCGGCAAGCCAACTGTAAAAATGGCCTGTTTACATGTCAGTCAAGAGATGTGAACATAGATAACTGTTAGAATGGAAAGTGTTAAATGCTGTACATCTGTAAACATAAACAGCAAGTTATGTGAGTGGGGGGCACTGAGGGAACCACATGCTGGGGTGAATTTTGAAGAAAATGGTCAGCCCAGGTCTGACTGAGAAAAGAGCACTGAGGTAAAGGCACAATGGGGGCAAGTGGAATGCATACAAGAGGCCAAGCTTACTGCACTTTGTCTGGCCTATTAAAGGCTAATTGTACCATACATTAAAAAGAAACAGAATAGTAAAGGAAAGGCAATTATATTCCAGAGGTATTCAGATGTCAAGTTATATCAGAAGTCAATTAACAATTCTCTTTTCATTACAAACAATACAGTACAATATCCAGAGTGTTCTCCAAACATCCATCCAAGAGGAGGGAGGGCTACACAGTGAACGGTGAGATGTTAAATTATTTTTCTGTCTTCAGGAAGACCCGTGCAAGCCCATGTTCACATGGCTTTTACTTCTGGATTCATTGTTTTTATCACCTGCACTAAGTGCAGTTTTCTTTGTCAGATAAGCCCACAAATAACTCAGAAAAATCATTAAGTGTGTGTCTCTTTTCTTGAGATTTTATCTTTTACTTTCCTCAAATGTCCCTCATTTCCTCTTCTTTTGTAATTCTTTCTCTCCTTATAGGATATTTAGTGAATTCTCATTCAAACCACTTAAGTCATAACCCAATCTTGGTTCCAGAGAACGTAAAGTAAATGAATGTTTTTTGTTTTGTTTGCTTTAGTTTGACTTTTCCTGGGAAGAGGTGAACTGACTTCTACTCAACCCAGATTCCCAAACTGGGCTCTAAGGGCAAATCAATGTAAAGCGCAGGTGATGTCTCACAAAAGCTGCTAACACATCCTTCTTTTATAACCTATGGAGGAATCTCCTGAGCCTTTAAAGCTGATGAGCTCTCTGAGCACCCGAGTTTCATTAGGTCTCAGTGTTATAAACTCCTCTTTTACAAATTAGAAGTAGCTATACATAGTTTGGTTCGCGGGTTTGTTTTTCTTGGTAGTTGTGTTGCATGGGCTCTCAATTGTAACCTAGGCTAGCACTGAGCTTCAACTCCTCTTACTTCTTCTTGCTTAAATAACAAACAGGAATCACCATGCCTGGCTTCTTGATCTACACCCCACATCCCTATGTGTACAGATGAAAATGCTGTGATATTTTTTTCTGGATATTGGCATACAGTTGCTATTTCATGTAACTGAGCTGAAATGAGTACTTTAAGCCTTTATGTTAAAGTTTAAATTGTGCACAGCTATTAATCAGATCACATACACTCACGTTGCATATTTTATTACTTAGATTGCATAATTTCACATCTCACATTATTCCATTAGTAATGCTTGCTTTACTCCTGGTTTCAACTTTCAAGTTTGTTTTTCACTTTGCTAAATCAAAGGGTTAGTTCTTGGTTTAGGGATGAGGCTCAGTGGTGGTGCACTTCTCTAGCGTACTGTTCTTGGCTACACTCCCAACACTCCCTGTAAAAAAAATGATCTTTCATTCTTACGTGTCCTGCCACAGTACTGCGATGACAACTCCTTTAAAGTGAAAACCTGGATGGTCGGCAAACATATATAATGCTTAAAATTCAGCATGAAATTGAGAGAAACAGATGCAAATCCAATTACAAATGCTGGTGGTGACAAGTTTAGATATATGGATGTACTCCACATTTCTGCTAACCTACTCTTTCCTTTCATTGTTTTGGGGATAATTCCCTAAAAGATGAAATTGCAGAGTATGTTGATATAATTGATACCTTTACTTTAATAAATATTCTTTATTTAAAGTTGATAAATGTTACAGATTTGTACTAGGTTATAATGATAGAAATGCCCATTTCTCAAGAAAGCACTAGGGTCATTCATGTTATTTTTTATTGATTTTATTGAGATATACATTTTTCTCTGCTCCCCTTCTTTTCCCTCCCCTCCCCTTCTACCCTCTCCTATGGTCTCTATGCTCTCAATTTATTCAGATCTTGTCTTTTTCTACTTCCCATGTAGATTAGATCCATGTATGTCTCTCTTAGGATCCTCATTGCTATCTAGTTTCTCTGGGATTGTAAATTGTGGGCTGGTTTTCTTTGCTTTATGTCTGAAAGACACTTATTAGTGAGTACATGTGATAATTGTCTTTCTGTATCTGGGTTACCTCACTCCATATGATGTTTCTAGAGCCATTCATTTGCCTACAAATTTCAAGATGTCATTATTTTTCCTGCTGTGTAGTAATCCATTGTGTAAATGTACCACATTTTCTTATACATTCCTCATTCAAGGGGCATTTACATTATTTCTAAATTCTGGATATTACAAATAATGCTGCCATGAACATAGTTGAGCACATGTCATTGTGGCACGATTGAGCCTTGGATATATATACCCAAAAGTGGTATTGTTGGGTCTTGAGGAAGGTTGTTTTCTAATTTTCTGAGAAATCACCATATTGATATCTTAAGGGGCTGTAACAGTTTGTATTCCCATCAACAATTCAGGAATGTTTCCTTTACCCCACATTCTCTCCAGCATAAGTTGTCATCAGTGTTTTCGATCTTGGCCATTCTTACAGGGGTAAGATGGAATGTACAGAATAAGGAAAGAATATTAAGAGCTGCAAAAAGAGTAGGTCAAGTGACATATAAAGTCAGACCTATAATTATACTTTTAAATCATTGCTATTGGCTAATACTTGTGTAAGAAACCAAAGTATGAAAAAAGTCTAGTTAATGGATGACATGTCAATAGAAAAATAAATATGTAAGCAGGGGAAAGTTAAAATTATGACCTAAATGGAGAAAAATATTGTAAAAATGCATTATACTTTCTCCATAGTGTATTTAAATAATCTAAGAAATGTACACAAAAATATATCTGAGCAAGAAAGAAGACTAACTTAGTTCTTTTAGGTATGGGCAGTGGTAATGTTGTGGGAAACCCAGCGTGGTCTACTGAGTTAGTTAAAATGAAAGCCATGGTGGTTACATAGAGAAATCCTGTCTGGAAAAATTATATATATATATATATATATATATATATGTGTGTGTGTGTGTGTGTGTGTGTGTGTGTGTGTGTGTGTGTATTTGTGACATTTTAATTATATCATATATATCATTAAGTAATTATATGCAATGAATTGACTAGTAAGAAAAATCAAATCTCGTTGAAAATGGTTAAGAAGCAACAACTAATGAAACGTAAAAAGGACAATATTCTTCTCTTTCATCCATGTTGCTCTGAATGTGTCAAACAGACTTCAGGTCATTTCTTTGGAATGGCTGACAATTTCTTCACATGTACCCTCCTCCGATTTCTACCTTTTTTTTCAGAAAGAGGGAGCAATGTGGTATGATGAGTTTAAAAGTAAGAGTTTCAGGTCCCATCTCAAATGAAGAAAAGAAAGAAGTGTGAGCATTTTCAGTAGCTATGGTCTGTTAACCATTCACCATTATGTCTAGAAACCCAGGGAACTATTCAGTAAAATATAAGCCATATCTATGTAAAAATACATCAAATTTTCTTCTATTTTTCAAAATAGGACCTAGCCTATTTAACATACCCAAAAGTAGGAAAAAAGGAACATTATTTTATGAGGCACCTAGTCCACAAATCCATGAGAAACACTGTAACTTTGAGTTCTATGAATGACTTACTATGGTGAAAAAGGCACTCAGTCTTTTTGCATGAAAAGAAAATATGGTTTGGCGACCATTTCCCTTTTTTTGATTTTGACTGTGGTTTTACTAATAAAGACACAGATCAGAGGGAGAAGAAAAATAAAATGTGACCCATTAACTGCTCCTCATTAGGTAAGAACCTCATTAGGTGAACTGTGATAAACCATGCACTAAACTAAACACTGTACTGGAAACATGGACCATCTGTTTTTACTTCCCATCCTGGCACAAGCCACAGTTAAATCAGTGAACCATATCTAAACTCAAAGGTGAGAAGAGACACTGAACAACAGCAGGATAAAATGGTGTCATCTGTGAGTTTGTTACTATCATGGTGTGACTTAAGAACAGACCTTGTATGGGAAAGGATACAGCATGCATAGGTTATATGACTTGAGAACCCAAAAGTTCTCAGACTCTGGATGCTGGGTAGGGCTCAAGAATGTAATTTTTAGCTACATGGTGCAGACAATTTCATAAAATTATTTAAATATCAGCATATCTTCATCTAACAATTTAATTCCTTTAAGACACCAAAGAGAAACAATAAAAGTGTATAACTGTGCAAGAAGAACATCCGCCTTTGGCATACAGAGGCTGGAGAAGGTCACTGATGTTAGACCAGAAGCCCGTGAAGAGCCTGAGGCATGGCAAGCATTTGGGGAGTAGTACAAAGGACCATAGCATTCCATTATGTGTAAATGGACATATTCTTTTACTTAGGAAAGTTTACCCATACAGTTCCATCATTGGTGGACAATTCCCTGAGGTACAAAGGCATTTAACTTATGCAATCAGACACTAGCTTTGTATAGCCTGCCTTAAACCTACTCAGAATACAAGTTAGCAGGCAGTTGATCAAAATCATTGAATTCAAGGTCTATTTTACAATAAAGGATTGAATATCTCACCTGTAAACTATAAAGACACAACACACTGCATGGGCTCAGCTATGACTTGTGACCTTGTGGCTAACTGGCAGTTGCCGCCCCATACTGCTGTCCAACATTAAGAGTGGGTAGTTATTGCATATTGCTAGCCTAAGGAAAAACAAAAATTCAAACTCTGAATTGTAATTTCTGCAGCATATATACTCCTTTCACATCAGTAACTAGCGCAATTGAGCAATGCATCTTAGTATGTGTGGAAGACAGTGGGAGACATTCCTAGGTCAAAAGAACACTGAACTTCAATTTCAAATCATAGTTTAGTTCTCACAATGAATGTTTCATAGATGGTATAGATAGAGAACATAGAAACAATTCCGCATGAATCAGAAGAATTAATACAAGAATAGTTTCAATCTTCCAGAGGAAATGTGATGAGGTCAAGCTTAGAGAAGCAACTGGAGGGCAGTGGAAGAAATCAGTCAAGGGCATCAGGCACAGCAGGTTTCAGGTGGGTAATGGCAGGGCATAGCAATTGAAAAGAACTGAAAAGGCTTTGATAATGGAAACTCATAAGAGGGATTATGCTATTATCTAGGAATAGAACCTGGGATGTGAGTATTTGGATGTCTATCTGGGGGAATTGATGAGACACCATGAGGTAACCCTGTCATAATGTAAAGGGCAGAAGAGGTCGCAGAGTGGCACTATCCTAGTACCTTAATAGCAGAGTCTCAGTAGAACAGACCAATTGTAGGCTCTGGAACAGCTATGGGATTTTAAACAGAAAGTGATCCATGATCTAACAGCAATATAACTCTCCAAATATGACATTGTTGCTATTAAATGGAAATTTCTGTGCTGCCTGGTCTGCAGCCATTCAGTCCCAACAAAACACACAGAGACTTATTTTAATTATAAACTGGTTGGCCTATTAGCTCACACTTTTTATTAACTAGCTCTTACAGCTTAAATTAACCCATAATTCTTATCTATGTTTAGTCATGTGGCTTGGTATCTTTTTTTAATGCAGCATTTTTATTCTGCTTCCTCTGTCTCTAGGTAACAACTGCAAACTGAGGCTGTCCTTTTCCCAGAATTCTCCTAGTCTGGTCATCATGCCTGTATTTCCTGCCTGACTACTGGCCAATCAGCATTTTATTAAAAGCAATACAAGTTACAAATTTTACAGTGTAAAAGAGCATTATCCCACAGCAGTGTCTTAGTACCTCTAGTATCCATTCTCCAACACCTATGAAATGAGTAACAACTGCATACATGTCTGTGTAAAAGTGAATTAATATATGGTAAGCAGATGCACAACATAAATGGATGCATTCACAACACAACTACAATGCGGAATAACTTAGAAAAGGGCACCAAAAAAGTTACAAGAGCCAAGGGAAAATCTAATGTGAAATTGTGTATCCTAGAAATGACAGGGAATCTTAATCAATGGTACCTCAGAAATGTGGCTGCCAAAACAAGACTTGAATAAGTACAATGACAAGAGACATGCTATAAAGGAAGGGCGAAATCTCATGGTACTCCAACCTTAGATAAAGAACTACAGAACATCAAAGAATACTGACAGCATGAGAAAAAATCTTCCCCAAAGATGAACCCCCTAATTTGTTATCCAATACAATGATCAGTTAGAATATTATAAACACAGAGGTAATGCTAAACATATTGAATATATTGCATTTATATATTGTTATTATATAATAGTTCCACTTGAATCAGGAGAACTCTTGGGCTCGGGTCTCTTCTCCCATGACATATGACCTTGTGGCTAATTGGGAGTTGTCACTCCATACTGCTGTCCAAAATTGAGACGCATACACACACACACACACACACACACACACACACACACATCATTTAAAATACCAGTGTAAAACAGTTGTTATGGGTGGACAAATTTTAAATGTCTTTTATGTCCAATATAACTGGTATACTAGTTCCTTTTACCTTAACGTATTCTATTTTAGATGAAGCTTCCTTCTGTCTTAACCGACATCAGGCATCTTTGTAAAGATAAAAAACACTCATATTGTTCTCTGATGCAATCTTGAATATATGTTCTTTCTCTTTTCTTCATAGCAGTAATTTCCACTGTTTACTGTCACTCTCCTCTTCTTTCACCAAATCAATCTAGTAGCATGCATTTTCTTCACACTAACCACATAACTACTAAATTCTTATTTTAAAAAAATATTACAATACACAGACTCAGAGAAGTTTAACAAAGAGGGGAGGTCTCGGGAGGATGCATGGATCTCCCTAAGAAAGAGATACAAATAGATTTTGTGAGTAGATTTGGGGTGGATTGTTGCAGCCACTTTTGGGGTGACTTCTGCTGGGCTTCTAGCCATGGTTTCTACATTCCAGGGTGGAAGCATGAGTATTAGAAAATGTTAAATGGGAGGAACAGAGATAAGAAAGAAACAAAGAAACATAGGATAGTTTCTGGTGGGTAATTCAGCAAAAGCTGAATTTTTTTCTGACATTTAAGTTCTGAGTTATACCTGTGTTTAATTTTCCATATGCTTTTATACTCTAATCCAAAAGGGGGAAAAAGGAAAAAGACTGCTTTAACATGATACAAAGAAAAACTAAAACAGTTACTGGCTTCAATGTTTTGAAAAATCAAACCATTAATTTATGAAAAAAAAGCATTCTGTTGTTTAGGCAGTGAAGCTACCCTAGATAAAGTATTCTGAAGGCAGTCACACTCTAGGTCAAACATCCTAAATCAAAAGAAGGAGCAAAAGTACATTAAAATGCTCTGACTTTTGGTCAGGGTGGAGAGGATACACTTCTATAGGCCATCTTTATGTCCAAAACACCAAGTAACCACACCATAGGGCAGGGTGTGTAGCCACCGTTGTTGTCAACAACTTTGAGCAACCTCAGACCTCTGACCTTCAGACACAGTGGAATAGGCTCACGCTTTTGGACCTCCGGAGTGGGTAGAAATGGCGACAGGAGTAATCATGTGGTGAATGGAAGGACAGGCAGAGAGAGTATGAAGAGACATCACTGGAATAGGTGGACATTTAGGGAGCAATGTGCAAACCTAGTGTAATGGAAACTTACCAGAACCTATTAGGGTGACCCTAGAGAGGACTCCTGGTAATGGAGGATATGAAGCCTGACCAGTCCAACTCATGTAACGGTAGGCTAGGCTCCTAGTAATGGAAATAAGGACACCAATGGAGCCCCCAAACCTTCACTAGATATCCTGTCCTGTCTGCAAGATGTGCTGAAGCAACGGTTCCTCAGAGTTTGTGGCACCAGAAAACTGATGACTGGTGAAATGAGAGGCCCAAAGCTATGAAAGGGAGCCCATGCCCAATTCTCCTTGGATGTCTAGGATCTGGAAGTTGGATGGCTCAGAGAAATGGGGAAGAGCTTTCAAACATGATTGACAAAAAAGTCAATGTGAACAGATACAGAAACCCCCCCCACGAGCCAAACATTAGGTAGAACTAATTTGAAACTTGCAGAACTGGGGAGGAAGGATTGTAGGAGCCAGAGGGTTCAAGAACACCAGGAGAACAGATAAACTCCATAGAAACAATTAAACAGGGTCTATAGGGCTCACGGAGACTCAAGCAGCATTCATGGAGCCTACAGGGGTCCACATGAGGCCCTAGGCATACATGTTGTGGTTATTTAGCTTGTTTTTAAGGGACTTCTAACTGTGGGAGTGAGGTGTCTCTAACTCTTTTGCCTGCTCATGGGATCTTCTCCTCCTACTGGGTTGTCTCATCTAGTCCTCATATGAGGGTTAATGCCTAGTTTTATTACATCTTGTTATGCTGTGTTCTGTTAAGAACACAGGTAGGCCTAATCTTTCCTAAAGATTAATTGAGATGCTATGGATCTGAAGGAGAGGGAAATATAGGGGTGAGGCTGGGAGAAAGGGAGGGAGGGGAGAATGTAGTTTATATGTGTTGTATGAAAGTAGAATAAAGAAAAATAATATCCACAAAGTTAATACAACATATTTCATTATTTATCTTTAGTAAACGAGGTGTTATTTTGCAGAAGCAATCCTAAAAACTCGTGCTCAGAAAAAGAAAATTTAAAGCAGAAAGACTTTTATGGAAAACAGAATTCAGATAGGACATTTCACTTACACATGTTAAAGAATAAGCAAAGGTGACATCATGTCCTTTATACATCTATAATTGTGTTTCTTCATGTGAGATTTGTGCTCTCGTCAAATCAGTAGTTGGTAATACAAGATCTTTCTTTAAAAGATGTCATATCTCAAAATCCTAAAATTAATCCAGTTTCACTGTCATGGTTTTCCTTTCCAATAAAGTTTGAGCCCCTCATCACCCTTGATGCACACATAGAAGTTCTATTGACATTTCTTAGAGATGTACACATGAATCAAGTCAACTAAAAGACACATAATAAGTAAAGGATGAAAGTGATCTAGGATTAGTAATAAGCCTCTCACCTACAGGTCAACCACTTGAAACTAGACATGGTTAATAGTAGCTAAAAATTACTACAGTGAGATGTGAAGTTGACGGCTGGTGAAGAGGCCTACAGTCTCTGGAATCCTGAGAGAAATTGTGCCTGTCATACAGAGTCAAAGAGACAACACTGTTTTGAAAGCAGGAGATTAAATTGCTGTGAAAATCCAGGTACCTTCTGATTGGTGCTGGTAGCCTCTGCCATGCTTGCTTGGATGTGCATAGCAGAAAATGATAGCTGTTTCAGACACAGAGACCCTCTGCACTTCTGTTCCAGGATCAGCAGAACAGTACAACTTAGAAAATGAAACTATGCACATGTTGAAAAACTCCTGTTTTTATAGGTTTCATGTTAATTCCAACTCTTACAACAAAAATCGATTATTTAAGAAATTTGTATGATAAAAAAAGAAATTTGTATGAATGCATAAAAATAGAAGTCATCCCTTGTCACATACAAACAGGCACAAAACACAGAATGATATAATGTTCAAGAGATGGGAGGCCTGACCCTTTCTGAATAGAAACAAAGGAGTGGTGGATGTGGGGGAGGCAGTGACTAAGGGGGGAAAAGTGGGAGGAGAGAAAGGAGGGGAAACTGTGGTTGGAATGTAAAAGAAGTATATTAATTAAATTTTAAAAATAAAATTTGAAATGAATGTTAATTTTGTAATTAAATACATAGATTCTGTATGTTCTAGGATGTTTTCATTAACATTGTATTCCTTGGTCTGCATAACCTTTATTGTTATTTTGGTTTTTGTTTGGTTTTGTTTTTGAGAAATGTGAGCAGAGTTATTTCACAGAGTAGCAATTGTAAAAGATAACAATTATGAAATATTTGTTATATCATACATAAGATGCATTTTCCTTAGCATATCTAGAAAGTTTGCATATCCAATTGTTCATAGGCAGCCATCAAATCCAATTTCCAAAAATATAAAAATTTAAGATTGTATCTTTTGTTTCTGAAAATAAGGATATTTTAAAGAGGTTTTACAATTTCTGGGAAACTTTAACTTTTAATAAATCTGGAGACAGTTTCCATAGAAGAAAACTATAAAATGTGTCATTTTTCCCCATTCAACATAGTTTGTAGCAAATTCAAGTCTGTTACACATGTGTCAAAAAATTTCTCTGGTAAAATTGCACATTATTCTTGACTGTTAGACTATAAAATTAATGTATGGGTCATAAGAAACCTGGACATTTTTATCTTTTAACTTTTTCACCTGAAAATCAAAAATTGTTTACAACAACCATGTTGAACAACTACATTCTAATTATGCTTGATTCCACTTACTTTATATGTATGCTATTTCTATATCTACCTCTGCCTTTTCATCTATAATCACACCAGAAATCCATCATCTGTGTGAAACCATTCAAGCAGTCCTACCCTGAGCATGTGTGATCTCATAGCACAGTGACAAAAAGAAAAATAAAATGTATTTTTAAAATGTGGTCTTTGGAAATTTAAAGACAGTGTAACTTTCATGTGTTTCTCATAGCACATTAGAAATGACCCTGATCACTTTCCTCAGAGAGTTCTAATCATCTGTACTTCACTGACATCAAAAATCCTTACTTGCTTGCTTGGCTTCTTAATAAGATGATTTATTTAGAGGCAGAGCAGGAAGGCCAGCCTTGAGACATGATGGCCTCCCAGGGTCTTTAAGTGGTTTTCAAAAGGGCAGATACTGTTGACCTTTATATAACAGGAGAAGCTGATCTTACAAAGAGGCTGCTTTTCCATTCTTGATTGAACTTGAGATTGCCTTTCTCAGTTATAGCAATAGAAATGGGTGGTGGCTAATGGGTTCATTAACATGACTCCTTAACAGCTAAAAATTTTAATCTCTCTTTAATAGCAAGATTTCTCCTTTTTCTGTAGTTGGTATACTGCACATGACACACCTACAAATACAACTGAACTCTTGATTTCTACTTTAAGGTATTTAAATTCAACGATGCCTCTAATTCTTAGTCATACTGAGTTGTTATTCATTCTCATTACCCTATATTCTTTCTCTTTTCAAAGGGCTTTGAGGGAAATCGTATTATCACTAACAATAAAAGACAAATATTCAAATGAAAGATAAAAATAAAAATAGATTATAATCAAAGATATGAATCAGAAATTGGAAACAAATACAAAATAAAATTAAGTTTTAACTTTAAATTGTTTGTATGAATGCAGGTTTGTGAATATATATGCATGAGTGATGTAGGATTACCTTCTGTATTCTGTGAATGTGTTTTGTCACCATTGGTTAATAAAGAAGCTTCCTTGGGCCTATGACAGGGCAGAATAGAGCAAGGTGGGAATTCCAAGCAGAGGTAGAGGAGAAAAGTAGGTGGAGTTGAAGAGATGCCATGTAGCTGCTGAAGGAGAAAGATGCCCACCCCAGAACCTTACCGGTAAAACAAGAGCCCCATGGTAAAATGCAGAATAATAGAAATGAGTTAATTTAATATGTAAGAGTTAGTTAATGAGAAGCCTAAATTATTGGTCAAGAAGTGTTGTAATTATTATAGTTTCTGTGTGATTATTCAGGTCTGAGAGGCTGGGAAACAAGACTCAGTATCTGACTACAAAATGGAGCAGCCATGAGGCAGTTATATCCACATAAATCCTGAGAGAATTTAAAAGGAAATTCTAGACACAAAACAGAGTTTAATACACCTTCTTGGTAGCCTTTTTTTTTTTTCAGATGTGTTCTGATTGCTGGTGGAGAGCAGGGGTGCCATGGCTCCTTTAGCAGAGAGAGGCCTTCCTGACTCAGCATTGGCAGCAAAGACTGTGACACTTCTTTAACGGAGGGCTTCCTAGTTCATGATAGTTGTACAAACAGTTCTGGCTCTTCCAGGAGGCTGAACACTTAAATGGGGTCTGTTACCAGTGTGTTACAAAATGCTTAATGGTGATATGGACCTGCTATAACACTGCTGGGGCGGTGTGCATGGCTCTCAGAGGCAGTGAATATGCTTCCTCCATGTTGAGCTGGGCAAAGCCAACAGGTGGGGCTGCAGAGTTGGTCCTAGCCATGCCTGCTTAGCATTTAAAAAACAATAAAAAAGCATTCTGGTCAGAAAATAACCATAGATACACATGCAATAAAGACAGATTAAGATGAACAAGACTGAAAATGGGTCACAGTGTTAGATAATTCTACATAGGCTTGGGAGAGAGAGGGAAAAGATTATAGACAGTTATAAAAAAATAAGTAAAGTCTTTAAAGAGACAAAGAACAGAGAGAGTCATAGATTAAAGGGGTAAGAAAAAATAAGCCACATAAAGATGGAAAAAAGAGAGTCTGGATGATCTATCTATATTATTGTGTTTTCTTTGAATTTTTTGACTGTGAATGAACTAACTACTGAGAGATATTTGATTCTGGGGGCTGCTATGCTAAACCAAAATATATACTTTAAAAGTTTCTTGACTTCCAAACCTTTACTATTTGCTGATGATATGATAGTTTACATAAGCGACCCCTAAAATTCCACCAAGGAACTTCTACAACTTATAAACACTTTCAGTAATGTAGCAGGATACAAGATTAACTCAAAAAATCAGCAGTCCTCCTTTACACAGATGATAAATGGGCCAAGAAAGAAATCAGAGAAACATCACCTTTCACAATAGTCACAAGTAGTATAAAATATCTCAAGATAACTCTAACCAAACAGGAAGACTTGTATGACAAGAACTTTAAATCTTTGAAGAAAGAAATTGAAGAAGACACCAGAAAGTGAAAAGATCTCCCATGCTCTTGGGTAGGTAGAATTAACATAGTAAAAATGGCAATTTTACCAAAAGCAATCTACAGATTCAATGCAATGCCCATCAAAATCCCAGCAAAATTCTTCACAGACCTTGAAAGAACAGTACTCAACTTCATATGGAAAAGCAAAAAAATCTAGGAACCCAGGATAGCCAAAACAATCCTGTACAATAAAAGAACTTCTGGAGGCATCACAATCCCTGACTTCAAACTCTTCTACAGAGCTAAGGTTCAATGAATATAAAATTTAATATATATGAATGTATCTGTGTATTCAAGGAAACCTATGCATGCACACCTTCATGTATAGATAAGCACAGAGACTAAATTTCTATGTCTTCAATAAACTATATCTTTTTATATTCCAACTATATAATAAATTAGATTATAAATTAGCACTATTTAAGGGTTTTATAGTCTACAAAATATGAAGGGATTTTTATGACACTCAAAGCAACTAGAAAATCACAGGTAACAGCAGACATAGGCATTGAGATTATATATGACTATTAGGTACAGAATCTACTGTCTTCAAGTTATGTGGTGTAATTAACTCCTTAAAGTATTGCATACTATAAAAGACTTGGTTAGGCTTTCATTGAGAAAAATGAAGAAAGAAAAAAAATAAGGATAGAGAGAGTTAAATACAAATAAAACCTTTGACTTTTATGATGTTTCCAGTTAATTTGTAAAGACTATAAGATCATCAATGTAATTGACACAAAAGAAGCAAAGAAATAATATCAACAGACTTAAGACAGTTTTGTGAACAAAAGGGATAGTTAGTTATAAATTAGAAAGGTTTAGCCCAAAGAGACTTTGTATGATGTTACAGTATACAAGAATTCCAAATAAGATGCTTTATTCATTATTCTTCAAACTTTATGTCATTGTGTAATAACTATTATTTTAACTTCTGAAACAATAGAGCAATTGTTTTACTTTACAGATATCTCATAGAAATCTAGCACATACCAGATCTCAAGTATCCCATGCTTCTCTCAAGCTCTAAATGCAACCCCTGATCCCCCTGACCCCAGCTCCTAGTGAGGTGAGCACCAAGGGTTCTTTGAAGCCCTTGAGAAGATAGACCCTCGAGGCTGTTTTGGAGGTGTGATCCCAAGTTGTGCTGTTTGAAAAAGACTAGTCACTGAGAATGAGCCTTTGAAGCGTCTATTGTATGTTAGCCCTTCTCATCCCCCTAGTTATCACAAGGTGAACAGCTTGACTTTGCCATTCCCTAGCCTCCATTTCCCTCTGCCTGAGAAAGTATAGCTACCACAAACAGTAACCCTTTTAAGTGAGTGTCAGAATGAATCCAACTTTTGAGTTAAATCTCCCAGATCAAAGCAACCAAAAGTTTGACACTATCATCTGCGAGATAATTTGTTCTTTTCATCTTCTTGTGTCTAAACAAAAGAAAAAATTAGCTTTGAAGGACTTGGTTTTAAGATAAACACTCTATATATTGGTATTGATGAGTCTCACATCTTGTCATGTAGTTGCAGCTCCTAAAGGGACTTCCGATATAGACGTATTGAAGTTGGTTCAGTTTCTTAGAAGGAACCAGGTTCTGTTCATTGTCATTTTTATTCTCTGCTTTTTTAAAAAATCATTTTGAAATACTTAAAGTTACATATAAATAAAATCCCCAAATGTCTTCCACCTTGCTTGCCTATATGTTAACGTTTTGTCATATTATAAAACTATTTAAAATCTAACAAGATAAATATGATGTAAGTAATGAGAAACTGTAAATGTTACTGCAATCTTACTGGGATTGATTTACCCAAATGTTTGTTGTTATTGTTTTTTTTTTCTAATCTAAGGTATCTAAGAGGTCTGCAAATCTACACAAACGTACTGTTTTTAAAAAATCTGGTCATTAATTCAGTACCTTTCCATTAGTCTTGTCTGGGGCAATTATTATTGCAGTGTCCTAATGTGATTTTCTGCTTTTTATCTTCCCTTTATACTTACACCAATTTTTTCTATATGGCAAAGGATTTCTTCAGTTAGTTAGTTAGTTAATTAGATACTTACTTACGTAGTTGTTTTGTTAATTGGTTTCATATATGTATTAGTACAAGCTTAAAGATTGATTTTTGTTTGTTAATAATCTATTTTCTCACTCATATTGTTCTTCATTTTGTCACCCTGAGCACCTAAAAGTTTGTTCTTGTGGCCATTTCATATATTTTTATTATTGTACATTTATTTTTTAAATGGCTTACTTGCTTCTTTATTTTAGAATATGTTGTCATAATAAAATTGTTACTTTATTCCTAGCTTTTTGGAGCAACGCTCTCTCTTAACGATGAAAAAAATGGTGTTAAACACTTTGCATAATCTATTGACATTACTGTATTTTTCTTGATGAGTTATATTGATTTCCTTTCATTGGTTGAAAGATTTACTGTGCTTATCATGAATTATTGCTTTTATATATTGCTGAATTATATTTGTTAATGTTCTTTAAATTATGATTCTTATATATGTGTTTGGAAGTGTTGGGTCTGGAATTTTCTGTATTTGCTATATCTTTGTTCAGATTTTTTTAAATGGTGGTTATCATTGGTAGAAACTGAATTGAAAATAATATATAGTTTCCCTCTGATTCCTGAAGAAAACTGTATAACAAACTGTCAGCTCCTCTAGTAAAGTGCTTTGACTTGCGAATATAAAGCCTTGAGTTTGATCCTTAGAAAACACAAAGGCCAAGTAGGATATTACATGCCTTTAACTCAAGAAGTGGGGAGATGGAGTCAGGCAAGAGTACCGTGGATTGTTAGCCAGTCAGTCTTGTTTCAACAGTGAGCTGCAAAGCAACAAAGCCCAGTTTCAAAATCAAAGTGGATGACACCTGCGGAGTAACACCCCAGTTTTTCTTTTAATCTCTATCAGCATTTGCATACATGCATACATGTGCACACACACACACACACACACACACACACACACACACAAACTACAGGATTGAATGCTCAAATGCTTTTCTTTCATATTTGAAAGGATTCACTTATCAAATCTTTTGGGACTGGAGTTAGCATTGGGGATGTTTTGGGTTTTTTTGTTTTTTTTTTTTCAAGACTGTTTCTCCGTAGTTTTTGGTTCCTGTCCTGGAACTAGCTCTTGTAGACCAGGCTGGCCTCGAACTCACGGAAATCTGCCTGCCTCTGCCTCCCGAGTGCTGGGATTAAAGGCGTGTGCCACCACCGCCCAGCTTGTGGATGGTTTTAAACAAAGAAGTACTTAATATGAGCGATACTGCTTCAAGACTGGTCATCTTTTGTTCTGAAAAAAATTGCAATTCATGCCTCGCAAGGAATGACTTCAATTTCAGGAAATCAGCTTTTGGGTGTTAGGATTTCTGTCACTTAAATATTTCTCTTCCATTAGCTTCTACTCATATTATTTTTTTTTCCTGTCTGCTTTGGCTACAATTGATTCTTTTTTGCCACTTTCATTTGGTCCATTCTGCAGTCATTGCTTTGGTAACTTTCTACTTTCTAACAGGTGATCAGCATTACAATTTCCCATCTATCAAGCATCTTCCTAAACATTTAGATTCAGTTTTTTAAATTTAGTTTAAATATTCTTTTTTTTTTTTTTTTTTTTTTTGGTTTTTCGAGACAGGGTTTCTCTGTGGCTTTGAAGCCTGTCCTGGAACTAGCTCTGTAGACCAGTCTCGTCTCGAACTCACAGAGATCCGCCTGCCTCTGCCTCCCGAGTGCTGGGATTAAAGGCGTGCGCCACCACTTGAATTTCATCTGAGATTTGCTTTTACACAATATGATTTATAATGGATTGCTTATCAATTTTAGAATATTGTATTTTTGCTTATCTCCTTGTTGCTGATTCCTAATTTAGTTCATTTATAATTTGAGAATAGATTTGTGTGATCTACTTTCTGTTAAATTTGCTGAACTATTTTATGACTGATTATGAACAACCTAGGTTTCTTAGTAAGGGTTTCAGTTGCTGTGAAAAGGCATCACAATCACAGCAACTATTATACAGGAAAACATTTAATTGGGTGGCTTAATGTTCAGAAATGTAGTTCATTATCATCAAGAGATATTGTGATTGGCATGACAAGCCACAAACTTAATGACTAAAACCATGTAGATTTACTGTTGTGAATTTCTGAAGAGCAGGTACCTCCTCCCCCCCCCCCCGCAAGTCTCTCTCAGTGGCAGATGATGGTAAGACAGCCAAGGAGGCAGCCAACCCAATTCTCTTCTGAAGGTCCAGCCATTCATATGTCTCAGTTCTGGATGTTCATGTACATTAATAACCAACTTCTTGCTTCTGTTTTCTCATATTTCATTAATGGGGGTCGCTCCAATCAGTTCTCTCACAATTACATCGGAGTAATCTACATAAAATTGAATAATCCCCATTTGAAGACCCCAAATTCCCAGGTCCTTATTTATGCAGCGTTTTTAACCATGTGGGTAGAATACCGACAAGGTCTAGATAATAGGACCTGTATACCAATGATCTGCTATTCAGAATATTAAGTGAATTGCCATGTCTCATGCTGTGTAATAGTTGACTTACATTTAGTGGGCTTTCCTACTAAACTAAAAGTCTTTTTCTTAATCCATAAAAATGATATATAAAATGTTAACATAAACATAGATGCTCAATATTCCATTTCTAAATATAGAAGTACTCTATAGGCAATTTAAAAAATCTACCTACCCAGACTAAGCCAGTGAGATATGGGACAGAACTTTCATTTACTTTTATATAGCTATTCAGTTATCTAGAAATAAATCCTTATGAGCACTAGAACACAGAATAACTGTCCTGTTATTCCTTAGAAACACAGTCATCTGAAATAACCACAGCTGGAATAGCATATTTGAAAAATCAGTGAAGAATAAATTTCATTGTTTTCTAAATCAAACACAGGAAATCAAGCATATGAAAATTATATTCCTCTCTCATCTTCTGAATATAAATTAAGAAATGTTGATGGAAATAATTATGTAGAGAATGAACAAAGGGGTTTAAATTAATTAAATACAATCAGACAGATACTCCACTACTCTCAGTAGACAGGAAAAGGACAATTTGAAAAGATTAGTGCATGGTATCTGGAAGACACGAAGATAGATTTGGGGGCATTGATTATCAATTACCAAGAAAATAGAGAAAGTATTTATATTCAAATTGTCATTTACATCCACATTTTCTGCAGCCACACAGGAAAAGAATTTATTCGACAGAATAGTGCTCATTAAATATCTATTCAATAAAAATATGTATTTAAAAATTACATATCCTAACATTCTGGCTTATACAGTGTGATTCTTTCATTTGTGACGGATTGCACCAGAACTTAACCTTTAGAAAGTGAACTACTTCAGAAGCACAGCGTGATGTAAAACCGTAGAGGCTTTTCAAAAACAGAAGAAAAGGCATGAGAAGCTGTGCCTCGGTACACAATCAGCAGACTTAATGCCTGATAACCACAGGTGAAGTATGAGTAAAAAATGGCTCTCTTCGGCACCTGAAAGTCCTGATGAATTATTTAATTGGGAAGATCCATTTGACATGTTGCAAATTAGTTCAATGCATATAAATATTTGACAGAAATATACTTTTATTCCAGAATGAACAAATATTTGAAATAATTAATTTTAGAATAAGCATGGGAACATTTTCTAGAGTAATAAAAATATCACTTCTGCTAAGATGGACACAGGCTACATCTCCCTGGGCTTTACCAATTTGCCCTAAAAGGGAAAATGAGACGCTCAATACATGTCCAAACACACATCCAGCAACTCCTTTCCCCCTCCATGCTTTTATACATGTTTAGTTTTTTTAACCCTCGGTATTCCCAAAAAGCTTTCTACTTTAAATGTGTTCTACCATGCTCCCCTCTTCCTTTGAAAAACTGGGTCATGAAATTAGTGGGTTGCAGTATTGAGTTTTATACCCATTTCATTGGGATGGTCCTCCCTTCACCTCCAGATCCCCTTAAACCCCCTGACCCTCCTGCTTAAGCCTTTCAGTCCCCAGTTTGCATTTCACTATTTTTATTTATAATCAACTGTACTTACACCCTAACATGTATCCAGCCACAAAGGCCCATTTTCTGTTTCCTGGCTTTCATTTTTCCTTCAAGAAGATTTCCCACAGTACGGTGGATGGTCCCTACGCTTGAGCACACATAGGCATAACTAACTGTACTTTCTTGGTTGCCAAAGAGTAAAGACATGAATTTGGGATGGGGACTAATTAGGAAGGAGAGTGGAGAATTCGGAGAACAAAAATGATGGGTAGATATTATCATATAAAAAACCTTAATCTTGAAATTTCTCAAAGACTTTGTTTTAGACAAAAATCATGAAAATAATTTTAAAATAGGACTTAGAAAACAAGTCAGTGTCAAGGCTAAGTAAATTTCAAAAATAAGATTTTATAAGAAAATATTTAAATAACTGTAAAAATATATTAATACAACTCAATTGATACAAAAAGCATTGCATTAGTACACCACAAAGAAAAGTTATAAAATATTCATAACATTTCTCTCAGACAGTGGCCTTAAGGAAAAACAGTCTATATTGCAAAAAGTCAGAGCAGGTTCTTCAATAAAACTGAAGAAACATTTGTATGCATTACAGGAAGAGATGAAAGAAATCATATATTTTAAAATACTGTTTGTATTCTAAAGTGCACTTGCATTTCAAGCTGTTCCCTGGGGTCCAGGCTTTCAGAACAGGAGTTCTGCATTTTGAATAATGGGCATTAGTTAGCCAAGGAATAGTAAACAAATGTGTCTATCATAGATAGGGTGAAGCCACATGGCTATGTAGTTTACAAAAGATACTTTTATACAAAATATTTTATTCTCATATGTATTTGAGTGCCAGTGGGTTTATTTGCTCTTATTTTTCAACCTATAAAATATAGCGTGTTCTTTAACTGAATTGATTTTACTATGTTCCCCATCCATATACTATTACAATAAACAAATTGAACATAGTTAAGTACACAGTTACTAAACCTCTACTGTCTTAATGGTATTTTGTTCAAGTAATATTGGCAACAAAGCATGTATAGAACACTAGCTTTGTCTAAAAAGCTTAATACTTTTAATGAGGAAAGTAACATTTAAATAAATTATATACACACGTACCTTGCTTTATTTAAACTAATACTGTGCAGAATCATATATAAATGGTTGTTTCTAGTTATACAACTGGTATGGACTTCCTACAATTGAAGAGATCTTCTTATATGTTAATGTTTATCTCTAATGTTATCTCTGACAACTTCCTATCTCCAGAAAGAAACAAGAAATGAGTTGTGTGTGTGTATGTGTGTGCGTGTGTGTTGAAAATAGATTTCTCTTTCACAAAATACTTAGCAACCATAATTTCACAATTTCCCCTTCTTCCACTCCTCCTAACACCCTGCTAACTTCCCTCTCTCCCAGATTCATTCCTCTTCAAAAAAGAACAGACCTTTAAAAGATTTCTGAGAAACCGGACAAAACAAGAAACAACAAGACAAGGCGAAAGGCCTCATATCAAGACTGGGCAAGGCAGTCCAATAGGAAGAAAAGAGTCTTAGAAGCAGTCAAAAGAGTCAGGGATAGACTCAATCCCACTGTTAGGAGTACCACCAAAACACCAAGCTATAGTCATAAAATATAAGTAGAGGACCTAGTACAGACTCATGATTGCTGTTTTAGACTCCATGAGACCATGTGAGCTTTGCTTTAGTTTATCTGTAAATGGGTCATATTCTTCTGGTGCCTTCCATCCCAGCTGATTATCAAACACACCCCATTCTGAGGGGTTTCGTAATCTCTGATGAAAGGGACCCAACAGAGACCTTCAATTTATATTTTGTCTCTGCTTAATATCTGAGTATGAGTCTCTGCACATGCTCCCAAAGGCAATTTGCATCAATCCCATAGTCCACATCAAATTAACAAGGCACAAGACAAGGTTGTTCACTCCATATCTATTCAATCTAGTACTTGAAGTTTTAGCTAGAGCAATAGAACAATTCAAAGAGATCAAGAGGTATTGGCATTTTAAGAAATCCACTCAATGTTTGTTATAAAATTAGCACTAGAACTCATACCTTTGATAATCTGCAAAGGAAGCTAAGTCAGCTCAGCGTGCTTGCAGAACCTTTCACATTCATGTTTATTTTCCAACTATTCATGACAGTGACAATATAGAACCAGTGAAAGTGCCAATCAATATATGAATAAATGAAGAAAGTGTTATAATACACAAAAAGAATCTTACTAAGCCAAAAAGAAGGAAATTGTATCATTTTCAGAAAAATGAAAGAAATTGGGGACCTTCTTAATAAGTAAAATAAGACTGACTCAGCAAGATAAATATCACATTTTCTCTCATATGCAGAATCTGTGACTGACTGTTGTCTTCTATCTGTGTATATATTAAAGTGGAAAGGAAACAGTGGGAAAGGAGGGACAAAAGTAATATAACAAGAAAGATAACTTTCTAAAAAACAAAGTAGTGAACAATAGAGGAAAACATCCACAGTGAAGAAGATATCTTTGGCTCCACACACATAGACAATCATAGGTGTGTGCTCTCACATACACATATGCACATGTATGCAGGCATTATAAAAACACACACTTTTAAAAGTTCTCTAAATCACGTCCTATTCATTTCAAAACATAGTTTTGAAGAGAATGAGTAGTATAGTACTCATCAATATTCATCAGATTGCTTGAAATACTTAAGTTCAAGACCTCATCAATGGACCCATTCATATGGAAGCCATAATAGGAGCTATTATTTTTATCATCATGTTTAAACATGGACCAGTGTAATTTTGATCCTTTGGTTCTGAGTCTTTCCTTCTGAGCTATGGGAAACATATCTAATTAAGGCTATCTGTTGCCAGTTCAATACCTAAGAACACATATTCATTCTTTCTACTTCTACCATCTTTATTTTCTACTAAAAATTCCCAATAATTTTCTTCCAGACCATTCTAATCATTAAGACCATATTTATTTCTACATGTTCTGTAAAAGGCGTATCTGTTTTGTTTATAAACAAGCACGTGTAGCCGGGCGGTGGTGGCACATGCCTTTAATCCCAGCACTTGGGAGGCAGAGGCAGGCGGATCTCTATGAGTTCGAGACCAGCCTGGTCTACAAAGCTAGTTCCAGGACAGGCTCCAAAACCACAGAGAAACCCTGTCTCGAAAAACCAAAAAAAAAAAAAAAACAAACAAACAAAAAACAAAAAAAAAAACAAAAAAACAAGCATGTGAAGATGAGTTACGTGCATTCAGCAACCAATTCCTATGTTTGAACTTTTTGTTAATGCAATGGTGTAGACTATGCAGGCTGTTTTGATCACTGTTAATAAAGAAGTCACTTTAAGGGGCACCAAGATTAGTCTTTTGTGATTGTGCGAGCATTTAAAGTCTATACGGAAACTTTTAAATACCTTGTACTCTTGATCTGCGTAGTTTTGTCACTGTAGTTCTAGGTAAACCTGTCATATAGTGGAATCTCATCCCGATACTGGCAGTTCTACAGAGCACTGAACCAATCTAGCAGCCTCCTCTCTTTTTTTAACAATTAAATTATCACGTTTCCCACAATTCCCTCCATTGATGCAACAAACCCACTTTTAACTACAGCCACATAAACAATATTGTCATTGAGTAAACCCTTTGTCACTAACCTGAAATCCTCCTTTATTCTCAGTGAGGCTCTTTTTTTTTCTATAAACTTGCTAACATAGATGAACTTTCTTCCCCTTCAGAGAATATTGGCAAACTTTACTTCTGGCCTGTTGGGGAATATTATTTTCAAGTGTGTGACTTTTGTTTATGCTGCATTTCTTTAACTCTGTGAAGTCATGTTACTGTGCCTATCTAAAACACCTGATGGTCCTATTAAAGTGATAAACACCCAATAGTGAGGCAGAAGCCAGGATAGTTGGTGCCGGCAGGCAGAGAATATACATAGAAAGAGAAATGAGGTAGAGGAGCATAAACAAAACAAACAAACAAACAAACAAACGAGGAACAGCAGGAGAACAAGGAGAGGAGAAGCTCAGGTGCCCATCATTAAGCCACCCAGCCAGCCACCGAGTAGAAGGAAAATAAGACATACAGAAGTCAAAAAGATAAAAGCCCAGAAACAAAAGGTTGTGGGAATAATTTAAGAAAAGCTGGAGAGGAACAAGGCAAACTGAGGTAGTACATTCATAACTAAGAATGAGCCTCCATGTGACTTATTTGGAAGCTGTCTGGTGCCCCCCCAAAGAGGTCTAGAAAGCCAAAAGAGTAAAACATCACACAATATTGGTCACTGTCCACCAGAAGCAACCATCCCTTCTCCTTTCATTTACTCTCAAATGATGAAGTCAAACTCAGCAAATCAATGTTAGTGTTGACAAGCCTGTTTTCACTTTCTCTTCTAAGAAATTAATTTTCTTCTTGTTTCTGATTTCTTTACACTGTTATTTTATATTTGTCTTTTTAAGTCTTTCCATGATTAAGCAGAATTAAAAGGGAACAAAGTGCCTTGATAATAGTTCTCATGTATAACTCTGACCAAATTCTTTCTCCTTTCATTAAATTTCTGAGGAGCAGATTACCTTTCTGGCCCACTGTTCAGTCATTGGTCTTATGAATCTTGTTTATACCAAACTATCAAAGTAAGCACAAGAAAACCATGTACAGCAGTTTGAATGTTGATTGACCCCCATAAGCTTATAGGGAGTTGCACTATAAGGAGGTGTGGCTTTTTTGTTGAAGGTGTTTCACGAATTCTAATTGATCGTAATAATAAAAATCCAGAGTCAGATAAAGGGGTTAATGATAAATAAAGAGAAACAGAGAGGACAGCCAATAGAGAGTTCTTTTACCTCTACCAAAGCTAAGACCAAAGGGACAATCCTGTCCTCAGACTGCTTCACCAGACTCCATCTGTCTCCACCAAACCTCAGACTGCAACTGTCTCTACCAAACCTCAGAGTGCCCTGAATTCTTATCTCCTCCTGCTTCATAGTCCTCTCTCTGCTCAGCCATTACACTCCTGCATCCACCTCCCTAATGCTGGGATTAAAGGTGTGTTATTCCAAGTGCTGGAATCACCGTTGTGTATGCTCCATTTCTCTTTTAGACAGATTCGATCTTGTATAGCCCAGGGTGGTCTTGAACTAACAGAGATCCCTCTGCCTCTGTCTATAAAGTCCTGGGATTAAAAATGTGTGCTACCACTCCCTACCTCTAATGGCTTATCTCTGCAAGAAGGCATAGCCTTGTTGGAGGAAATGTGTCACTGTGGGGCAGGTTTTGAGGGCTCCTATGCTCACCCTGTGCCCAGTGCCACAGTTCACTTCCTTTTTCCTGCGGATCATGATGTAGAGCGCTCATCTCCTTATTCAGCATCATGTCTACAAACATGCTGCTGTGCTTCCCTCCAAGATGATAATAGACTAAATTTCTCAAGCTGTAAGCTATCTACAATTAAATGTTTTTCTTTTTAAGAGTTTCCATGGTCATAGTGTCTCTTGACAGCAATAGAAACCCTAATTAAGACACCATGCATGGGCTCAGAGCTTATGTATTCTTGTGCTATTGATATTTACATGGTACAATTCTCCACATCCTTTATATTTCAGTACATTCCTCTTTCTGAACATTTTCTTTCCTAATTCATTCTAATGTTTCTTCATGCAATGAATATAGAGATACCTATTCTTTGTTTTTGTTGACGCTGTTGTAATTATTCTGTATCTCTTCACAATACTCCAGTTTAAAATCATACCAAAATTTACTTTTACAGCAAATTTCCATTCATAACTTTCATGATATATTAATAAATGTTTGGACTCACATACATAACTTCTCATCAAGAATTTATATTCAGATATGCAATGAATAGTTCAAATATAGCAGAACACAATAAATTCCTTAATTATAAACATCCTTTCTATGCCAGAGTACTTATTAAAGTCAATGTTTCTTGTATATAGAATCATATTATAAATTTAAAACTTTATTAAGGAAGAATATTTCATGCTGAACATTCTTATCTTAGAAATAACCAAACAAAAATAAGGCAAGGTGAACTGTTGGAGGTATCTACTACCTTGATTGTGCTAATGGTCTTAGAGTATATGCCTTATTAAACTACTAAATAATATAGAATAAATATTTGTTCTACATTGCATAACAGTTAAACCTCAATGTAACTTTAGGAAACTTTTTGAATTGACTTGTAAACTGTAGTAAAAATCAGTTGTGATGACTTTCAACATTATTTCCCCACCCGGACACTGCATTATGTTCTACCATTCATCACTACCTTCTAATCTTTCCTGTTCATTCCCACAGCTGTTCCTTTTCACATTCCCTATCATCACGCCCTTAATGCACAACAAATTATACCTGAGTAGCTCAACTACTGTGCCCCTTAAGTTAGCTTTCCTGACACCAGCATTCCTGACACGATCCTGTCTCTGGTGCAAAAACCAAATTTTATTTTTCACTGTTGTAAAGACTTGACTACATTCCTATGTACTCTAACACAAAACGTAGACAAAATGCAAACACTGACATCATGTTCTTCAGGCTTACCTTAGGTTAGTACCTATAAGGTATTTTATACGCAAGGAATGGTAATCTTATCTCCTCTATGTTATGGTGGCTTATTGATTATTTGCTTCTGCACACTATTTTCGTACCCTGTGGTACTCTTCCCTTACATCAAAAGTTATCAATCTGTAGGTCTCAACCGCTTTAGAGGTTGCACAATCCTTTACAGGGGTCACATGAGACCATTAGAAAAGACAGATATTTATATTATACTTCATGAAAGTGGCAAAATTACAGTAGTTATGAAGTAGCAATGAAAATAATTTTTTGTTAGGAGTCACTGCAGTATGAGGAACTGTACTAAAGAATATCAGCCTTAGGAAGGTTGAGAACCACTGCATTACATGTTCTCGTACACATATCAAGACTCAGTGTCTCTCTACAGAGAAAATCACATGTGCAGATCAATGACCTTTTTCTGACCCTCTGGATACCCCATACATCTCATAATCCATGGTGATGCTTTGTTTGTTGTCAAACCCTTATAACCAGATGTTCATTATCTATTTCACTGATGGCCAATAATTAAGATGATTAGTTCAACAAACATTTTCCTAATGAGCAAATGAAACATTGGCCCCATTTACTACTCAATCACTTTATTTATAATTGTATTTTCTTCTTTTACTGATGAAATATATAGAGAAAGACCTTGATACCTTAAAGCAAAGAACATGAAAATGTTCTTTTAGAGATATGAATGAAACACCTCGAATGAATCCAATCAATTTGTAGTCTTTTAGGAGGCTCTAGGATAAAATATAACTCACAGACACTACAATGTCTAAAGTCCTGTCACGCTGATACTTAACCTCTTTCTACATTTAAGGCCAACAACACAGAATCTGCCCTCTGCAACATAATTATCCATGCTTGAGTGACCTCACTAAATCTCTTGTCTTTCTATCCTCTTCTTTGCTGACCCTATGACCATAATACAGGGCAATAACCCCATTTTTATAATTCATTATACCTATAAGGTTTTGGTTTTCATAAAATGTGTCATAGTTACAGATTCTAGGGACTATAACTTGTATGTCTGTAATCTAGATTTAGGCCTCCCCTAAAGGTCCTATGTTGAGGTTGTAAACCCTATGATCAAAGCATTCCACATGACACCTTCGGAAGATGATTAGGTCATAAACCACTAATGTCTGAGCAATTTGTTTTTATTTCGGAAATTTAAGAGTGACTTCCTATCCATGCTGTTCCCATTACATAAGATCATAAGATGAAACGCCCATCTGTGAGTGAGCAGACATCTCTCACAAACTAGTACACACATAAGCAACTTGAAATTACATTTCTAGTTTCCAAGTCTGTGAGAAGTGAGTTTTTATATGTAAGCTTTACATTTGGCAGTGACAATATCAGTTAAGACACCATCAATGGTGTAGCACTATTTTATCTATTAAGGCAGTGTGACTAAAGCTTCTGTGACTATATCATATATTCTTGGTTATTTTCTTATTTTCTTCACAAAATATTAACCCCATAGTTAATTTTCACATTCCTTTTTTTTACAAAATTATAAATTAAAAATATTACTTCAAACTATTGTTAAAGAACTTAATCATTTCCTTACTATATATGTGTGTTCACTTAGATTATAACTTTATATGAATCTACTACTGCTACCATATTTACAGTTTCCATCAAGAAATTATGAAATCCTTAGGGTTATCTTATCAAAGTTATTACATGATCACTCCACTGTCAACCCTGGGTGTATAGATGTGGCTTATTTTTATTCACTTTTAGTTATTTTTGTTCCCCCTTTAAAACATTTAGTGAGTTCCTGCCTCTGAAGGAATTGTTTACTAGATTTAAAAAAAAGTGGTACATTTGCACAATTGCTATTACTCAGCTGTTAAAAATAAAGACACCAGGAAATTTGAAGGCAAATTGATGGAACTAGAAAAAAATCATTTTGAGTGTGATAGTCCAGAACAATAAAGAAAAACATGGTATGTATTCACCCATAAGTGGATATTAGCTATAAAATAAAGGGTAACTAAGCTACAATCCACAGATCTGGAGACATGAGATAACAAGGAGAGTTCATTGGAGGACACCCAGATCAACACAGAAAGGGGAAATAGATGACATTTTACTAGTGGATTGAGGGAATGTGGGGATGGGAAAGTCAGAGATTATGTTGGGGATCACAGAAGGAGAGAGTGCTGAAAGGGTCTTCTGGGGTGCGTTTTGTGGTTAGTCAGAAGTCTGTCGCAGGAGAACCTCCCAGGAGTCAATGAGATGGACCCAAGCTTAGACTCCTAGCAACAGTGGCTAAGTTGCCTGAACTGGGCTTCTGTGACGAAATAGGTGCCTGGCCCAGTTGTCATCAGAGAGGCCCCATCCATCTACTATGAAGACGGATTCAGAGACCCACAACCAAACATTTGGCTGAGTTCTGGAACCTGGAAAAGTAGGAGAAAGGATTGTAGGAGCCTGAAGGGTCAAGAACACTACCGGAAGGCTCACAAAATCGACTCACCTGGGCTCATAGTGGCTTGCAGAGACAGAATGCGCAACCAGAAAGCCTATGTGAGACTGACCTAGGCACTCTACTTACATTTGCAGTTGTAACTCCGTTATCTATTTATTTTACATGGGAATCCTAACTGCAGGAACAGGAGCTGTCTCCATCTCTGACTCTTTTACTGGCTTTTAGGACCCTACTTCTCATACTGGGACAACTTGCCCAGCTTTAATATATGGGTAGACGGTCAGCGGTACTATAACTTGATATGACATGTTTCATTGATAATCATAGGAAACTTGTCTTTTTCTGGATGGAGATGGAAGAGGAGAGAATTAGGGGGTTAAATACGGAAAGGGGGAGAAGGACTAAGAAGGGATAAGAGGGCTGGGGGAGCCTGTAATTGGAATGTAAAATAAATAGATGATTAAATATATATATATACATACATATATATATGAAATAATGAAAAGAAAAATATTATCAGTTGGTGTAGAACCATCATAGTGAAGAAAAGTCAATATATATTTGCAATATTAGGCTGCAATATTCTTCAATATAAAACAAATCAATGAATAATTACAAATTTTTAATAAACACATTATTTAAAACCAATTAAGCTGGGTAGTGGTGCCAGCAAATGCCTTTAGTCATAGCACTTGAGAGGCAGAGACAGAAAGATCTCTGTGAATTTGAGGCCAGACTGGTATACTGAACAAGTTCCGGAACAAGCTCCAAAGCAGTACAGAGAAACCATGTCTCAAAAAACCAAATACCAAAAAAAAAAAAAAAAAAAAAAGAAAAGAAAACAAAAACTCAACAACAAAATAAAGAAAAATTAAAATAAATTTGGCATTGTGTTTGATTTTTATCAGTGGAATCAAATGATGGTTTTAACGTATAAACAGCATATAATATTAATTAGATACTATGCATTATATAAGAAAGTTTTGAAACCCAGAATTCGTTAAACACTAATAACATTTTAATTCACAGTTTAATTTTCATCAGAAAATCTTAGATCCCTGATTTAGAATTTATAGTTTATAACATATAATGAAATAGAATCAAATGCCTTGGGTAACTAAACATAGTTAAAGTTTTTTACAACTGAATTGTCTACATTTGAAAACATCCTAGCTTTCTGAAGTTGGAAAATAAGCTAATTTGCAGCAAATATAGTGAAAGCCACAGCAGTGCAGATATATGGACAATAAATGATCTGTAGTGAAGAAACAGTTTATGAAACACATATTTTAAATGTAGTTATAAACATATGTATGGAGAGATTAAATAAAATGATTAAATTCCAATGTGGAAAAGGCAGCATGAACATTGACAGAAATATATGTTGTTGTTTGTATTATTCATATTGGTGGCAGTGGATTTTTGGGTATTCCTTAATAAGTGGGTCTCCAACGAATAAAATAATCTGATCCCAAGGCTTGCTGTTTTCCAGTTTCTGTGTTAAAATATATATCTAGCATAGTCATTTTTCTGGAGGCCATCAATTAAATGTCACTTACTATAGAAAGAACGGATATAGAACATTGAGAGAACACATACAAGGAACAAATGAAAGAATAATTAGAAAATGGAGTCAGTGAGATGACCAGTGGATAAGGGCAGTTTCCATACAGACTGGCGACCTGAATTCAGTCTTCAGGATCCACAGAGTGAAAGGAGAGAGCATGTGCTCAGTGGATCCATACACTCACTAATAAAAATATATGCACATTTTTAATTAGAAATTTATTATTATTCATTGTTTATTATCTTGGCTTTCACTTAACTTAATTCTAATTCCATTTTAATAATGGTTGTATATAATGACTGAGTCAGATAATACTTGAGAATGTAACATCTAGATGCTGTGAGCCAGAATAAGCTAGCCTAATAATATAGACACTAGGTCATAAATGTGAATATTATTATCACAGAATGTGTGGCCCCTTCAGAAATACAGGATTTCCAACCACTGTATTAACTGAGATGGTCACTGCTGGTGACATTCTGCTTCCTCTTGGCAGCATGGTTAGTTTTGCGACACTTTGCCAATGGGATCTGAATGAAAATATCTTTCTCTTTAATGATATTTTAATATCAATTAAAGTAAAATAGTCCTCAGCATGCCATTCCTTCTCTTTGTCTCTAACTTCAGAAAATGGTGGAGAAAGAATCTAGAAGTAACCAAGGTTTCTGATCTCCACAGAAAAAAATCATCTTCTTGTAATAGTTGTACTTCTAAATGAGCTACAAAAGAAGTGCTTTGAGTTTATCAAAACAGAAAAGGCTTATCACTACTACTGCATGTGATAACTTCAACTTTCTGTCATTTGAACTCTAGGAATAATAGATTGTATTTATAAAATAAATACTTAAAGTGAATTCATTGAAGCATGAATTAAAATGAAATTTTTAAATACCATGCAAACAAATGGGATAAGAATATCCAATCATTTTGCAAGTTATTTTCAAAATAGTATGTAGAAATCTATGATAACTTTAGTTATTCATAGACTTCAAGTTAATTTATAGATTGTTCCATAACTCAACTTCCTCTTTTATGATTTTATAAATTATTTGTAACCTATAGCAGAACAATTTAAGTACCATATATTGAAGTAACAGAAAATATATATTTCTAAAAAACATTATCTTGGCTATAACAATATGTGAGTTTTCTTTTTTCCTTTTGAGGATTGGTGGGGATGTTGTTTGAAAGAGCATGTGTTCAGTAGATCCAGACACTGATGAAGTGTGAGCAATGTCCCCAGCTGCAGCTGTGGAAACACTCTCACTGTGAGGATCCTGACTAACCACCCCCAACACTCAAACAGCTTTAAGGTCATCTCTCAAATTCTATTTTCTTTCCACATTCAAGGTTAAAGGTAGTATAAAGGTGGTTTTAGATTTCAAGTTGTGTTTGGTTGACTTTGATGTAATTTCCAGTTGTGTTTAGGGGAAATTATATTCTTCTACCTTAAATGTCTATCATGAAACTACATGACATCGTTGAAATGAAATTCTGTTTCAAAACACCCCTGGAGATACATCTAAAGTTAAAATACTCATTAAAGTTTATCACTAGCAGTTTCTAATGCTCAGTAGCTAATAGTTAGACATGACAAATAAATATAAAATTAAATAGTAACAATATTATTTAATATAATATAAATGCTGTAGATTGCATCTTGGTACACCATTCTTAAAATTTTTGTGCATGTACTGGAAAAATACAGGTACTTCTATACTGAAAGAATGAGAAGGAATTATATCATTTACCTCATTTTAATTTTTGAAACATCTCAAAGCAAAATAAATTTGCTGGTGCAATTTTTATTTCATTTTGCATATGCATAAGTTGTGCTATTTCTCAGGTTTACTAATATTTATCAATACTGCAAGTTTTACTTTAAAAAAATAAACTGGATATGATGAGTTAGTGAAGAGCTGGCTGATGAGCATATGCACCAAAGTGAGAGTTTCCTGAAAATCATAAAGTACTTCGGTATAAATATAAGTTCTGGAATGTTGACTCTTAACTAAAATCACTTGAAAGACCTTTATGGACCAAACTGGAATGAAGTACTTAGGTGAAGACAGTGACAATTAATGTAATAATTTTCTAACCCAGCCTTTGTTCTTTTGTTTATAGAGTAAGGTACCGTAAGTTCAGTATAAGAATCTGATTTCATACCACACCACTTGAGGTCAGTGTGTAAAAACCAGCTAACGGGAAAGCCTTTGGAATTTTTTCAAATTTCAAATGCCATAATTAAAATATGTGCTTTGTTTTTAATGCAAAAGGTGAACTTAGAGTTCATCCATCGACACACAGCATCCGTGCTATTTCAAATAGAGAAACTAAAGAAGACCCACCACACTGTAATTGGTATGTATTCTTTTGTAATGAATGTGTAAATATTTGCATAGATTATGAGAAATCATTAGCGTTAATTCCAAGATAAAGGGAAATGTATATTAAAATCTAAGCTGAAATAAACACAAATGAAAATTTAATACTATTTGTTTTATTATGATCTCAACTAAAGAAAAAACTTCAAAATAATAATGGACTTGAAGGCAACCATATATCAAGCATTTTGGGAGGAAAAGACTGATACTGGAAATTACCATTATTTTACCTCTAGTTGTACATGTTGAACCACAGGCACCTGCATCCACACACAAGCACACACACACACACACACACACACACACACACACACACACATGACTATACACACATTAAAATTTAAAAATTAAAAGTTTCATAATACTTTAGACACTTAGAAGATAAAAGTAATGAGGTTTCTTCCAAGCATGATTTACAAAATTATTTTAAAAGCAAAAATATTGCCTAATTCATATCAAATCTCCTTGCAGATATTAGAGAAAACTTGAGCATCAAAAATTCAAACATTTAATGCTGCAATCATGTTTATTACAATGAGAAAACACAAGAAATTAAATCTCCTATTTCTAAGGATCTGAAATTATTCATAAAGGGAACATAATATTTATTCAATATAATTTAATCATTTAAACAGACAAATTTTATATTCTCAATTATTTTAATATTAAAAAGAATTAGCAAAAGTGTTTTTTTGAGGCAGAAATGAAGGATACTAACTTCATGGTCAAAAGGAATTTATTAACAATAAAGGAAACAGGAGATTTGTTGAATTTGTACAACACATTAAAATTTCAAATAATGAAAACTTAAATATTTGCTTTGTTAAATAATTTTCAAGGATATGTTTCTTTCCCATGAGCTCTGTTTTTCAATATGTTGAATATAATATATATTTTAAAAGGTTTATTTTATGTTTAATCATGCATGTTGCTGTGTATAAGTATACACACAGGAACAGACAACCATGGAAGCCAAAGAGTGTTCATTACTTGGACCTGGAGTTATCGACAGTTGTGAGCTGGACAAGGTGGGTGCTGGAACTGAACTTGACTGGGGTCTTCTGCAAGAGCAGAAAATGTTATTAAAGCTTAGCTAGCTCTGCAGCATCAACAAAAGATTTCATATAAGGATAGTCTGGAAAATAATATTTCAATTAAAATTTAAAATGCATGTTAAAATAATGGATCAAAAATAACTTCATGGATGAAGTGTAGAGTCTGAGTATTTGCCTTGATCTCTAGAAGACCATTTGTGACAGCAAAGTTGAGCATAATTTACAAGAGCTTCTTTCCTTAAAAAAATGCAAATCAAAAACTCTTTTTTTTGCAGTGTCTTGATTTCACTTCAGCTACACGAAATATTTCTTGATAGATGGATGTTACCACCAGAAGTGTAATTGAGACCCTAGGTAGAATGTATACCAATGTCCAACTATCTAAGTTCTGCATAAAAGCACTGCCTTCCAAAAAAACAAACAAACAAACAAACAAACAAAAACAAAAGATAAAGTTAATCATAGCCACAGTTCCCTGTATCCACTTTGGTAGTGAGGCTCCCAGCATTAAATTGTGACTCTTCTTATATTGTGACTAAAATGTACCAAGCAATCTTGATCCATCAGCACAAATATAATTACAACTTTGTGCTGTCATTATTAATTTGATAGATTCTGGAAAACAATACATGCATTGTGGAAGCCAAGGTTCTTGCAAAGTAAGCAATCTGAAGAATTATACAATAAGGCAAACACAAACACATCTTACTTTATTTCTTAATTTTTCAACCCCATAAATGAAAATATGGTGGACTTGTAATGGAAGTTGAATTGTCTTAGAAATCATTTAAGAAGGAAACTCTTCTAGTCCAATTCTCATCGGCAAGCAAGCTATCTCTGTGTACCATTTAACTATATCTTTTGAAGGTTTTTTGAACTGTCAACATAACCCTTCTGTGGGACATGATGGTTCTGTTTAGCTATGTACTGAGTCTATGTATTCCAGTTGTGCTGCAGAAAAGACTGTGTGATAATGATTTAACTGCTACGTGAAATGTGGCGACCATTCTAAAGGCATTATCTTGGGCTTTGACTTGGTGCATTTGTCTTTGATTGCACTTAGAAAACTCACTGTCTTCAGGATAAATATTGAGCTAATGGAACCTGTGACCAAACTGGAGAGTACGTTGTCACCAACATCTGTCTTCAGAAAAACACATCTGTTTATTCACTCCAGGTCTAGATGTTATAAGTGCTTAAAAATAATTATGACGAATGGTTGAAGCTCCTCAAGGCATGATGTTTAGCCTGGAGGTGGTTTGAGAAACAACTACAACCAGAAGACATGATTTTCAGTGTGGTGGGACAAAGTTAGTTACTTTAATTATGTTACTCATACAGTTCCTCAAGAACTTTGGTGTTCTTGGCTCCTTGATAATTATGTACTAGGTTCCATTTGGAATAATGTAAAAAGAATCAATAATGGCATTTATGTTCAGTTATCTAATAAAATCACATCTGCTTGAGGCTTTATTTAGAAACAAGATCTGGGATATTCTTTCTCTCTCTCTCTCTCTCTCTCTCTCTCTCTCTCTCTCTCTCTCTCTCTGTGTGTGTGTGTGTGTGTGTGTGTGTGTGTGTGTGTGTGTTTCTTTTACTATGTTTGTATGTGCTAGTGGCCATATCAGAGAAATTGACTTCAGAAGATCAGTCAACTAAAGTGCAAGGCACTGAAGGATGAATCTTAACTAGACAAGGCCCAGAAGACTTTGACTCCACCGTATCTGTTGCTACTGCTGTATCCTTTGCATGTTTACCACTGCTATTTTTCTCTAGTCTCTGGTATGGTGTGAATGGGTGTCAGGAGACTACCACTGTCTTTAATGTAGTGATTATCTCATGGAAATATCTTGTTCTACTGAGCGTTTTTATCTGTGGATTATTGTGAAGATAATTTCCTCTTAGGTTTTACTGTTCAACTGAATCAATGATTTTGTATTATAATAGTGTTCCCTGAAATTGAATTTTGATGATTGAGGGTTTTTAACAAATATAGTAAGTGATTGTGATATAGCTTAATTTAGTAGGAAAATTAATATAGGTAAAAACAGGATATAATGTTGCCCGTACCCCTTATAAATTAGGGGCTGAAAGGGGATAGAAAATAAGAACAAGAAAATGTCAGACAACTGGGACCTATGAGTTTCTCTTGAGAAGCCATGCAGACTGTGGCTTAGGTTAATGATTTAGAAAAACAACTGAGTCACAGAAGATATAATAGCTTAAGTTCTTTTAATCTTAAAGGTGGGAGATGCATTCATGGTTCTCTGTGTGCATCATAGCCAAAACAAAACTTTAAATAAAGACGTAAGGTTAGGTTAAGATGTTTTAACTAATGGCTTTGAGGAAGAATATCTTGGAGAACAATTTTAAGTTCATAAAGACACATTTTAATCATTGAACAAGGGACTCACTGAGGTCAATAAACAAAACAAGGTTGATCTGGCTATTGCTGATTAGGATGGGATGTTGAGGATCAAGGGTGATGATTAGCTCATTATACCCATTTTGCCCTCATCTTCCCAATATAAAAAGCTGTTGATGGATGGGTGGGCACCATGAGTATTCAAGGTAGAGCTGACTGATCTTTTTTCACGTTATTTACATTTGTGATTCTTATAAGTTTAACTTTGCAATAAATAATAAAGAAATTGATTGTAGGAAAATAAGGCCAACCTGGAGTCTGTCTGAGTACCTAGCAATAGGTGTTGTCAGAGGCCCTGATCATGCCTATCCATTTAGGGGCGACCGCTCAATTTCTATGGATCAGAATGCAGCCTGGTTGCTGGAGGAGGGTATATAAGGCTCTCTCCATGGATGAGTAAGTGAGACTGCTGTAGGCCTTTTTGCTTCACTCCTGTCGCTGATGCCATGTCTTCTCACTCCCTCCCCAAAGGGAGTTGTTAGGACACAGCAACAATTGATCTTTTCTTTGTAATAACAAAATGCAACCTGCCAGGAAAGTAACTGGCTGTGAAAAACACCTTCCTTGCTTACACTTTTTACCTATAACAAATTGTTTGGGTATAAATGTATGTGAGTTCTTGGGAAAACTAACTTTTCACCTGTAATATGCAAAATGTTTAATCGGGTAAAGGATATGGAAAACAAGCTGGGTTTTTTACTTGTATTTATTGTAACCATTTAAAAATAGAATATAACCAGACTGTAATTTAATAACTATTTAAAAAATTTGCTGGGGTTTATAATCAGAAGAGAAAAAAGTAAATTAGCTAGAAGGAAGATTTTGAGAGAGACAGAAGGAAAGCGTCAGGGTAGAAGAACAGAGCAGAAAAGAGTAGAGTTGAACAATCAACAGTAAGAATAATAAAATGAAGCACTAAGCTTTGGCCCTCGGAAAAGTCCTCCTATGTCTGTCTAGTAGTTTGCCTGTTCTGCATCCCTTCTTCTGATTCTCTGATCTGCCGAAGGCACCCTAGGTGAGATTCTGACATGTTGGAGGTGTGTTTGTGTTTGTGTGTGTGTGTGTGTGTGTGTGTGTGTGTGTGTGTGTGTGTGTGTGTGTGTGTGATTCCCTTTTACACAGGGCCCAGAGAATTAAGTCCTACTCCTCCAGAGAGAAAAGTGAAGCTGAGTGATTAATTTTCCAACTCTGGGGAAACATCCTCAATCCCTGAGCTGCTGGAGGCTGCTCCTCATGGCAGTAATATGCATGTAATATATGAATGTGCTTCTACACATTCTTTACCCATAGAAGTGCATAAACAGGAAAAACAACTTTTATGAGTACACAGAACAAAATGGCATTTTATATTTGCTTTGCATGTGATGTGTACTAAAGCATAGAGGAAAATCTGGATAATTATATCTGGTGTAGGAATTGTATAGGTTTTCATCTTTAATAGAAAGTGGAATCAAAGATACTCCACAAATGAAAGATTAGGCCTTAATATTATAAACACAAAAATAAAATTTGCGCATCATTTGTAGTATTTCTTTTAATTGGAGTTTGGTTTGCTTGATTTTCTTATGTGAGTACAAGGTTTATGTATTCATTATGTATTTATCTGCATGCTCATGTGTGTGAGTATAGGTATTTGTGTGGAGGTCAGACAACAGAGTTGGGTATCTGTCCTTGCTCCCTATCTTGAGTCAGTGTCTCATTTTTTCTTTATTTGTGTGTACAGTAGGTGACCTGGTATTCTCCTATGTCATCCTCCTGTATGACTGTGAGAGGCTGAGATTACAGATATATGTGACAAATCCAGCTTTGTGCAGATTTGTTTTCTGGTTTTTTAAGACAATGTTTCTCTTTTAGCTTTGGAGCCTGTCCTGGAGCTCACTCTGTAGACCAGGCTGGCCTTGAACTCACAAAGACCCACCTATCTCTGCCTCCTGAGTGCTGGGATTAAAGGATTGCTCTGCCACCACCCAGCTCTTTGTGCGTGTTCTAAGAACTGGAGCTCAAGTTTTTATGTTTGTTGACAAGGCCATCTACACAGTTCTATTCCAGTATTTGAATCAATTGTAAGCTATGCACAAAGGAATTGATATGAATATTTTCTTAGAAAAGTTTTGTCAACTCTGGATGATGTGCTTTGTAAGAGATGAGTGAGGCCTTCACCTTAGAAGGATGCAGAAGTGACTGTGCAATATTCTCCATAAGGAAATGTAAAGCTATGTCATAGTTTCACTGTAGAAACCTGCATGGTAAGAGGAAGAACAGTGAAACCTAGGAATAGTTGACTTAATTAAATTATAGCAAGAGTTGGCTTTATATAAAAAAAGTATCCAAATATGCATCCTATATCTCCAGTTATTCATAACTTATTTCCTAACATATACAATAATGGCTGTGAATGGGGTACTATTTCTTATATCTGCACATAATAAAATATAATAAACAAAACCACAGTACTGGCAAAGGATTAAAGTGACTTTCAAATTATATTTTGTTTATGAGTCTTTCTTCAGACAACATTAAATATAAACCACAAGAGTCACATTGTGTTTCCTATTAAAAAAATATCTAATACTGCTATGAACATAGTTGAACAAATGCTTTTGATATGTGATAGAGCATCTCTTGGGTAAATTCCCAAGAGTGGTATTGCTGGGTCCAGGGGTAGGTTGATCCCGAATTTCCTGAGAAACCGAAACACTGACTTCCACAGTGGTTGCACAAGATTGCATTCCCACCAGCAATGGATGAGGGTACCCCTTCCTCCACAGCCTCTCCAGCAAAGGCTATCCTTGTTGTTTTTGACTTTAGCCATTCTGACAGGTGTAAGATGATATCTCAAAGTTGTTCTGATTTGCATTTCCCTGATTGCTAAGGAAATTGAGCACGACCTTAAGTGTCTTTAAGGTGAACCCAAGGAAAAACATATAGTTATCCTCTTGGCTAAGGGAAGTAGACAAAATTGCCGGGGAGAAAAGTGGGATCTTGGGGGTGGGGTGGGATGGGGGTAAGGGGAGATGGGGAGAGAAAAGGTAGAAGGGAAGGAGGGGGGATTTGGGGAAACAGGAGGATCGGGATAAAGGAAGGTTGGATAGGAGAGCACGGAACCACAATTCTTAGTTAAGGGACCCACTTTAGGGTGGGCAGGAGACTTGACCCTAGAGGGGCTCCCAGGTGCCCAAGCTGAGGTCCCCAGTTAGTTCCTTGGGCAGCTGAGGATAGGGAACCTGAAATGACCCTATCCTAGAGCAATACTGATGAACATCTTGCATATCATCCTAGAACTTTCATCTGGCGATGGATGGAGATAGAGACGGAGACCCACACTGGAGCACAGGACTGAGCTCCCAAGGTCCCAATGAGGAGCAGAAGGAGGGAGAACAGGAGCAAAGAAGTCGGGACCACGAGGGGTGCACCCACCCACTGAGACAGTGGAGCTGATCTACTGGGAGCTCACCAAGGCCAGCTGGACTGTTACCAAAAAAGCATGGGATAAAACTGGACTCTCTGAACATGGCGAACAATGAGGGCGGATGAGACGCCAAGTACAATGGCACGCGGTTTTGATCCTATGCAATGTGCTGGCTTGGTGGGAGCCTAGCCAGTTTGGATGTTCACCTTCCTAGATATGGACGGAGGGGGGAGGACCTAGGACTTACCACAGGGCAGGGAACCCTGACTGCTCTTTGGACTGGAGAGAGAGGGGAAGAGGAGTGGGGGGAAGGGGAGAAGGGTGGGAGGAGGGGGAGAAGAGTGGGAGGAGGGGGAGAAGAGTAGGAGGAGGGGGAGGGATATGGGAGGCTGAGAGGAGGTGGAAATCTGTTTTTTTTTTCTTTTCTTTATTCTCCTTTTATCAATAAAAAAAAGTAATAGAGTGAAAAAGAAAAAGAAAAAAAATCCTCTAGTCAGGTATACTGGTACATGCCTTTATTCTCAGCACTTGGGAGGCAGGTAGATATCTGTGAGTTTGAGGCCATCTTGGCCTGCACAGTGAGTTCCAGGACAGCCAGGGATTGTAGAGATTGTTTCACACAAACAAACAAAAATAAAAATTTTTAAATCTGTAAAAAAAAATATCTAAGACAAACCTTTTTCTCTGTAGTAAGATAGTAGCCTCTTATGTTATTTACACCCAGCAATAGCTTAGTGTTCATTTTGGCAAAATAACAAAAAATATCTGTTCTGCTGAATTTCAGTGATTAAAATAAAGTTTTACACCATAAAATTATACCTATGAAGACTACTATTCCTAGCTCCATTGTGATTTTTAGATAATATGGGACATTCAATTGAATAGAGCAAGCAAAATAATGCAAAACAAATAATCAGGAAATTCATTATTTAGTTGAACTATTTTAAACTGTATTTTCAATATTTAATGTGCTATGACCTGCCCTATATTTATAAAATGCACTGTGCAAATGTTTTCTACAAACACCTAGACCCTGTCTTCATATTCTGTTCTTGAATTTCAGATACTAATACCATATTTTACATTCTTCCTTTTAGCTTACAATAATGAATACCCACTTACATACTGTCATAGTAAATTTTTTTTTTTGTTTGTAAACCTCTTCTTGTACAAAATGATTTCTGAAAGCCTTACCTCCTATTTTTTAATACCCTTTTAAATATTGAGTCCACAAAACATTGTCAATAAGAATAAATGTTAGATTTTATTATAAATTACCTGGAACATTTTAAACGTCAAAACAGGTCATATATCTTATTATAAATTACATTCTAATTATAAGAATATTATATGAAAGAACAAAATCATGTCAAACTTCAGACCAATCCTGGGGAAAATTGGCAGGTAGTTAGAATAAGCACAAGAAAATATCTGACCTAAAAATTACAATAAAGATTTAAAACTCGAGGCAAGCACGGTGTGTGACAGGCAGTCTGTTTACTGAAAATTCATCAATCCATTTCTCCATGACATTGTGTGCAATAGAGTTAACACAGAAGTGTTCCTGTGTTGCAATTGCTTCTAAAAAGACTATTTCTACCAGTTTAATAATTCACATTACTTACTTTTTATCTGTTTACTTAGATTTATTAAGCTAAATTATTCAGAATTAAGTCACACTTTTCTTTGTCTTTACAAGAAACCTGTACCTCATGTTGTCCTAATGGCAAGTGTCCCAGTGCCTTCATTTTGCATATAGTCTACTGCTTAACAAAAATCTTCAGATTTACTTTTTCCCTAAACATACCTTTGCATATTAAGTGTATCTCAATGTAATAAAAACAGCATTTCAGCCGAACGGTGGTGGTGCATGCCTTTAATCCCAGCACTCGGGAGGCAGAGGCAGGCGGATTTCTATGAGTTCGAGGCCAGCCTGGTCTAGAGCTAGTTCCAGGACAGGAACCAAAAAGCTACAGAGAAACCCTGTCTCGAAAATCCAAAAAAAAAAAAAAAAACCAAACAAAAAAAACCCAGCATTTCAAATTCACTACATATCCCAGGTATTTCATAATACATCTCTGTGGAAAACCTTCTTTTCCTCAGACTTTATGCCAGAGTTTACTGTCCTGCAAAGATTAATGTGGCCCTGACTACCAACTATGTTGATGTGATGTGAAGGCAGTTTTCCACTTTCCCTAATCTTAGGCTTGTCATTCAAAATATAAGAACTTGGTAAGGCCTGTTCTCCAGTCGAATTGATTCTTGTCTAATTTTCTATGATCTCATCATTTTTAGCCATCAATTTTAGTCACTTTATTCTTTTGTCTGAGGCAGTCTCATGTGGCACAAGTTGGCCACAAAATGTTCTATATTATGGTCGTTTATTTTTTTATCCTGTGACAGGGCTGGTGTGGGAAGTCCTTCTATATATATGTTGCTTTTATTGATTAATAAATAAAGAAGCTGCTTGGGCCAATGGCAGGACAGAATACAGCAAGGCAGGAATTCCATATAGAGATAGAGACAAAAAGAAGGCGGAGTCAGGGAGATGCTATATCTCTGCTGAAGGATATAGATGATGCCCCAGACCCTTACGGGTAAACCACAAGCCTCATAGTAAAATACAAAACAATAGGAATGGGTTAATTTAAGATGTAAGAGTTAGTTAATAAGAATGCTAAGTTAATAGACCAAGCAGTATTAATATAGTTTCTGTGTGATTATTTTGGGTCTGGGCATCTGGGAATAAACAAGCAGCCTCCACCAACACAAGCTCTCAGTACAACAGGCATACCTCATACTAGCTATGTAGCCAAGGATAACCTTGAGCTTCTGATCATCCTGGCACATTTCACAAGGACTGGTTGACTTTGTGCCACTACAAACAGCTTGAAGTCATCCTTGAAACCAGTTTCTATTAAGAAACATACTCTGTTATATCTACTGACTTAAAGTACCCTATAATAGCTTACTGTTTTACTCTACCAAACTAAAGTGTACAGATTTCTTCAATAGAATCTAAGTATATAATCAAATATTTGTGTTCTGCTGACTTTCTAAACATAAACTCATTCCACTTAACAATGAGACATCCAAAGATTTCACAATACAACATTTGAAATGGCCCAGCTTGTTCAATCAGTTTTAGTCAGGATGCATGACATTTTATTATATACCATATCATTTATTTGTTGAAAGTAATTAATTCTATGGGAGACAGGACAGTAAAGAGTAGAGATCTGTATTCACCTAGATATGAGAAGAGCTGACTGAGTATTGCTATGTCTATCCAGAAAGCAATAGACATTGAATTATCTCAGGTTGAGAAATAACCAGGCTAGCTAAAAGACAGACCAATTATATTTTTCTTTATTATAAGGGGCAAACTCACAAAACAGAAATGAGAAGTCCAGGCTCAGCTGTGTGGAGAGAGAGAGAGAGAGAGAGAGAGAGAGAGAGAGAGAGAGAGAGAGAGAGAGAGAGAGAGAGAGAGAGAGACCTGGGCAGCATAACGTTTTTCTCCAGGTACCCAAAAAGCCACACCCTAACTTCGTCCCACCTTTTAAAGATAATTTACTAACGAAGATACCCCATAACCTCCCCTTTTTGTCTGATTAAGGGTGATCCTAACCCAGTTAAAAACTATATATAATAGGAACAGATACCAAGTATAAAATTACAGCCAACATAAACAATATTAAATAAGGAACACATGATAAATGTTTTAATAAGCATTCTATTCTAAAGAGTCTAAGTCTTACATCAGAAATTGGCTAAATCATTAGAGAAAGATTACTAAGACTATCTAATCTTCAACCCCATTGAAGGCTTGAGAGGGGAGATAAAATTACTTGAGCAGGCAGTAAGCACAACCAAGCAGCTTCCAAAGTGAGCAGTATATGATGGAGGCAATTGGTTACCAGCCTTGCCCACTAGCAAAATAAACAATAAATAAAGAGAGAGAGAGAGAGAGAGAGAGAGAGAGAGAGAGAGAGAGAGAGAGAGACTTGTGGTCAGAAAGTGATTACAGATACACAATCTTATCCTCCCTTGGGCCCTATTTACTAGCCTTTCTGGGTCTGTGGATGGTAGTATGGTTATCCTTTACAGATAATACACTCTTACGAGTGAGGATGTACCATGTTTGTATTTCTGTGTCCGGGTTACCTCACTCAGAATAATTTTTTCGTGTTCCATACATTAGCCTTCAAATATCTTCATGTCATTGTTTTTGACAGCTGAGTAACACTAGATTGTGTAAATGTATAACATTTTCTTTACTCATCATTCAGTTGAGGGGCATCGCGTTTGTTTGTTCTGCTATTGCAAATGAAGCTACTTTGAATATAGTTGAGCAAGTGCCTTTGTGGTGTAAAAATACTCCACCTCCTTATTCACTATTTTTCCTCCAAAAGGCCTTCTCTTCTCTGAGACTGAATTCACCTTATGGTTGCCTTCTGTATTTAGTTATTATACTCAATTTTAAAATAAATGTTTACAAATAAAACTGAACTCGAAAACTTTGATACATTTTTCAATTTTAGATTTGGCATTCAGCTGAACTTTCAAGGCCTTTCCAGTAGCAGTGGGATCCTTTCTCTGTTCCATTACCAACATACCCACTTGTAAAAATCAGCAGCTCACTGTTCATACAGTCCCTATTTCCTGAATATGTCATTTTGTCTCTATGCCTGCCTTAAGATTCATGACTAGCTGATGGTGTAAAATATCTTCCAGACATTTCTTTCAGCTGCTTATCCATGTATTTCTTGGGCACCAGAGTTCTTAGCTCCAAATGACTGAGACTTTTCTTTTGTTGGGGAGTATGTATGTGTGCATGCTTATACAGTCTCTGCTTTGTCCCACCAAGGTTCTCTCTGATTATTCTTTGTTGCCCATGGAACAAAGATTTTTAGAAATTGACTCTCTAGTGTCTGTACATTTTACCACAGGATGCATTTTGATATCTCTTAAATTTATTTGCCTCATCTATATGATGTTGAAAAAAAAAAAAAAGGTCTCTACCTCGTGTTGCAGCATCCATGATGCCCAACAGTTCTAGGCTCCTTAACAGCAAATCTGCTCTGTTGTGCTTTCTCTCTTTAGTTCACTCATGTTCAGTGTGAGCATCATCCTGATCATCATGTATGGGATAAATTAACGACACTCCAAATCTTCCTAGCAATCATCAGTCAGGAAAACCTGCACGCAGATCATGAATATAATAAATCCCAGTGGGACAGAAGAGTGGCAGCCTCTGGGTCATTTGGGAATATCAGGGAACCCAGGTGAGCTGGGATGCAAGAAGACACCAGGGTGGAAAGTGTACCAGATTTATCTTTATTCTTAATAGAATTGCTGAATTAGACACTGGTGAGGAATTTATACTGTTGTAAAAAAGAAAAACCTGTTGCTCATCTTCAAAATTAACTGTAAGCAACAGACGAAGAAAACGGTTTCAGTCTGTCTCTGATCTCCACCCACAATTAATGAAAGAAAATAAACAAGAGAAATTCTGTGATCTTGATTAGCCCACAATTTCTCTCATGCTCTCCAATTTTCCTCTTTATTTTTCTCTTTTGATTTGCCTACTTAAATCTATATTGCAATATTTTAAGTCTTTACTAAGAATTTTTTCATAAAGGTTAATTATACCTCACAAAAGAAGACTTTATATAAACAATTAATCCCTTTCAAATTACTTTCTTCCTCTTGATGCAAAACATCTCTAATTTATATGCCAAAGGTTATTATAGAAATTTCAGCATATGAATCTATTAAGCAGATTCTGTGTCCATCTTCAAACACTCCTAAAATGAATCTACAGTTTAAATGCATCTCATGAAATTATTCTCTAGGTTACTTCCTTTTATTTTATCTGTTCCCTTCTTTAATCCAAGAATGTCCCAGCAGCCTGGGTCAGCTGTGCTATGGTGCAAGGTTCTTGATGGCATGAAAGAGTCTACTCCTAGCAGACTGTCCATCCAGCGTGCCTCAGGCTGGCCAGACAGTTGAAGATGGATGGGGATGTCAGAATGCCTGAGTTAGACATTCATCCATGCTCTCACAGCTGTGACAGGTATCTTTGTGTGATGGGTTTTGGGATCTCAGTGCATGCCACCCTGCATTTTCCATTTTTCATGTTGCTTGCTACCTCCTCCTAAAATGAGAAGAGAAAACTGACTAGAAATCCATTCCATTCTGAAACATGCTTGACTCCACAGGCAGTTACAGCTCTTACGTTCGGTGACATTTCCTTAGGCTTCAGATAGATTGAATTCTGTGGAATATTTGAGTAGGCCCATGTTTCATTGACCTGAGCTGAGGTACCGTTTTGTCTATGAATCCAATATGTGCTTCAGCCTATAAATCACTTAAGAACATGATATGCAGATGGACTTGTTTTGTCTTATTGCTCACTGTGAAATTCATACTTCTTCTCTTTTTAATTGTTTTTCCATGAATTCTAAGGTGCAGTAAAATTCCAAACTGGTATTTGAATTATCTTGTAGAGATAATTGTACAGTAATAACAGGGACTTGATTTAAATTTTAACTTCTGTTCAAACTCTCAATTTTCTCAATTTTTTCCATTTTTAAATGACTAAACACATCTATTTTATAATTAAATATCAAAATAAAATTGCCTGGAGATCAGAACAAACTGCAAGTTTTAAAACCACAATGAGGGAGTTTTAATAAAAAATAGCTAGAAATATGAGGCACAAGTGTCATAATAAAAATAATTGAATATGCGCCTCTATTAGAATCTTGGAGAAATAGCAGAAAATAGTTTCAAAATAAATACTATCAAAGTAAAGGTATATATTTAAACCTGTTATGGGTTTTGGAAAGAAACTTGTACACTGGAGATATTTAAATGCTTCCTCTAAGATGCCAAGCCATCACCACAGACACCATCTCACTCTACTAGAGATAACACAGAACCCTACTTCAAATCATAAGCTCTATTTTGTCCTGTGAGTCCATGGAGTGATGAAAAAATAGAATAATGTGATTGGCCAGTTGTGGCTTATTTAATTTCTGAGTATTTGCAAACTAGTAACTTGCACTTAAGAAAACAGACTGAACACGGGTGTTGTAAAATAAAGGAAGGTTGCCATCTGCGACGGTATGATAGATTCACATATCCAAATCTATTACTGTCATTAAATTATGAACTGAAAGGCAAGATTATCCTGCACTGTCACAACAGACTTTTAACAAGTGTGCCTAAATAGAGGAGGAGACATGTGCATAGAACAACAGCCAGCTCAAAGTTGAGAGGGAAGTTCAAGTTAAGGAGCAACAAACCAAGAGGCACCAAAGACACACACAGTAAAAGATAGGGAGAAGGACACCTCAGCACCTTCAGAAAAGGATAGTTTCTCAAGATAGCCTTGACTTGAGTACTCTAGCTTCCAGAACTGCGAAACAATTACCTCACTATAAGACCCCATGTTTATGGTAAAATTATTTCAAGGTATCAGCAGAAACAAGGCATGACTAAAAGGGCATCATGTAGTCTTATTCTTCTATAATCAAATGATTATTAGTGAGGTTTAAAACAGATGTTTTCCAAATATTACCTCATGTCTATGATTTCTATGTATGACCTTCTGATCTTATGAACTCAAAATTATATAATTACACTATACATATAATACATATATAATCTTCAGATTATTAAATTATATATATATTATATATAGATAGATGCTTGGGTGGTTAATTTTTTGATGAGTCTAGGGTTTCTCAGACTTTAAATAGGCTTTTATTCTAATTTGTCCCATCTTCCAAAACATTTTATAAACATTAATATCACCAACACTCCAAAACCATCTACACTTACAGTTCCTTAACAGGTATCTTTTGTATGTCTGGTTTTTTTTCCCACTTGAATGTAAAGACCAAGCACTCCCTATTGCCTAGGAACATGTGTATGTTCTACTTGCATTTCTGTTGCTGTGATAAAGCATCCTGACAATGATAAACTTAGAGGAGAAAGGGTTCATTTTCACTCACAATTGCTGCTTACAGTCCACCAGAGCAGGGTAACCAAGGTGGCAGAAATCTAAATCAGATAATCGCATCACACCCATAGTCAAGAACAGAAAAATGAGTTGCATGGCCTCTTGGTTGTTTGCTTATACTCAGCTTGATTATATAGTTCAAGACATCCTGTCTAGAGAACGATGCCTCTCACAGTGTGAAGGATCTTCCTAGGTCAATTAATCAAACTAAAATAATACTCAATAGATAAGCCCCATAGCCAAACAAAAGATAAACAATCCCACACCAACACCTCTCAATGGGTGATTACCAGCTGTATCAAGCAGACAATTAAATCCAACCATAGCAGAGCATAGCATACAACTATTTCAATTCTTTGAGATGTGTGCCTTTGAATATTTACTGATTTTGAAAATGAGCTTCTCATTTGTATTTACAAGTGAAGTTGCAATAAATATTTTTCTTGCATTTGCTACTATATAAAACAGTATTTCTCAACATGAGTATTATCACACATTGAGTAACTGGCTCTTACTTTACAACTGTTAAAGATTCTAGCACATTTCTGAAGGGTCTCTAGCAGAATAATATAACTCCACTGAGAGTCCTTGTTGATAATTAACATGAATTTAGATTACTCACTGTCATTTGTTAACTCTCTGATGTCTTTTGTTTATTTGTTTGCTTTGCTTTTGTTTTAGTCACCATTACTGGGAGTTTTCAAGTGTGGATGTGTGTGTTAAATTACACAATTATGTTCTAAATGCCTAAAATTATCTTTTGCTTTTTTCAAAAGTCTGAGATAAGATCTCTGAATGTATTTCTTTTAGGAAAAACTTTGTTCCACTGTCTTTACAAATTCAATGTTTCAGTGATTTTTCATTCTTTGAAAGCAAATTTCTTCTCTTAATTTTTGATTTTGCATATTTATATTTATAACAAAATTAAAGTTTAGAGTAATGTCTATGTGTGTGTATATATTTTTACTTTTGCTTATTCTATAATCTAGAGTTCTTGGTGGAGGTTTTTAGTCTTTAGAAAAAGTACTTTATTTGTTTACTTTTGCCTTGTTTTTCTCTAACTACTCCCTGGCTGCTATGAAGAAGCTGACAATTTGACCCTTAGTTCATTTTTACTTTTATTGGGTCACGCTATTGATTTATTTATGTGTTCTGTTATATAAAACAGCTAATCAAAAATGTTGCTTTATCAATCTAGTTATCTAAGTATCATTTTAAACATTCTTTTCTTTTAAAATTTACAGTATTATGATTAAACTATCTTTTTATTTTCTTGCTTTCTTTCTACATTTCTTGAACAATTAAATTTTAGTCTTTTAAAGATTTGGAACAGCTATCAAAGGAACCCTTCCTTGTTTTAACTATGTATTATGTTCTCCATTTCATTAAGTCCAGTGTGTTTTAGATTTTTCTATGTTTTTCTACCTTTATGCTTTGGTGGTCTTACTGGGTGCTATTGTTATGTATGCATTTTTGAAATCTGCTTCTGCTTATGTATTCTGGTCTCAATCTTTTGTAGTTAGTGTGTATACTGTGTATGACCACTATTCTTTTAAATTTATAGAGGCAGAAATTTATCATGCTTCAAATAAAACACCCTGTATTGACTTTTCAGGTCAGATTTAGAAGATGATTAAGCCTACATCCACTGAATGACCATCCATCTTTAGAGGCTCCAGACTTATGTCAACATTATTTAAGAAGGTAATGACAGGGCAGATAAGCCCTTCAAAGCCATGTTGATGCTTTAATTTCTATTTGATTGATTCATCATATTATTAGCCAAATCAGCTTCCAGTATATTTAAGAGAATTATAGTTCATTACTACTAATACAAGGAAATGTAGATCTCTAATTAAATATGAATTAATATAATTAGTTTAAATATCTTTCAAAGTAGCAGGTAATATTTGCAGCATAATTTCACATTTAGCATATTTTACCTAACCCACCTACACTATCTATTAATTCTGAAAAATCTTCTATTTCTCTATTTCAATTTGTTATTAGAAATAAAATTTCTCAAAAGATGAAAAGGCTTGAAGTGTGAAGAAAACTGTGCTGAAAATCTGTATTCCAATGAGAATAAATAAGAAAACACTCATGACTTTTCGAAATCTCAGAGAGCTTAATCATGGAAACAGTATGAGCTACTCAAAAAGGGACACAATTTATTCCATCCCTGTAATTTCAAGTGACATCATTTATATAACACCTATATCTGTGAAGAAGAAGAATATTTGTCTTTGCAACTATGCCCAGACTTGCACAGATCACCACATATTAGGAAACATGTTATTTTATACACTCTATAGCAACAGAAAATTCAAATTTGATGATAGAGTGTATAAGCCTTAGAAAGTAAATGTGATACATATCTCTAAACACTAGATTTAGCTCTGTGAAAGTATTTTTACTTGTAGGAAATAAATAAAATAATTAAGAATCTAGCTTGGATGAGAGGAATGACCAAAATACTCAAATTTGTATGGTATAGCAAGGGAATCTGTTAGGTTCTGTCCAGCCTGGTTTACATAGTAAGTTTCAGCCCAGAGAGTACTACATATTGAGGTTACACTTAAAAGAAACTTAAATTTTAAAAAAATGAAGTTTTAATTAAAAAATAGATGTGAAATGCAACAATAAAATGGTCTTTTTATGTCTGTTGGTATTTATATTATTGTACATGTGTTTGGGTGTGTATAGTTACGTGTATACAATTGTACAGTTATGTATGGATCTAGAGGACAGTCTTGAAAGTCATTCCTTAGTTCCCACCTTAGTTCCCATAAGCTATTAAAGTATTTTTGAGATGGATTTTTATTGTTCTGGAACTTACCTCATAAGCTAGGGTTGGCTGGCCATGAAGCTCTAGGGATCTGCCTATCTTTGCCTATCTATCTCTGGATTACAAGCTTGCCCCAGTACACCTGATTTCTTAAAGGTATGTTCTGGAGATTGAACTTGTCCTCCTGTTTACAAAGCAAGCAGTTTGCTGACAGGTATTTCTCCAGATGTATCCTAAAACTCAAAGACAAGTATTTTTTAGAGGCATAATAGCTAAATTGATTCAGATTTAAATTCCCAAGATCCATAATCTCATAAGACACGTTTAGGGCAATCACTTGGAACAGATTTGTTTAAATGTCTCTTTACCAGATGCATTTTCATACGCTGATGCATTTGAGTTAAGATTTCTCTGTTTGCATTCATTGTGATCCATGTCTAAATAAATGGGTGCTGCTGAACACCTGCTTCCCACCCTGGGATGGTCACACATTGGTGGACCTGTTCTAAATGCAGCTGCCCCCTGCATAAGCAACTTCACAGTTTCTGTCCATCTTTCTCCTGTGTGCATGGCAGTGGTGAGCCCGTGAATTTTGAAAATATTTTCATATATTCAAATTTGTGCTATAATAATCTATTAATAATGACAGATATTGATCATATGTCATATTGCGCATTTCATGACTATCTTCAAATGTTTATAAAAATTATTCAGAATTAAATATTTTAATAGGCTACATTAAGTTCTCTTTTCTAAGTAAGAAGTGTGTGCATATTCTCACTCTATATCTATAGGCAAAAGTCTTGACTAACTTGACAGGAAATTTTTCTCAACATCTTATAGATGTAAATACATTCTTGCAGGTGGTATGCCACAGGCATTGCTGACCAAACTACACTATGTAGCAACAATATTAGTTTGATGTAAGGTTCAATTTATGCCAAATATTCTAATGATAACTTCAATGATCACCCAAATTTCATACAGATACAAGGCACTATATTCATTACTAAATAATTATCTTAGAAAATGCAATCTTTTATTACATTTTTATTCTAATTTATATGTTTTTCAATGAATTTATTTATATTGAGAAAGAACAAGGGGAAATATTAATATAGAAAATAACTAACCCTGAATATTTAGAAGACCATCAATGTTTTCCATGCTGAATGTACCAGATGACTTCAAAAGCTTGCTTGAAATTCTATGACATTATGCCACAGTACCAATGTTCTGTTAAAGAATTTGATGAGCCGTGGTCTTTGTATTATTCTGCGAGCAAGAGAAACTGTCCTTAATTTTCAATAATCCAAAATTTCTGGCCTTATAGTTTACTTTCTTTTCCTGTCTCCCCCCTTTCTCCCTCTCCTTTCTGTATTCTCTTTAGTATGAATTAGTTTATTTGTCTCTGTAAACAATATGATTGGTAGAAGCAGCAGAAAAAGAGGAGGCTCTCAGTACATCTCTGCTGCCTCCTATTACAGCTGGGGCTCTGATCCTTAATTGCCTGTCACAGGCACTGAGCCGTGCAGCCGGCAGGGCTGCCACCTCCTGTTTGGTCAAGTTGTCATCTCCTATTAATGTAAACCCTGTTGTTTTCCCCTTGCCTCTGCTTTCTCACTCTGTATGTGAGGAAAATCTATTTTCTATGTGTGCTATGAGTGTACCAAAATTTTGTTTTTGGAAAATTAAAAAGAAACACAAAGACTTTCTAATAGAAAGTGACTTTTCTTTCAAAGGGCTACATGGCATTTTCTCCTCTGTGCTCATTTTAAGAGTTTGAATTCTCTTTTGTTTGTTTGTTTTTTTCTTCTTTTTCTATCACTCAGTTATGTTTGTACCAACAGCGATCATCTTATAAAAGTAATAACCAAAAGCTAAAAAAAAAATACAAAATGCAGAGTGAGAAAGTACTTAAGTCAAGGTTGAATATAGCCCGACAATTTTACAAAACCTTAGGGAAAATATACAGAATTGAAGATCCTGTTGCTCTTTGGCTTTAGTTTATTAGCCCAAGAGGCATATTTCACATTATAATCACCAAAATAGTTTGTGCTTGTGTTTTTGTTTTATTTTGCTTTGCTGCACCATCAATACAATTGCAAAATACTCCTAAACTCAGTTTAACCAGAAAATTTCATCTTGAGAGTGGGCTGCTGGAATAGAGCCCAAAAGTCTGATCTGAAACTGACAACAACAACAACAAATATTTTCTAGGCAGATACTGTCTTGGTTGGAATATGAAATTCTCCACTAAAGACTTACGTGTCAAACATTGGAATCACAGCTGGTGGTTTTAAGTAGGAAGGAAGTAGAAAGATTTGGATATGGGAAATATTTAGAAATAGAAGGTCACTAAAGGAGGGCTGTGGCTGGCATCTTTGTTGTTATGATCTTCCTGTCCTCCACTCTCCTTTCTGTCTAACATTGTGTGTGTGTGTGTGTGTGTGTGTGTGTGTGTGTGTGTGTGTGTGTGTGTGTGTGAGTGCACACTATTCAACTCATCTTTACATGTGCTATAATGTAGACAGATTATTTGTCAACATTGGCAAGCTGAATTCTCTGAAACTATAACATAAAGTTAAAATGTACTCACTTTAGTTGCTCAGGTATTAAAAACAGTGATGAGAAACATAACTAACAAGGAAGCCTGGTGAAAGGGAAGTGTCTTAGAAGTTTTGAAGCTAGTTTTCCATAGGAAGTTGGATTAATACCTTATGGGGAGATGTGGGGTGTGTCTGTGTGTGTTGTGTGCATCTGTGTGCATGTGTGCATGAATGTGTGTGTCTGTGTGCATGCATGTGTGTGTGTGTGTTTTGTATCCCAGATCTGATGTCAGAAATGCTGTAAGGCTGTTGTTGAAAGCCACAGGCAATGAATAGTACCAGTCTAAGAAGAAAAGAAAGGACATATGTGCTGCAAATAACAAGAACATGAGTCAGGGAGGCCACAAACTATTTGGCTTCAAAATAAAACTTCATCTGTTCTGTCAGCCATGGATTCATAGGATTTAATTCTTTTTTGCTGGTTTTAATTATTTACTCCAATTCTTCCTTTCTATTCTATTATTGATATTTTACATAGCAAAAGATACTCTGAACTATTTTATATTGGAAGTATGTGGCATGGGTTTTCACAGGGCATCGGAACTAAAGTTGCTCTGAGTCTCAGAATAGAACACAGTATTTTGAGTAAGGTTGCAATAGTTAACACTTTGGAATCTCTTAGGAATACATTAGAGCATGCATAAACAGAATTTTCCATTACAAGTGTGATTCTTAAATTTCACTTCCTAATGTTTCTCATGGTGATGTAGTCAGTAGACAACATAGAGGGAACTTGAGATCTGTTATGTAAAATATACAAGGATGACTCTCCTAGCTGCTTTGCCACTTGTATAATTATTTATTACTAATTATAAAACAAACTGCCTAGGTACTCAAATTATTCAAGAAAAATGTTTTGCTCAGAACAAAACAGTGTTCGTGTAAGAACTTTAGTGGTGACTTCCTGGTCATCCTGCAGGGGCTATACTGCCAGATACCTCCTCTCTTTTCCTATCCCACCCAGCTTACATCCAGAACCGCCTCCTGTCTCCCTCCCTCCCCACTTTGGCCGCATAACATCTCCCAGCTCAGCCTGCTCGGGCGCTGGGACCGAATCCAAATTGGGAGGGCAAACGGGAGGGCGGTAGTTCCTTTGTCTCCATAGCCTGCCTGCAGCAAGCAAGGTAGGTCCTTTGTTTATGAGCTATCCAAGCAGCACGGAGTTCCCATCTGGGCACCAGGAGAGCCATCACTGGCGAGTGACATCGCTGGGAAGGTACATCACTGGGCAAGAAGACCTGATCCTGTAAAGGAAGATCCATAGGGGAACATTCAGAGGAAGAGATGGGCAGGCGCCAATGCAAGAGTTCACCCAGCAATCTGAAAAACAACATGAAACCTCCAGAACCCAGCAACCTCACAACAGGAGGACATGAACACCTTAATCAAGAAGAAGTAGAAAAAACTGACTTTATGAAAGTGATAGAGGCCCTTAAACAGCATGTAAAAAACACCCTTATAGAAATGGATGAGAAGTTTAACAGAAAGTTTGAAGAATTGAGTAAATCACTGAATGATACCCTAGGAAACCAATGGAAAACAATCAAGCAGATAATGGAAACAGTTCAAGACTTGAAAACTGAAATGGAGTCATAGAAGAAAACACAAACAGAGGGCCGGCTGGACATGGAAAATCTAGGTAAACGAATAGAGACTACAGAAACAAGCATAACCAGCAGAATACAAGAGATAAAAGAAAGAATCTCAGATTCTGAAGATAACATATAGAAAATAAACGCACTGATCAAAGAAAACAGCAAGCCCAACAAACTCTCATCACAAAACATTCAGGAAATATGGGACACAATAAAAAGACCAAACCTAAGAATAATTGGAGTAGAAGAAGGAGAAGAAGTGCAGCTCAACGGTCCAGAAAATATACTTAAAAAAATTATAGAAAAAAACCTTCCCAACCTAAAGAAAGATGTACCTATGAAGATTCAAGAAGCATACAGAACACCAAATAGGCTGGATCAAAAAAAAAATCCCCTCTCCATATAATAATCAAAACACAAAACATACAGAATAAAGAAAGAATATTAAGAGCCGCAAAGGAAAAAGGCCAAGTTACTTATAAAGGTAAAACTTTAAGACTTACACCTGACTTCTCTATGGAAACCATGAAAGCCAGAAGGTCCTGGATAGATGTACTGCTAAAACTAAGAGACCATGGATGCAAGCCCAGACTACTATACCCAGCCGAGCTTTCATTCACTATAAATGGAGAAAACAAAATTTTCCAGGATAAAAACAAATTTAAACAATATGTAGCCACAAACCCAGCCTTACAGAAAGTAATAGAAGGAAAACCACTTACCAAGGAGTCCAACAATGACCACAATAACTCAGACATCTAGTGACCCTTCACCAGCGCAACTCAAAGAAGGGAAACACACAAACTCTACTACTAAAACAGTGACCGGAGTTAAAAACCACTGGTCATTAATATCACTTAATGTCAATGGGCTCAACTCACCTATAAAAAGGCACAGGCTAAGAGATTGGATACGTAAACAGGATCCAACATTCTGCTGTTTACAAGAAACACACCTCAACCACAAAGACAGGCACCTACTCAGAGCAAAGGGCTGGGAAACGGCTTATCAAGCAAATGGACCTAAGAAACAAGCAGGTGTGGCCATACTAATTTCTAACAAAGTTGACTTCAAACTTAAATCAATCAGAAGAGATAGAGAGGGACATTTTATACTCATAACAGGAACAATTCATCAGGATGAAATCTCAATACTGAATATCTATGCCCTTAATATAAAAGCACCCATGTACGTAAAAGAAACATTACTAAAACTCAAGGCAGCCAACAAACCGCACACACTAATAGTAGGAGACTTCAACACTCCTCTCTCACCAATGGACAGGTCAATCAGACAGAAACCTAACAGAAAAATAAGAGAATTAATGGAGGTAATGAATCAATTGGACTTAACAGACATCTATAGAATATTCCACCCAAAGAGGAAAGAATATACCTTCTTCTCTGCAGCTCATGGAACCATCTCGAAAATTGACCACATACTTGGTAACAAAGCTAACTTACACAGTTACAAAAAAAATATTAGTAACCACCTGTGTCTTATCAGATCACCATGGATTAAAGTTAGAATTCAATAACAATGCTACCCCCAGAAAGCCTACAAACTCATGGAAACTGAACAGTGCTACTGAACCATACCTGGATTAAGGAAGAAATAAAGAGATTAAAGTCTTCCTTGAATTCAATGAAAATAAAGAAACAACATATTCGAACTTATGGGACACTATCAAAGCAGTCCTAAGAGGAAAGTTCATAGCACTAAGTGCCCACTTAAAGAAAATGGAGAAAGCACACATTGGAGACTTAACAGCCCACCTGAAAGCTCTTGAAAAAAAGAAGCAGACTCACCTAGGAGGAGTAGAAGACTGGAAATAATCAAACTGAGGGCTGAAATCAATAAAATAGAAACACAGAAAACAATCCAAAGAATCAATGAAACAAAAAGCTGGTTCCTGGAGAAAATCAACAAGATTGATAAACCCCTATCCAAACTAATCAAACGGCAGAGAGAGAATATGCAAATTAATAAGATCAGAAATGAAAAGGGGGACATAGCCACAGACACAGAGGAAATTCAGAGAATCATTAGATCTTACTACAAAAGCCTGTATGCCACAAAACTGGAAAATGTAAAAGAAATGGACACTTTTTTAGATAAATACCATATACCAAAGTTAAACCATGACCAGGTGAACAATCTAAATAGACCTGTTAGTCGTGAAGAATTAGAAGCTGTTATCGAAAACCTCCCTACCAAAAAAAGCCCAGGACCAGATGGTTTCAGTGCGGAATTCTACCAGAACTTCCAAGAAGAGCTAATACCTATACTCCTTAATGTATTTCACAATATAGAAACAGAAGAGGCATTACCAAATTCCTTTTAAGAAGCTACAGTTACTCTGATACCAAATCCACACAAAGACTCAACCAGGAAAGAGAATTACAGGTCAATCTCACTCATGAACATTGACGCAAAAATCCTCAACAAAATACTGGCAAACCGAATCCAAAAACACATTCGAAAAATTATCCATTATGATCAAGTAGGCTTCATCCCAGAGATGCAGGGCTGGTTCAACATACTAAAATCTATCAATGTAATCCATCATATAAATAAACTGAAAGAAAAAAAAACCATATGCTCATTTCATTAGATGCTGAAAAAGCATTTGACAATATTCAACACCCCTTTATGATAAAAGTCTTGGAGAGATTAGGGATACAAGGGTCATACCTAAATATAATGAAAGCTATATACAGCAAGCTGACAGCTAACATCGAATTAAACGGAGAGAAACTCAAAGCCATTCCACTAAACTCAGGAACACGACAAGGCTGTCCACTCTCGCCATATCTCTTCAATATAGTGCTTGAAGTTCTAGCAATAGCAATAAGACAACATAATGAGATCAAGGGGATTCGAATTGGAAAGGAAGAAGTTAAACTTTCGTTATTTGCAGATGATATGATAGGGTACATAAGCGACCCCCAAAACTCCACCAAAGAACTTTTACAGCTGATAAACACCTTTAGTAGTGTGGCAGGATACAAGATCAACTCCAAAAAATCAGTCGCCCTCTTATATACAAAGGATATGGAAGCAGAGAGGGAAATCAGAGAAGCTTCACCTTTCACGAGAGCCACAAACAGCATAAAATATCATGGGGTAAATGTAACCAAGGAAGTGAAAGATCTATTTGACAAGAACTTTAAGGCATTGAAGAAAGAAACTGAAGAGGATACCAGAAAAATGGAAGGACCTCCCTTGCTCTTTGATTGGGAGGATCAACATAGTAAAAATGGCAATTCTACCAAAGGCAATTTATAGATTCAATGCAATCCCCATCAAAATCTCATCAAAATTCTTCACAGATCTTGAGAGGACAATAATCATCTTTATATGGAAAAACAAAAAAACCTAGGATAGCCAAAACAATCCTATACAATAAAGGATCGTCTGGAGGCATTACCATCCCTGACTTCAAACTCTATTACAGAGCTACAGTGAGGAAAACAGGGTGGTACTGGCATAAAAACAGAGAAGTCGACCAATGGAATCATATAGAAGATCCGAATTTTAACCCACAAACCTATGATCAACTCATTTTCGATAAAGGAGCTAAAAGTATACAATGGAAGACAGAAAGCATCTTCAACAAATGGCGCTGGCACAACTGGATGTCAAGGTGTAGAAGAATGAAAATAGACCCATATCTATTACTATGCACAAAACTTAAGTCCAAATGGATTAAAGACCTCAATATCAGCCCGAACACATTGAACCTGAGAGAAGAGAAATTGGGAAGTACCCTACATCAGATGGGCACAGGAGATTGCTTCCTATGTGTAACGCCAACAGCACAGACATTAAGGGCAACATTGAATAAATGGGACCTACTAAAACTGAGAAGCTTCTGTAAAGCAAAGGACACTGTCGCTAAGACAAAAAGGCAACCTACTGACTGGGAGAAGATCTTCACCAACCCCGCAACAAAGGTCTGATCTCCAAAATAAATAGAGAACTCAGGAAACTAGACTTTAAAATGCTAATTAACCCAATTAAAAAATGGGGCACTGAACTGAACAGAGAATTCTCAACAGAAGAAGTTCAAATGGCCAAAAGACACTTAAGGTCATGCTCAACCTCCTTAGCAATCAGGGAAATGCAAATCAAAACAACTTTGAGATATCATCTTACACCTGTCAGAATGGCTAAAATCAAAAACTCCAATGATAGCCTTTGCTGGAGAGGCTGTGGAGGAAGGGGTACCCTCATCCATTGCTGGTGGGAATGCAATCTTGTGCAACCACTGTGGAAATCAGTGTTTCGGTTTCTCAGGAAATTTGGGATCAACCTACCCCTGGACCCAGCAATACCACTCTTGGGAATATACCCAAGAGATGCCCTAACCTTGACAAAAGCATTTGTTCAACTATGTTCATAGCAGTATTATTTGTAATAGCCAGAACCTGGAAACAACCTAGATGCCCTTCAATGGAAGAATGGATGAAGAAAGTGTGGAATATATACACATTAGAGTACTACGCTGCGGTAAAAAACAATGACTTCTCAAATTTTGCATGCAAATGGATGGAAATAGAAAACACTATACTGAGTGAGGTAACCCAGACCCAAAAAGATGAACATGGGATGTACTCACTCATAATTGGTTTCTAGCCATAAATAAGGGTCACAGAGTCTATAATTGGTGATCCTAAAGAAGCTAAGTAAGAAGGTGAACCCAAGGAAAAACATATAGTTATCCTCTTGGCTATGGGAAGTACACAAAATTGCCGGGGAGAAAATTGGGATCTTGGGGTGGGGTGGGATGGGGGTAAGGGGAGTTGGGGAGAGAAAAGTGAGAAGGGGAGGATGGGGGGAACTTGGGGAAAAGGATGATTGGGATAAAGGAAGGTTGGATAGGGGAGCACGGAAACACAATTCTTAGTTAAGGGATCCATCTTAGGGTTTGCAAGAGACTTGAACCTAGAGTGGCTCCCAGGAGCCCAAGGTGATGTCCCCTGTTAGTTCCTTGGGCAGCTGAGGATAGGGAACCTAAAATGACCCTATCCTATAGCAATGCTGACGAATATCTTGCATATCACCATAGAACCTTCATCTGGTGATGGATGGAGATAGAGACAGAGACCCACACTGGAGCACTGGACTGAGCTCCCAAGGTCCCAATGAGGAGCGGAAGGAGGGAGAAGATGAGCAAGGAAGTCAGGACCACGAGGGGTGCACCCACCCACTGAGACAAGGGGGCTGATCTATTGGGAGCTCACCAAGGCCAGCTGGACTGTGACTGAAAAAGCATGGGATAAAACCGGACTCTCTGAACATGGTGAATAATGTGAGCTGATGAGAAGCCAAGGACAGTGGCACGGGGTTTTGATCCTACTTCATGTTCTGGCTTTGTGGGAGCCTAGCCAGTTTGGATGTTCCCCTTCCTAGCCATGGACAGAGGGGGACGGACCTTGGACTTTCCACGGGGCAGGGAACCTTGACTGCTCTTTGGACTGGACAGGGAGGGGAGAGGCGTGGGAGGAGAGGGAGAAGGGTGGGAGTAGGGGGAGGGAAATAGGAGGCTGAGAGGAGGCGGATACATTTTTTTTTTCCTTTTCTCAATTAAAAATAAATAAATAAATAAATTTAAAAAAAAGAAAAAGAAGAACTTTAGTGGTATCCTCTTCGTTCAATATGAGGACATTCTGTAAAACACTTTAATAGAGTTTACACTGGTGCATTGCAGAATGTTCACGATGAGGTGTCCTTGTAAGAAAACTTGCTCTCAGACCTCTCCTTTCGAATCTATGAGTGGTTTACATCCAATTGCCTAAAGGACACACTCTGAAAAGCTTACTTAAGAAAGTAATTTTCCAGTCTGATGTACCCAGCAGCTCTGTTTACTCAAGAGTGCTAAGAAAAAAGAAATACAGAATGCATTTAATGAGGGGCTAAAAAGGTAAGAGCAGTTTCTCTTTTCTAGAACCTAGAAAACGACTTGACTTCAGCAGTCCCCAGTTTGTATAGCCAGTTGTTGTACATAGATAATTGTTTATCTCCTCTCTTTAAGATTCAGTTTTGATTTACATGCCAATTCAATGAAATACACTTAAAGAAATTAATCTTAAGACTTTTACAGTCCAAGAAATGTGACTGAAAAGTTTGCCTATTGATAGAGTCATCTAAAAATTTTTTTCCTCAGTTGTTTGCTTTGTATAGTACAGGAAATGCAGACTATAATTTTCAGATCTTAACACATACTTCCATGCAAAGGTCACACTGCACAACAACCAGCCAGAGCTAATCTACTTTTTCCTCAAAGTCATTCTATTCTTTTCTAGAAATTACCAAGTAACTCAGTACACATTTATACACCATTTACTCATCAGCTGCAGTAACTTTATCCCACTCAAATTATCATAGCATCTTTCTGGCTGGAGGACAGATATTTTAGGCTTTGTGAGGTACTTTCTTCTTGATCTGACGGGTGCCATATTATAGGAAATAATTTTTTCAGAATGAGCATGATTTTTAAAGAACAGAAGGTTAGGGACTAGAAAGATGGCTCAGAAGTTAGTAACATGGGCTTGCATTCCAGAGAACCCATATTCAATTACCAGCAACCACATAGTAGTTCACAACCATCTGTAATTCCAATTTCAAGGGACCCAACTCCCTCTTCTGGCCTCAGAAGGCATCAGACATGAACATAATCCATATACATGCATGCAGACAAATTGTCCATATGATAAAAACAATAAATAAATAAATCATGATTAAAAAGTAAAAAAGAGAAGTTTAGAGCTTCAGATAAAAACCATAACATTCAACACTTTTTTATTGAAATGGTAATATATTTGCAAGTCATGTTCTTAGAGTTTGGAACCATTTTTACCTTTCCAAGTACAATGTTAGCAACCAAAGCAAAAAAAATTCTGAAATAACATGAAATTGCTTAAAAAATAAGATCAGTGCTCATTCATTGTGGAAGATATGAAGTGGATACACAGCCTTCACATTGCTTTGTTAATTACCTCTTAGGGAGCAAGTCAACCCAGGTTTACATATCTCCAGCCCTTCCGAGACCCTAAGACCTTCTTTTTTAATATAAGGAACGTTATAAGTAAGAAACAAAATATAAGGTAATTTTTTCCCTCGATCCTTACACAATAGTGATTGTGGTAACACAGAAGAAGTAACACATGAGTGACCATGTGCTATGTCACCGGCATGTGTAAAGCATACAGTTTCTTTGGCTTTAATCCGAGGTCTTCCCGTGTAAAAATTACAGTTTCTTTGGCTTTAGTCCATGGTCTTCCCATACTTTCTGCCAATGAGTTTACAAAATGGCAATCTATAAATTAAGTGGGATAACGCCTGGTACCAAACCTACATTAGCTTAGCACAATAACTTAATGGTTTAGAATGAAGCTAAATTTTATCATCAGTCCCTAGATGAAGATGCATGCTAGACCAGCCTCTGGGTGATACTTGATTATTTCTCTTAAGTCTAATTCTTACATTTCATAATGATTTACTGACTTAGAACAGACAGCCTTGATCCTTCTTGACCTTTCTGAAAGTTCTCGTTTATTTCAGTTCCCACTGCAAATGAGAATTGTTCCTTTGTTTCAAGTTTTCAGGTGCCTTTATTTTGGACTTTGCTTTCAGCTTTCCTGACTATGTGTTATATGTTTTTGTCTGTTTGTTTCGTTTTAGGTGTAGGATTCATTGTTTTAGATACAAAGCATGACTTCTAAATATCTACCCTGGCCTTTTCAGAATTGCTTCCCCAGTTCACCTGTGTCCCACCAGATTCTATGCCTCTTTACCTTGGTCTCTCATCAATGCTAGCAACCCTGTTTCCACTTATGAAAGCCCCAAGTTTTTTCTCCAAAGCCTAATGAGGCATTGACACCCTCAGTTTTCCTGACCTATCCATCAGCAGATAAGCCACTGCTTTTGAATTCAGTCTGTGTAAGTTGAAGTCCCTGCCTCTTCCTGTTCAGATCAACATTTCAGCTCATCTACCATTCTCCAATATTTACATGGTTTTGCAACAAAATTACATAGACATGCCAATATGAAAAGGAAAGTGTTTTGGGTCAAAATTGCAATATGTTTGTCACACAGAAATGAATATATTTTCCTAAGGTTTCAATTTCTCTATTCTTCCTTGTCTGATTTTGCTGGAAAAGAGGTCAGAGAAGAATCTATTTTGTACTTTGTGACATTCTATTATCTCTGCCTGCTACACAGATAGGTAACAAAACAATACCCTGTCAAGTATTAAAAAACTTAGCTAAAATAGAATAAAAAGAACTTTTAAAATGTCATACATCAGCAAGGACAAGGTGAAGAGAAAATGCTGCTACAAGTTTGAGCACTGAAAAGCAAAAAAATAAAACTAAACAAAAATGAAACTGGTAGGGAAAGCTATCCCTAAGACATACCTTGGTGCTTTCCAGAAACTTCTGAAGGAACCCAGGAATGAGTGAACCAGCATGGAAACCTGGATCAGGTAAAAAAAAAATGCATGAGGTCTTCTTGAAATAAACTTTCCTATAAGAAGGAGGAGAGGAGTGTCATATGAAGACAAGTAACAAACAGATTTAAAGCACAGTTTCTTTCTCCCAACCTTTGAGCAAGGCAAACTCTTGTTCTAAGGTACAAAACACACATAACAAGAAAGTGAGGAAAGAGAAACCCAACAAGATAGATGAAGGGGTTGTTGGCTAGGAACATAGGTAGGTCTGAGGTTGTGATTAGTATATAGTATATTTCCCACAGGCTTCTCTGTTTGAACACTTGCTCCCCTACTAGCGTTGCTATCTTGAAAGGTTGTAGAACTCTACTAGGTAGAGTCTCGCTAGAATTTCATAGCCTAGGTGACTTCCTGTAGACTCTCTCCTCCCTGGCCATGCACACAAGTTGATCAGCTCTACCTTGTGGCAGACAGCTATGCTGTCACTTTCCCTCACATTGCAACCCTGCAACAAATTCTTTTCTTTGTCCCTCAGCTTGAGTCTCGACATGGATTTGAACACAGCAAAAAAAGTAACTTACAGAGCTAATTTCAGACTTCTGCGTCCTAGTTTAAAAAACAAAAACAAAAGTAAAAACAAAAACAAACAAAAAAAACTGCATGAAAACCTCTTTGCTGCACTGTGAAATCCTCCACTTCCAGAGTTTGGTCCCTGTGGGTTTCACTGATGGTTAACATCTGCCATCCTTAAGCTTTGTTTAGTAACAGAAACTCTCACGTCTTGGTCTTTGCTGTTTGGGTGGAAACATCACCCAAGCCCCTGTCATTGATATACCCAATGGGTTAAGGCTTCATCCTAGCCCCTGGCATCCATATTTCCAAAGAGTCTGAAATGTTTGGGTGGACGTTATATCCCAAGCCCCCTCCCCCAGTGTAGTGGGAGGCTGCTTGTTTGTTTCCAGCAGCCCAGATTCCCAAAATAACCACACAAAGACTGCATTAATTAAATCACTGCTTGGCCTATTAGTTCTAGCTTCTTATTGGCCTGCTCCTACATATTAATTTAACCTATATTTATTAATTCATGTATCTCTACATGGCAGTGGCTTACCAGCAAGGTTTCAGCATGTTTGTCTCTGGCAGTGGCTCCATGGCTTCTCCCTGACTCCTCCTCCTTTCCCCCAGCATTCCGTTTTTCCCCACCTAACTCCACTCTACCCTATCAGGTCAAGTCAGTTTCTTTTCACTATCCAATAAAAGCAACATATACACAGAAGGACCTCCCACACCACCCTGGGAGTTGCCTCAGTCCAGACTCCACCTCTGAGAAAGCCTGCCAAATGATGACCTTTCCCCAGAGATGATCAAGATCACTCCCACAGGGTATTTAAACTGCCCCCCCCTCCCCGTGAACAAACAAGTGGTTTTCCTTTCCCATCTTCTCTCTGAGAACCTAGAATGCCACCAGGGATGCTGGTATCCAGTAAACCTGGGCTTTTTAAAAATTTTGTTTGATGGTCTGGTTTGTATTATTATATCGGTGGTTTATTGGGATGTAAAATCTTTTCATCTGCTAAGCATTTGGGCCTTGAGTAAAAAGTGATTCTTCAGCTTCCAGTATGGAAGGTAGCATATGTTTTTGTCAATGGGATATGGGTATAAATTCATGTCTACCTTCAGTATCTTACTTCCAATTCTGTTTCCACTCATTTCTGTCTCCTCTGATCAAAAAATTAGGAAGACCATGAGGAGCAAAAAGTACTTGTTTGCCTTGGACCACATGATGGAAATAATTCTATTCTCAGAGGAAAATACAACCTCTAAGAGAGACACAACACTGAAATCTAAGGAATGCTTAGCTAAGGATTCTTTGATAGGAACTAAATTAAATTCTGCTTTGGAGAAACTGACAATCCTACTAAAGATACCAGAGTTGAAAGAACAAACAAATAAAATACAAAAAATGCATTAATATGGACCTAATAACATCACTGAAATTGTGGCATCAAATCCAGATTTACAATAAAATATTTAGTGCTTAACTTCTAGTATAAACAACAGGTATCAGGTATTTAAGAAAAGAATTAACAAAAATACAGGGAAAGTGTAAATAAAAATTAAGAAATAAATTTTAAAATTGAGAAAAACAGAGAATAAAATGTTGAAGAATATTTCAAACGCCTGTAATTATAAACTAAGAATAAAGAACTAAAAATTTATATATTCAGGTGAAAATACTCAATACATATTTTATTAAGTACATGTGCTAAATTGTCCAATAATATGTTTAATACAAATGTTTAATACATAATGATGATGTTTTAAAAATCAATAGCATATCTCAATAGTAGAAGGTGAGTCATTTCCATAATAAGAAAAATCAGGAAAGAAAACTGAAGAAAATTCCATGTAATATTTCAGCAAGTTTAATATCTAACAGTTAAAAGTTATTTTTAAAAAAATGGTTGGTGGGATGACTCAGCAAGTAAAGGCATTTTCCTTGCAAAGATTCAATCCCAGGAATCTACAGAGTTTTCAATGACAAGAAGGGAAAAGGGATTAATACAAATTAGAGAATAAAGTAGAAAATTTTAAGCCAACAATTCATTTAAAATGTTTTAATTAAAAATGATTTTACACTTGAAATATCAATGATTTTTGTAAAAGTGAGCATAACAATTAAATAAAAGAATTAGGAAAACCATAAATATTTTAAATGACCAAAAATCATATGAGTTCTGTACAAAGCATAAAAGTGAGATTTTTTGAAGTTACTTATTCCTCTGTGTATTAAGAAGATATGTCAATTGGTTATGATCATGAGATACATCAAAGCAAGAATTTTATTTTTACAAAAAGACAAAATCACAATATAGTGAACTGAGAATATAGTATGATTTTGTTTGTACTTCATTAATAGTGAAATATTTCCTTTTGTGAAATAGAATGAGTTCTCCCTTGGTCAAAGGAAAAAAGTGGGTTTTGTAATACAGAAAAAAGGAAAAATTACTTTCATGTAGGAAGATACATGATTGGTTAATATTATATCGCTTATCCTTAATGAGTTACAGCAGACAGGGCTTTCATAAGATCTTTATTTGTGTGGGCAATGTTCTCCCTGATATAAGAAAAAAGTAATTGCTCTTTTGTGATATTTATCAGCTTCCCTATGTTCTAGGTTTCCTATAGATGTTTACCATGACTAACTCTATTATTTTGGTCTGACCTACCACAGTCTAGCACAGAAGTCTATCCAAAAACCATTGTCCCTCTCTCACTGTTAGAAGCCTTACTAAGAGGCCAAGCTACTGAAGTTTACCTGGCTTTTGGTAACCTGTTCCCATGCTGGATTACCTGGCCCTGCTTTGATGTAAGGGGAGGAGCTTGGTCCTGCCTCAACTTGATGTTCCATGTTTTGTGCAAGCCCATGAGAGGCCTGTCCCTTTCTGAATGGAGATAGGGAATGAGTGAATGAAGAGGAGATTAGATGCCAAAGGGGAAGAACTGGGGAGAGGAGGGGGTGGAAACTGGATAGTGTGTAAAATAAATGAAAAAATATTATTTAAATATTTAAAAAAAAAAACTTAGCCTAGCCAGTTTGGATGCTCACCTTCCTAGACCTGGATGGAGGGGGGAGGACCTTGGACTTTCCACAGGGCAGGGATCCCTGACTGCTCTTCAGACTGGAGAGGGAGGAGGAGAGAAGTGGGGGAAGGGGGAGAGGAATGGGAGAAGGGGGAGGGAAATGAGAGCCTAGGAGGAGGCAGAAATATTTTTTTCAATTAAAAAAAAATAAAAATAAAAACCAAACTTTTAAACAAGTGCTCATTCAACCATGTTTAAAAGACAACTTTCAAACACACTAAAGCATGTATATAATTAAAACCTGTTGCTTTGGTAAAAAAATAAAATAAAATAATGATAGTTCAAACTTGAAAAATAGCATTGTCAACTAGTAAAATTTTGAAATAGTGAAGATTTGTTTAGATATTAAATCATTCAAAATTTCTCCTTCCGTGGAAATCTTCTTCTCCAGAAATTTCCATAAGATATAGGTTACTAAAACAAAGGACCAAGTAAGAAAAATAAAACTCAGAAAGGTAAGAACTAGTTAAACATTTAAAAGAAAATTATAGGTGGAGTGTGAAAGGATATTCAGAAATAAAAGCCACAGGGATAATGAATGCATGGGGTCTAACCCAGACATAATTCCAACTCATAAAAAGAAAGATAATGACATGAAAGTATTTCAAGGTGACTTATATCTGTAGAGATTGATAGAATTGATGGTTGGTATATACTAGTCAATTAACCAAATGGAAACAGAAACCTACTATTAACTCTAGAAAAGGTTCATCTTTAAAAAGGGAGATATAATCATAAACTTCTCATGTAACAGGATGAAAGGTATTATTCATATAACTATACAATAAAGACATGCATTATTAACTTAGCAGAAAATTGCTTTGTACCATCTCCAAATCTGGGAAGGAAGTGTATGTCCATGTTCTTTGTGTGTGTATGCATGTGTGCATGTATGGATGCATGCATGAGTGTGTGTGTTTGTGTGTCTGTATGCATGTGTGTGTGTCTGTATGCATGTGTACTTCTTGTTTGTTGCAAGCTTAAGAGATGAGATTTGGAATCTTGTAGGCAAAATAAAAAGGCAGTCATGTAAAAATTTATTTACAAAATTATGAATATCAGTGTATATATCAGAAGTATTTTAACTGGAAAAAAACATATTCACACAATGATTCTTCATTATGTTATTATATTGCTATAAAAAAACTTAGGTGTCTATTTTGAAATTCATTTCTTTTCATACATTACTTTGGCTTTAAATTAATAAACACACTTAAACGTACGATCTTTAATTGTGCAAAACTCTAATTCATTCATTCAAGCCTATGCATGACCAACTCTGTCCTAATGAAAGAGTTTTGAATATTACAATATGGTAAATATTTATATTGCTTTCTATCCTGCAAATATTAATTTCTTTGAGAATATTTCTTTGATAAATTTCTAACTTTGAAAATGAACTGTGTATGTTTCTAGTATCTTTCTTTAATGTTTTAGATGATGAACTGTGTTTGTTCATGAGCACACTGAAAAGCTTTTCAGTTCCTGAAGATTTATCGCATAAGCTACAAATCATGTTTTTGAGTCTAAGTCAAGAAGATGCAGGGACAAATGATGGATAACCCTGTCTGTGCTCTTAATGCTTAAGACTGAAATTTATTAGTTCTAATTTGTGTGTGTGTGTGTCTACTGTGAAAAACCAAAGGGACTAATCATTTCTTTCTTGAGTTTCTAACTATTCATCCTTGACTAGTTTTGCAGTTGCTGTACTAGAAACATGAGTTGTTTTGCAAATATTTTAGATTACCTGTCAGATGAAAATGTCTGCTCAAGACCAAAAAATGTGTCTGATGTAACCACTTTCCATACCTCACACAAAGGTAAAAATATGAGCTGAGATATGTGTTGAGATTCAAAATCAGGGTCTAAAATTGTCAAGGGGCTTGTTCTTTTTTATTTAAAAGATTTTTTATTTTACATACCAATCAGTTTCTCCTTTCTCCATTCCTTCTGTTCCCCCCAACACACCCAACTCCCTTCTACTCTCCAGAAAGGGTAGGGCCTCTTCCTATAGGGAGTCAAGACTGGCTTATCAAGTTGAGGCAGGACCAAGTCCCTCTCCCCTGTATTGTGACTGAACAAGGTATCCTTCCATAGCGAACGGACTCTATGAGGTCAGTTCATGCACTGGGAATAAATCGTGCTTCCACTGTCAGTGGCTCCACAGACTGCCCAAGCCAGAGAGCTGTCATTCACATTCAGAGGGCCTAGTTAGGTCCTAGGCAGGGTCTCCAGTTATCAGTCCAGAGTCAGTGATCTTCCACTAGCTTATGTTGACTGTCTCTGTGGGTCTTCCCTTCATGATCTTGACCTGTTTGTTCATATAATTCCCTCCTCTTTCTGTTCAACTGGACTCTGGGAGCTTGGCCCAGTGCTTGCCATGAACTTCTGCATCTGCTTCTATTAGTTACTGGATGAAGGTTCTATGATGACAATTAGGGTGGTCGAAACAATCCTAAGTGAGGTAACCCAGACCCAGAAAGACAAACACTGTATATACTCACTTATAAGTGGATATAAGAAATAAAGGAAAAAATAATCAGGCTACAATCCACAACCCCTGAGAAGACAGGTAACCTAAGGACCCTAAGAGAGTCATGGATACCCCTGAGTAAATTGAGAGGAGGGTATGAAGTGAACATGAAGGGGAGGGGAGGAGAACTTGAGAGAATGGAATGATTGAGTTGGGAAGGAACAGAGAGAAAGAGTAAAGAAAGAGTTATCTTGACAGAAGAAGCCATTATGGAGTTAGGGAGAAATCTGGCACTAGGGAAAATCCCAGGAATCCACAAGGATGACCCCAGCAGAGACTTGTGGATTAGAATGAAGCTTTTATGATGGTCTGTGGACTTCTGAAAATTGATTTCCTGACCATCTACCAGGCAGCAGATTCAGTGTTGCCCTTGTTCCCCAGGCTGTTACTGCAGTCAAAAGACTGATGTGAGGTTATCCAAAGAAACAGAACATGACGCTACTCGTGCTTAAGGACTTGCACTTTGCTACTCCAGAAATTAATTCCAAGGTTAATGATTTCCACTACAGAAGGTCTAACTTGTATATATGAAAAACTAAACAAAACAAACAAACAATAACACATCAAAAACTCAAAAACAAGTAGTAGAATTTCTTACCACATTCTAAGTACTAATACTTATGGAGTTGTATAACTCTCATCCATCAGGAAACATCTTTTTATAGAAAATGAAAGTGATTACAGAAATTCACAAGCTGTCAAAACGCAAAACAAACTGGTGACCATGAGGTGCCTACATCTTCTCTAGACCTAAGGCTCAGGTCTTCCTGGCAGAAGAGGAGGCAGAAAGATTGGAAGGGGCAGAGGACCTGAAAGTCGGTTGCAAGATTGTGTCTTCTAAGTATAGAAGTGGAAGCTACCACACCCAAGAAATACAAACAATACACAAAACTGCATCAATGGGAGCATCAATTGACATTTGAGTGTTGATGGAGGAAATATAATGTGACCCATCCCTAAATGAAGAACTGCTTAGATCACCAATTAAAGAATTAAGAGGCCAAATTTTTTAATGGATGAAGGGAAGCATGGAAGGGTTGGGAGGGTGAAGAGTGAAGGAAGATCTGTTATTTCTTAATAAAATATAAAAGGGAAAGAAAAGAAAAACAATCAAAGCCAACATCATTTTGTAATGTATTAGACACCTACTTCTGGATAAATCTGAACTTTTATAAGCTGTGTTTAATGGAATTTAAGTGATCGGTGCTATCAATCATACTGATTATATGAATGCATGGATATGTATATAAGAAGGAAATTTTATCTATGTACCCTATCATATGTATTGTTTTAATCAGAATATTTTATGTACCAACCATATTATTACATTTAATTTTCCTCAATAAAGAAAAAAAAGAATAGCAATTGATATGAAGTCCTTTTAATATCATTTATATAAAACTGTACAGAATACTAAACTCATTTGGATAAATCATTAAATCTGATATTTCATTGTAAACAATGTTCCATATTTCTGACATTTTTGTTGACAATACATTTAACAAGTTCTATGTTGTGTGATTGGCTACAAATTTTTAGTATTTTATGATAAAACAGACATATAATATTATTATGAATTACATAAAAGAGAAGGAGGAAGAGACAGGAAGATTCCAAATGTTGCTTTTCTCTTAAAAATAGGCCTATCCTGGTAAAGTCAACAGGTAGTGAATATCTCTTCTCATTTTAGCCATTCATTATGGGTGCAATGCAGTCTTTCTCTTAAATATTTACTAAATGTACTTTAAGTTCCCATGCTTACCTTTGTCTTCTTGCTGTTGCATTCTGTTAGTCTGCCTGATTTACTCTCTTCCCCTCTGGATATTGCTGAGACATATGCTTTGCCCTCTGTTAACTAAGTTTCTAAGCCTTATAAATGGGCTGTTCAGCTGGGAATGTTCTCTCATTTGTCTTTCTCAGTAATGGCTGCCTAATGAAAACCTTTAGAAAATGCTCACCTGATTGACTTTCACCTGTGGCATCACCCAGAGCAGAAACAAAAATAGTTCTGCTTTAAGTGGGGATCTCAGCAAAGACAAGGTGCTAATACAGAGTGACCTGTCTGTGGCATCCTGTTATGGCTGATGACAGCAAGTGAAATGGAACTGGACGCAGAGCAAATTGCTTCATTAGTAACATGGGTTAGAATAGCTGTGAAACTGCAACCCGTACTTCCTGATACATGGGTTGTGTAATTTGCTAATTTAAATCCCACAGTTTCAACTACCATTCTCTACTTAAGTTGGTATGTTTAAATTTTTAATAAGTTTTTTGTTAAAGCTCAAATAATGATGATGAATGATACAATATACTTCCCAGTATTGAAATATAGCATACAGAACTGGCATAAACAAAATTGTAATGAAAGTGGTAGAAATTATTGACCCAGAATTTACTATTCTAACACATTCATAGTCAAAGTATTTGCATGAGAAGCGAAGCATTTGGACATTGCGGTTTTTGTTTTATGATCCAGTCAGAGTGGAAACGAATCATTTTAAATCATCAAAATTAGATAGATATGGTAAATGCTCTTTGGAAGGAGGGGCAGGAGGGAAGATCAAAAATCCATGCTTGTCTTGGCCTCATGATTAGTTTCGAGGGAACTTGAGCTATATTTGGTCCTGAATCAAAATATTGAAGGTGATGATGATGTAAAAGTAAAGAAAACAGAAAAACAAAATGCTATCTGAATTGGTCTAGGGATATTTTATGAGTGAAAAATGGAATGACTTTTACTGTTCCCTTATTGCCCTATAACAAAGAGCTTTTTGGGCATGCAGGCTCTTGTGTGCCTCGTGAGTCAACTGACTCTGCTATATGAGAGTCGTTCACAGCTGGATGCAAATACAAACAAAGGTTAATACATGAAATTTATGACTGAGATGAGATTTGGTGATCAATCTTACTGAATGAAAACTTTAGCAACTTTGGAAATGTGAAGACTTTTGTTTTGTTTTGCTTTTGTTTGTTTTTCTTAATATGTTGAACAATCTCTACTGAAAAGAATCTATCACACAAATTAAAAGTACAATTTGAGTCCCTTTATCATAGACTCAAATTAAAATTATATAATACAAGTAGTTGAGAGCCCAATGGCAATTGTTTCAAAGCATTTCCTGATAGAGTGCATGGAGAAAGAGAGGGGTGATTTATTTTATGTGTATGGATGCTTTACTTGCATGTAATTCTTTGTATGCTGTGCGTTCCTAGTGAGGCCAGAAGAGAGTATCATATCTCTAGAGACAGGAATTATAGATGGTTGTGAGCCACCTTAGGGTACTGATATTTGAACTTGGATTCCCAGAATAGCAGCCAGTGTTCTTAAGTGCTGAGTAATCTCTCCAGCACTAAGATTCTTATTTTAGTTTCAAAACCTCAATAGTGAATCATACCCAATCAGGAATGGCATGAAGATTCAAATTGGATGTCTGTATAACTTTTACACTTCATTACTTGTTTGGTTATGTATATAATATGCATCAAACCATGAAAAAATTCTTCTCTGATCCATGGACAGGAATTCACACACACAAACACACACAAATAAAAGCTTTTCGTTTTTGTTTTTCACATTGTCACACACAAAAAAAAGGAATGTAAGTACCTTAATATTTGGATGCTTTTGAGAAATTTGAGGATTTCCCCTTTTCCCTCCATTCTCATCAAAACTACTCTTTATAATGCTGAAATTTAGGGGCATTAAAATTGTCATATGATGTCAATGTACTTGGATTTATTTTTTATTCTGGTAACACATGCCTTTCAATAAAAAGAAGGGAAATGAAAATACACCATGCCATTCTAACTTAGTAGGCAGCCTGGGCACACTCACTGTCTCATCTCAGTCTTGCGTGTGGCTCTTACTTTCCCAGTCTGTCCTTTGGTGCTACTTAGCTAATTCCCAGCATGCTGGATCTACTCTCAAGGTTCTTTACCAATTCCAGGGAGGGTTAAGAGTGCCACTTCAATTTAGTTCATGTGTCATCTGAGAAAAAGCTGTTTCACCGTACAGAGAAGTAATTCTCAGTGGACTCCAGATATTTTAAACTGCTACTTTCAATTCTAACTAGAAGCATTATCATTAAGTCCCAATCTGGTCTCATCATTACCTTGTTTGGCTCTGAGCTTCCCCATAGGAAATCAAATGTAAACATTGCTTTATACCTCTATTCCTTACAGTGAACTTCAGGGTGATGTTAAGATCCAAATACCTTTACTTATTTGTTTTTGTTCATCTCCAAACGGGCATCAACAACATTAGTGTGCATACACAAATTGAAAGCCACTTACAATTTTGCTTTCTGAACCATCATCAATTCAGGAATGTAAATATAAAAGACACAATTGAGAGTTAACTAAAAGCTCACAACACATCTTGTTCCTGCCATATCCTGGTTTCCTTGCTGAGATGGTTAGAACTGTGGAAGGGAGGACCCCTACTGAGTAGGAAGGGTGGCAGCTGTGGCATCTGTAGTTTGGATTGTTCTCTCCCACTCATTTCATAGGACACAAGGTACTTAAGTGACAAAGTCAATCAAAGCTCCCCTATCACCTCAGCAACATGGAACACAAAGTGCCTGGGGACTCTCTAGCAAGTGCATTTATTCTATGTTTACTCATTTTATTTTATATTTATTATTAGTTTCATTTTCTTCCTTTCCTTTCCTTCCTTCTTTACTCTGTCAAATTGATGGCCTCTTTCTTCATCAATTGTATGCCTATATATCCCTTATTATAACCTGTCCAGTCCGTATACTCTTGTATGAATGCTTTCCTGTCTGATAATTTGGTACTAGATAACCAATTGGTGTGCTCTTCCCTCGGAATAAATATTTCACTCATTCTCAACCTTCCTTATGTGTCTGTAGTTATTTATGAAGTATAGAGGCCTCATGGGCTTTTCCTTTGCCTACTTTGACATGCCTGTTGGTGACATCCTATTTAGGCAGTTATGTTTATGGGACTTAATGGGTGCAGTTTCTGACATTACTAGAAGACACAGTATCACAGAAAACTGCATGATCTTCTGGCTTTTACAATCTTTCTGCCACCTCTTCCATGATGCTTGTTTAAAGTAGGAACGCCCCAGGTCCTTGGCCTCTCGTTTCTCTGTTTGGTCAAGGCTGGATCAAGCAGTGGTGAGCCACAACAGGACCTTGGGATGAAAGATCACAGACAGAGTAATAGATGGCACCTGAGTCTCCAGCCCATAACAGAGTCTGCTTGTGTTTACATGAGTTCTCAATGAATACTTTCAATATTTGAGCCACTGAAATGTGTGTTCTATTGTTGTCATAAGCACTCATGGAAAATCCTGATTTCAAACAATTTCAGTCTGGGTAAGAAGAAATGGAGATCCAGATGTACCAGGATCTAACAGAGAGCATGTGTTCACTGTAGTTGATATTGGTAGAAATTATGATTTAACTTCTTATAACTACAAAGTGTATTATAATTGAAATAAATCTAGGAAAAGTGTTACCTCCTGTGTTTTAAAAGCAGATCACAGGTTAATGGCTACATCAACGTTAGAGAAAAATAGAAAAATCAAATTACTATTTTTTGTTGGCTACTTTTGGCACTTTCATAAAGACTAAAGGAGGGTCAATAATCATCCATGCCTGCCAGCCCACAGCTAGGCTTCTGAGAGCCGTGGGGATGAATTTTCAGTCACAACAGTTTGGGTCAGCTAAGCTGGAGCATTGCACAGCAGAAAGAGTAAAATGTACCTCTCTAGAACTAGAGCAGTCACTGGTCACTGCTTATTACCAGAAATAATGTATTTTGAGAAAGCTCAAAGTCCACAGCACAGCTTTCTTTTCATTTAAATTTATTTTTTTTCAGATTTTATTATCAGGTATATTTCATGACCAGAACCAGGAGAAACATTATATAAGCAATCAAAATAAATCGAAATGATGATATAGCTATAAGGAATGTGCAAAGTGCTTCAACAGATGTTCCTGCCTCACTAGGCCTAAGAGAATTCATTCCAAAGAGAAGACACACACAAGTCAATAATGTGGCAAGTCCTTTTCCCATCACACAAATCAAGATCACCATAGAATCTATACTGGTGAGAAACCTTACAGATGTCACCATATGCTCAACACTTAGAAGTCATTAGACAATTCATGTAATGGGTACACTTCATAAAATTTCTTAGTATATCACACAGCAATTCACTGTACCAGTCCTCCATACATTGACCAAGTTATTGCACAGATTCAAATTCTTCAATTACTTTTCAGAGTTTAGTCAATATTTAGAAAGTACTAGAGTTCTTATAATTTTAGAAACACTGTATCCCTATTTGAACTTTATAGTCATCAAACATTTGCTGTAAACTGAATTGTTTATCAATTTTGGTGACATAACTATTCAAACATCAAATATTATAAATAAGTAAATATACCTAATAAGAACATTATTTCCCTTCAATTATTTCCAATTCCACATAGATAATAGCTTGTCTTTAACTTCAAGTATCTTCCTTCTGTGTCTTTGCAACCAAAATGTTAAACATTAAAAATAGAAGGAAATCAACTTCACTAAGCATGATGACATATTTCTTAATCCCAGCACTCGGGAAGCAGAGGCAGATGGATTGATAACAAATCCAAATTCAGCCTGGTGTTTGTAGCAAGACTGTCCCCAATCACAAGACTTACATTGGTGTCATGAGACTCTGGAGGATTTCCTACCCCAAGCACCTTCGAAATCAGGATCCGGAATCAGGTTTGTTTGTTTGTTTGTTTTTTCACAACAACCACGTGTTCCATATGCATGAGCGTGATTTCTACAGCGTGATTTCTATACACACCACCGGCTTCAATTGGCAGATCATGTTGTGCTGCCCTCATCCAATGCCCACTGAATCAATCTTGAGAAGTCACACACTGCAAAATGAATACTCTGAAGAAGAGGTATAGGGGCTGCTGGTACCTCGAGCTTATTGTCTAAAGAGAAGGTCCTTGCAGTTGCACAATTAGCCAGTGTGTTAGCTCCACCTGTTCTGACTAGCACTGTGTAGTCCATACTGTAAAATCAAAGACTCAAACTTGAGCACATGCTATGTTAGAAATGCCCTCTTCTTGCAAGTCAGACTTTAAAAGAACTATTTGTTTTGGGCAATGCCCTAGGAGATACAGGGGCCCAGCATCTTTGTGCAGGTGTGCTGCGCAGAAAAGGCATCACTGGGATTCTAATTTAAGTTTATTTTTAAAAAGCTATATTTTCTCATTTTGCATGCCAAATCTATTTCCCATTCCCTCCCCTCCTCCTGCACCCTCCACATTTCTCTCCCTCCCTCCCATCTCTACCCCCCCATCCACTCCTCAGAGAGGGTAAGGCTTCCCATGGGGAATCAATAATGTCTAGCACATTGCTTTGAGGCAGGACCAAGACCCTCCCCACTATATTTAGGCTGAGCAAGGTATCCCTACAGAGAAAATGGGTTCCAAAAAGCCAGAACGAGCAGTAGAAATAAATCCTGGTCTCACTGCCAGTGGCGCTACAATCTGCCCCTGCCATACAAATGCCAAGTTTGGTCCTATGCTTGTTCCCTCGCTGTCCCCTGGATATGGTGATAATAAATAACCTATCTTTACATTTGAATGTAACCAAAAAAATAAGAAGAACCAGAAATTGTCCTCAGGAAATATGATGAATTGCTACCTAGCCTAAAATATGACACGGAAGCAATAACTGAGTATGAAAGGTTGGTTTCCAGATGGATTATCAAAAGGCCAAAGACACCTTAGTTTCTTGACTATGTTAAAATTCTTGACTAGATACATGACCAGTCAGAATAAAGGCTACATAAGTATTTATAATTGTTAAGTCAATGACCCAAAGGTAAGTCCTACCCTATAGCGTTGTGATCTTTTCCTATTGAGTATTCTAATAAGGTTCATGGCATGATAAAGTTCCATAAAGGAGAACCTGTTTAGAATATGAAAAGTCTAAGACTTGATTGATCTTCAGCACCAGATGTAAGACAAAAGAACAAACAAAAGATAAAAAGAATGCAATTTTTCCTCTAGTATTATCTTTATTCTATTTCTTCATTTCACTGCCAGGTATGGTAATTTGTTAGTAACTTCCCATACTAGCTACTTTTCCAATTGCTCTGACCAAATGCATGACAAAAATAAAGTAAGAAGGATTTAGTTTGGTTTGTAGTTCAGAACATACAGTCTGTCATGAAACAAAGAGCATAGCAGTGACCCAGGCATGGGATTTGCTTACATCTTAGCAGACAAAGAAGCAAAAAAAGGAGAATGCCTATGTTTGTGATCCTAGGAGGTACTATTTCACATCAAAACCACCATGAAGTAGATCTTTGTTTGCCGGCCAAATTACTCTGGAAAAGCCCAAAGTAGTACCATTAATAGATGCTTCTAGATTAATTAATTAATATAGAATAACTTGCTTTGACCATTAATGAGATTCAGTGATACAGCTTAGTGATGTTAGAATACTAAACTCTTTGCAGCCTAGCACCCTGAGAGTTTATTGAGCAGTGCTGTTTTGTTTTGTTTGAATAACACAAGCCTGCCCCTCTTAGATACTTATACTTCTCAGAAATAATAAAACCATAGAGCTTCCTAAAAACTACTTTATCAACACATATCTGAAAGGTCTATGTTGTTTCTTCTCTATATATAGTCCCTCATTATCCCTACCTGATTGATTCTTAGAAATTTTATCTATAACTTCAGCAACTTATGCTCTGTATATTCTCCTCTCTCTCTCTCTCTCTCTCTCTCTCTCTCTCTCTCTCTCTCTCTCTCTCTCTCTCTGTGTGTGTGTGTGTGTGTGTGTGTGTGTGTGTGTGTGTGTGTGTGTTCCTAACTGCCTAAGTTTAAACTTCACTAAAAATTTTAGGGAAGAGTTTGTCTATGCTTTAACAACAAAACTGCATTATTGAACATTGATTTAACTCTGAGACGGGCTACTAGCTCACATCTAAGTTTTGTAGAATTGTCTTGCCACCTCCTTTTGGGTATGGCATATAGTTTATAATAATCAAAATGAATATGAAGTAAAATGTGAACAAAGTATCTTGTGCACACCTCCTCAATAGCAGGGCTTTTAAAATTTAGCCAAGTTCTTAGTGCTGCATTGTACACTGCTTTTGTGCTGTATTATCTTAAGATTCCAAAACCTATTACATCTCCTTTAAATCTGTTTTATAGTTTGGCTTTAATTCAAAGTAGATTGAGCAATAACACAGTGCAATCCACCAACTTGACCAGTAAACATGGTCTCTAACACAAAGGAATAATTTCATAAAATAATATTAAGAAATCTATATTCTAGATTTCAAATGTTAAAATGAATTTATGCTTTACCCAAATTTCATCTGAGTGATCCAGTCAGATAAAAAACAAAATGTATATAAGAACAGAAGACATGTTTAAATTTAAAGAGGCAAGAGTTATATAGGTGTATTATGTTTTAAGTTTATGAGGGCATTTGCTCTCAGAACAAGATGTTAGGTATATGTCACATGACATTTCTCAAACACATTTTATAAAAAAAAAAAAACTCTATGTGCCTTGATAATGCACATTTTGCCATGCACTATTTTAAATATGCTGTGCAGCTTCACAAATAAAATTAGACTTAGGCAACCATTAAGAAAATATAGATGGCTGGAATGTTGAAGTCTACAGCAGAGTTTTGTCATTCGAGTGGCTTACAGCAGTTTACTAGTTTTCTCTATTCACTGGAGATGTGTAGCCATGTTGAATAATGACTAGAGTATAATTAAATTTATTGAGAAATGCTTTACAATATTAAAAAACTGTAAGCTATCATTAAACTCATAATGTGACCATTTAAAATAAACCCAAGGCTCAGTAGAGTTTCCAGCACCTTTGGGGAACTGCTAACTGTAAGGAAGGAGCTCTCACTGGGAGGTGTAATAAATCATGGGCCGTTTGACAAAGATGTCAAGTGAAGCTTGTGATGCCAATAAACATGAATTGTGAGCTGGTGCAGCAGGAGCAGGTGACAGAGAACAATGTCCATAGATAGGACATACCTCATGCACAACATTAAATATAAAATACCAATTAACTCTTTATAGTAGTAAGGTAAATAAAGAGGTTATATCATAAAACATTTTTGTAAATGTTTATGTTCATCTAAAATCTTATTTTCCAATGATGTTAACAACTGTATAAAAATCAAACTCATTTTTAAGATTATAAAATATAAGAAACCCCTTGAATGAAAAAAATCATTATAATCATACACATTTGGATATATACCATAGTCACTCAGACACTGAAAACTCAGGGCTGCTACACACTCATTTCCTCTTTACTATAGGTCCACAATAATAAAAATGTATTGTTTATTGAGGGATGTCTGAGATTCATCTCTTGGTCTCCAAGCATCAAATTTGTGGCTGTTTAATATTTATTCCCTTATAATACATAACCAGTCAAATTGTTTTGACTTAGGATTAGCAAACCCCTGTTTTCCCAAATTATTCATTTATCCTCAGCACAAAGCATGCTTGATTTCTATGCCAATTTTAAAATTTTCTAAATACCATGGTCTATTTGAAACAAGAAAACTTGTCAGCAGGCCAGCACAGTGGCACAGAGAGAAACGAATGTCTGCCAAACCTGACAACCCAAGTTTGATCCATGTGACCCAAGCAGTTGAAGAAGGGAACAAATTCTTGTAAGCTGTTTCTGACCTCCAGACACATGTTGTGTCCCTGCATGCATCACTTACACCTATACAGATACAACATAAATGATTGTAAAATATTAAAATTCCAAAAGAAAGCCGTGGCTCTAAGATTGAGACAGTGTTGTTAACCAGTTCTGACTTTTTTCAGCAAATGGTAGTCACTCTGCTTTTGTACAGCCTCTGAGTACGCCCAAGAAAGATGCACACATGGGAGTTCCTCATCTGAGGAAGGTCCACTGCAGGAGCAGAACTCTCATTGAAAATAGACACACGGGCCTAATACAATGAATTATAATAATAATAAAAAATCCAAAAGCATCTCTAGAAAGAATCTAGTCTACTAAATTCCCATTTTCCCCTAATCCTCTTTTAATTTATCCGAAGTCTCCTTCTGACCATCACAAATATAGAAAGAAAAAAATCTTTGGAATTGACTAAGTCTCTATAAAACAGAAAACAATTTACCTCCATAACCCAGCCCATTATTCTTGCTGGATAAATTAACATTAGGAGTATGATGAAAGTTAAGGTTTCCTCCCCAAGCACACATCTCCAGCCTATGACTGTGGTCCATATATGGAAGCATGAAGCCAATGATAGTTATGTATTCTGCCTACCATAAAATAGTAAGCTTCCTTAAAATATTATATTTTGAGACATTTTTATTTGTAAATAGATGTGTGCTTCAGTGTGAGTTTTATAGATAATATTTAACTGAAAATATCAGATGTACCTGCTAGATAAAATATTATAAACGCTAGCTACCTCAGATTTGTCTAGTGACAAATATTGAGAAATGCTGACCTCAAAATGAGAAGAAAGGTGGGAGGAGAGGGGATGGAGAGATAAAGAAAATGGGAAGGAATATAAGTGGCAAAGAAGGAAGGATGGATGGGTAGCAGGAAGGAAAAGGGGAAGATTTGAGAGCAATAGAGGAATTTTTTAGAACTCAGATGAGAATTTCTTACAGAAGAAACACTCTGCATGCTTGCTACCTTTTTAAAATGAGCTTTTTACTCTCTCCAACAGCTCAGAAGTGGAGAGCAGCAACAAAGAAGTGCCAACAACTTAAAAGACCAAATCCTAGAGTGCCCACATCCTGAGCACACTTTCCTGGAGTGGCAACAAAAACAAGGAAAAGCTCCTATCCAGCACCTGAGAAAACCTCCCCTTGATTGCACTGCTCTTTATATTTTCCTTCAATTTTATCAGGATTTTTCTCTGTGTTCTTTTTCACCTGACAAAACTGGGGATTGTTAAGTGTGTGAGTGTACATTCTACTGACATGGTGGAGCTCATCTTCAACACATTGGGAATCATTCTTGTCAATCAAAGGTATCCTCACTTTCAAGGTGTCAGTACCACCCCTTACCATGTACACAGAGTGCAGAAGTATGTCATGGGGAAGCTGTCTCAAGTACTTGCCTAGGTCACCACAAACACTTGTTAAATATGCAGACTCATAGCCTTCCCACAGAACACTGAATTAAAAAGCTGTGTTTTAAACCAGCTCCTCAAAATGATTCTATTTTGCTTTCATGTCAGCTCTGGGGAGAGTTTATACAAATTAAGCTCCATTTCAATGATACAGAATGTTAATAGGAAAAAAGCAGAAGGCCATTTGGATTCTGTAATATTATTTGTATGACAGGTCATTCCAGTCCATTCTGAAGATGGATGAGACGTTCTGAATGAATAGCTGGTAGTTTAAAATGTAAATAAAATTGGAATTATGATGAAAGATTCTGACAAATAATGAGTGGACCCAGAAGAGGCCAACAACAGACATACTGCCCATACTTTGTGTCTCTCTGAGTTTTGGATATCTCTCAAATGGAAAAAGAAAGCTGGACAGGCTGTTTGATGTACATAGGGAAGGCCTTTACTGTTGATTATTTTTCATTTATCTCTTATGCTTTATTATTATTTATAAGTACCATTAGTCAAACATTTAAAAATTTGTTATTGTTACTTTCATTGTTCCTGCAGGAACTTACACAGATTACATTATTAGAGCAAATAATGTTTTCAAAGATGTTCCTATCTTAAGACTTTGAACCTATGTATTAGGTTGTTTTCTTTCAACTTGACACAAGCTAATATTTTCTCGACAAAGGAACATCAACTGAGAAAAATGTCTCTGTAAAATTGGCCTGTAGGCAAGTCTTTAGACATTTTCTTACTTAACTATTGATGTAGAAGGGCCCAGCCCTCTGTGGCCAGTTAACCCCTGGGCAGTTGGTCCTGGAGTGCATCAAGAAGCAGGATGGACAATCCGTGGGGAGCAAACCTATAAACAGAACACATCCATGTCTTCTGCCTCAGTTCCTGCCTCCAGGCTCCTACGGCCTTGAGTTCCTCTTCAGATTTCCTTTAGCAATGCACTGTTACCTCAACGTGTAAATTGCAATAAACCCTTTCCTCTCAAAGTTTATTTTATTCATGGTCTTCAACACAGACACAGACACTTAACTAGGGTACTGTTGATATGTTGCTTATACAGCGAAACAGGGGCAGCTTATCCAATTGCCTTTGTAGGCTTGTTGATGTGAAAATTACCCTGAATTACCCAGGTAGGCACATTGTCATCATGATGTCCATCCTAAAAACAAAGCCTGGGATGGTATGTAAGGAAAGGGCAATGAGAGGAAGGAATACGGAGACATGACAAGATGCTTCACTTTGTGTTTTCAAGGTAAAGAAAGAGGAAAAAGTTCTGGAGTGTGACAACTGGTAATTGACCCGAAAGGGGAGGAGAGGAGCTAAAATAGGCTTCTGGAGAGAACAGTTCCCCAACACCTTGCCTTTGACTTAATTTCACAAAGTTTTAGCTCCTGATCTTCAAAATGGCAAGATAATAACATTCATTTTCCATTATACTTCTTTGGAGATCTTTTTTATTATATTAATAAAAAGGGTAAAACTGTTTATGGCAGAAACTTACCACACTCTGGCATTATGTATTCATACTGCATATCAAAGTAAAATATTGTGTATGTGTTTGAACAATAAAATATGTGACAGAAATAGTTGAAAACAATCTAACTTTCTGAGGATTATTATTTCATTTGCTTATGGATTCCTTTGTAGACTGTTGAATTCTATGAATCTCATCTGAAAATATTTGAATGCATTAAACCAATATATATGAAGGAAAAGTAATTTACCATTGCAATGCTGTTCTCAACCATAAATTAAGAACTTTAGATATAAAAACTAAATCATATAAATGACAACCTAGTTTTTGTGTCAAAAACTTTATTTTATTACCAATGAATATAAACTGTGTATATATGAGGTATTGTGTTCATCTGTTATCTGTTGTGTGACATTTTATTCTTTTGACTTTTTCAGTGATCCACCACCCAGTTTTCAAATAAATCACATACAGAGGCTTATTCTTAGCTATAAATGCCCAGCTTAGCTTGACTTGTTTCCAGACAGATTTCCTTATCTTATGTTATCCCAACTACCTTTTGCCTCTGGACTTTTATATTTCTCTATTTCTTCTTTCTCCATGACTGGCTGAGTAACTGCGCAGCTGACCTTGATATCCTCCTCTCCTTGTTCTCTAGTTGCTTCTCTATTTATACTCTTCTGCTTGTCAGCCCTGCCTGTGCTTGCTTCTGCCTTACTATTGGCCATTCAGTTCTTTATCAGGTGTTTTAGACAGGCAAAGAATCACAGTTTCACAGATTTAAACAACTACAACATAAAGAAAAGTCACACACCTGAAAATAATATTCCTCAACAGCTATTGCTGAGTGCATCTGGGTATTTTCACTGAAATAATGACTGAAACATCTTGCTATTATGAGCTTAAGCCTAACTGATCCGTACAATGACTTTTTTATCCAATTAAATCTGACACACTTATTCTCCTAACAAAGCTCATCTCTATGCCCACAGGTACCTGATTAGAGCTTCTGAGATTACTTTAGTCCAAATCATAGCAAACCCACTAATCTAAGATACTGTAAGAAGAAGAGGAGCAGACAGGTTCCTATTTTGAACATTGAACCAAAATACATGAATGATGGCCTATATCAGACACAATGTAATAGGGCAGTAGAAATACAGCAATATATTTAAATGAATTAAAGAAAAATCTACAGGCTTGTATCTAAGTACACTGATTATGACTATAAGTTTTTGTTTTTAGAAATTCTTTTTGACAGTTATATCACATTCAGTTATGAGAAATTATAATTGGGTATGCCTAGTTACTCATATTAGACATGTACATACACAATTAAGCATATTAATATGTGTGGAAACATTTTATTAATGACACAGAAAAATAAAATTACATCTATTTTATATTCTTAAAAATTCTATAAATTATAATGGCATATATATGAACAATTGAAAAATTAAAGAAAGTATAGAAATGATACATATATAATTATGTACTTATCTGGCAAAATATATGAAAAGTTAGTCTAAGCAAAGGTGAACAAAAGGAGAAAATTAGTATGTCTGTTTTAGTAGGATAGAAGCATTTGTTTTGATCTTAATACTAAAATAAAATGGGGCTCTTTTCCATCTTCCTCTCGGAGAGACAGCTTCTCTTCTGCCTCTCTCCCCACTTCTCTGCTTCCCCCCTTCTCTGTCTCTTTCTCCTCTTCTCTCTCTCTCTCTCTCTCTCTCTCTCTCTCTCTCTCTCTCTCCTTCTTCCTCTCTCTCTCTCTCCTTCTTCCTCTCTCTCTCTCTCCTTCTTCCTCTCTCTCTCTCTCTCCTTCTCCCTCTCTCTCTCTCCTTCTCCCCCCTCTCTCCTTCTTCCTCTCTCTCCTTCTCCCTCTCTCTCTCTCTCTGTTCCCCCTTCACCCTTCCCCCTCCATAACCCCCTGAATAAACATTCAACCTCACCCTGCAAAAAAATAAAAATAAAAAAATAAAATAAAATGGGATACGGAATTTTAACATATGTAGCGTTTCAGATTCTAAAATATTTGACACATTGTGAAGAAAAGAAAGGTAATAAATTAATGAAGAATCATAACTTACAGGGATCCACTGATGAATGTATTGTTTTTCTTTCCATCTCAGCAACATATAAGACATATGTTTTTGAATTAGCTACCAGGAAATCACCTCAAGAAAACTAGAACCTTTTTGTACTTGTCCTACAAAAGACACATGTATTTGTTGACAGGGCCAATTTAACTACATACAATATATTAAATATATTGTGTTCAGGGGCAGGATAAATTGCTAAGTGGTTAAGAGCATTTGAAGCTTCTTCAGAGGATCTGAGTGTGGTACAAATTTCTAATGCAGTGTGGTTCACAAACGCACAAAACTCCTGGTCCTGAAGATCCAATGACCTACTCTGACCTCTGGAGAGAATAAATACATGTATGTATGTGAAGTGGTGTACTGTAACTTAAATCTATATTGTACACTATAAGCAATAAATGAACAATATGTAAATAAGACATCCAGGTAGAATTTAAAACATTTTCCAACTGAATGAATATGAAACACAGCATACTAGTATGTGTGTAATGTAGTTCAAACAATCTTTATAGACAATTGATGACACTAGATATCAATATTAGAAAAGAGAAAGGATCCAAATAAATGATCTGTACTCAAACAGGTTTAGGGTGACATGACACCACAGTTCTTAGAAAGAACAAATGTTGGACTGTATTTTGCCTCCTTGGCATCTTCCAGAGCCAAGCCAGAGATGATGCGATTTGTCAGCTTGTTGCTACTCATTAGAGGCATTGGCAGCCGTTTGTTCTCCAAGGCATGAACATGTCACTGATAAGACCCATCAGTCCATCATCATTTCTCTTCAAAACACACCCAAGACTCTCCTGTTCAAAGAGCAGATCCCAAGGACAAAACTTTGCTTTGCTAACCAATAACAATAGGCACACTCTCTATATGTATTTTCACAGGATTGTGACATTAAATTTCACTGTTAATATGATGGTTTGATGCATGACTTACAACACTGTTAACTAAAAGTGAATGTGCTATTTCCTTGGCTCTTTTTCTTTACATTAAAAAAAATAAGAAATTAAAATTATACTTAAGTTATATCACAAGCAAACACAAAAGTAGTGTTACATTTTTTAAAAAATGGGATAAAGTTATTTTTATTTCCATGGATATCTAGAAATTTTACTTGCATAATAATAAGTACAAATTTATAATTAACATTTCATAGATTGCTCAGAGACCAGGGATTAGAAAGCCCCTGCTTTAAGCCATCATTCACCTTACATTCAGTTTCTTTGCTCAGATTATCAAAGAAAACATAAACTTTTCTGAAACATTCTACTTATCCTAAATTACCAAAGAAAACAAAAAAATAACAAATATGTTGAAATCTGGATAAACAATACATTTTATGCAAAGCATATAAGTTTAAAATGTGTGCAACTAGAAAATGAGACATTCTTCTAGGACTTCGTTTTAAATATGATTTTAAAATACTTTTAAAAGTACTTTATTTCAGTTACTTATGTCAAAGGCAAACATATTGCCTATTTTAGCTTAACAATAAAAAATACATGTGCTCCAAAAGGATTTTGATATTGTGATCCACTCCATAGTTAGAAGAACAAGGTATAAATTTAGATACTTATATTAACGGCCTTATAAAGCACACTAAAAACTAAAACAATCTTACAATTGTTATTCAATAATACTCAACAAGTACAAAGTATAAAAATATGAAGAAAAACAGAAAATGTGCTAAAAGGTTAAAACATTTCTGTGTGTATTGTTTTTCACATGAGAATATTTTGCTTATAAAGTGCAAACCAATAGAGTTTATTAGGTTGTTTTATATATTTAGGAACACATATATATGTAACTGAGAAACGGGGGTATGTATTTGAGTGAGAGTGGGTACATTGAAAGGGTTGGAGGACTTAAAGGGAAAAGGAAGTTTATGTAATTATATTTTAGTTTCAAGAATAAAAAAATTAAAAACTGAATTTAAGCTAGCAAGCAACTAATATCTAATTTAGTCATATATAGATTTTATACAATTTCAAGAGCTGTGCAGATTTGTGGCCCAGATGCACATTCAAAGTCACACGCATTTCTCTAATGATGTCTCAAATCCCAGCAGACATGCAAAAGAAAATAGTGTTGGTCAGAACTAAACTGACCCAGAGGAGCATGGACAGGAATTTGTAGATAGAATTGTTCCCAGAGACCTCCAACTTTGAAAGGAGGAATTACTGGCTATAAAGGGTGCCTGACAGCAGAATTTCTCAAACGTTTAGCACATTATTTGTCCCAAAGCACAAAACTATGTGTAAGCACTTACAGCACATCTCAGCAGGGAAAGGAAACAACTCCTACTTGTTAAAAAAGGATCTCACAATTTGTCACCTTGGAAAACTTCCATTGCAATGTCTTTTGTAAAACTTGCTTTTTAAGTTTTAAGGCCATAGAATTCTCCTTTACAATCCTTGGTGCGTGTGTCTCACGTCACGTCTACACAATGATGCACAAGCTACCTGCATGATTGCACCCAAGTAGAAGACATGTGCATATAGAATGCCCTAGAAATTAGAGGCATATTGGCTTTAGATGGGAAGATTGAGTCGTTTTATTATGTTTACTTCATTCTAACTTCTGAAAATCATTTTGAAATCTTCTTAGTTGTAGTTCTAGCATGTTTTATTATAAGTATTAACTCATCAGTTTAACTCTGATCAAAGCTATTTCTTTTGATAGATCTCCTGAGATTGGAGATATTGAGGCCTCATTAGAGAAATGCGTGTGATGGTGGATATGCATCTCATCCCAAACCTGCAAAACCATCACACCTTTATAAAACATATACTGAATTCAGATTGAGATCCTAGTGACTTGCTAGGCTGTCAGTGTTAAATATAAATATAAAAATTCTGTGATATGTGATTATTAGCATTTTATGGGATCTGCAACTTCATTTTACCTTATTTCATTCGCACTATCTGTACACAAAAGTATAGCTCTATAGTTGTGTGGCTTGATGGTCTAATCAAGGGCAAGATTCTCAATGACATCCTGAGAAAGTGTTTCTGCTTCCAAGATTAGATGGTGCAGTATGGTCCCTCCGTTGCTTCCCTGTTCTCTGGCTGTTTATCATCTGAACAAGCAGTTCTGCTCTTCACTGCTCTATTACAGGAGGATAGCTATACATTCCTGTATATGCCTGTGTGTGAGGTGTGTGCGTGCGCATCCACCCCAGCCAAAACACCTATGTGTTTGTGCTTGCTGTATTTTATTTTACTTTACTTTCAAGATTTTGACCTCATGAATAAAGTGTTTTGATAAAAGAGTCGAAATAAAGCTGTTCGAATTAATAGTTAATCTTAAATTACATATATCACTTTCAATTGTCAGTTTAAAACTAGTTCAGTGAATGACTGAATCAAAACTAGTTCCCATGGTATATACCTGTAATTTCTTTTTCTGTTTTAATTTTTTATTGAGAAAAAAAAAGTTTCCACCTCCTCCCAGCCTCCCATTTCCCTCCCCATCCTCCTGCCCTTCTCCCCCTCCCCGCACTTTACTCCCCCTCCCTCTCCAGTCCAAAGAGCAGTCAGGGTTCCCTGTCCAGTGGAAAGTCCAAGGTCCTCCTGAGGAGGCAAAGGCAGGAAGGTTCAGAGTTTGAGGCAAGCCTGGGTTACGCGGAACCTTTTCCCGTAAAACTAAACAAAATTTTAAAAAAATCAAAATATCTGAACTGATTACTGGAGAGTTGGAAAGGAGTCTTCTTATTGTGGGGTTTAAAAGGCTGTAGGTTTGAAGGCAAAACAAAATCAAATATACATATTCTTTTTGTTGTTTTTTATTGAGTTTGATTTCTTGCTGAATTGCTAGGATTATAATCATCCTTACAGGTGTTGATAGTAGAGCATTGTGGGAAAGTCATTCAAGAAGAATTTACATGAAGGTAGCATTTATGTCTAACTTCTGTACAATATTAGATGAAGATAGCAACAGTGACAATATCTGGCACTGTAGGATTAGAATGGTTTCTAGTATCAATGCTTCCTTAGAAAATTGTTCTTCTTTGCATGCTCTTTTGTTTTGCTTATTGTATTCATATTTCTATCTCACTAATTAAAATGCCATAGATTTAAAAAAACAAAGGGAATAGTAATCCTTAAAGTGTTAGTACAAAGCAATAAATAACACAAAATTAGGTTAACAATTGGCACAGAAAGCCATTACTTCTAAGGGTTGATGATCCTAGTCACTTAGATGTGTTTGGGATTTTTCTCATATTAGAAAAAGAAAAAAAATACCAAAGCCTCTGGGCTATTTCAGCTGCAATGTAACAGAAATAGAATTGCTAAAAAGGAAGTTTTAAAGTGGATAAGCTTGGTGATTCTATGTATTTTAAAGTGCAAAAGTGCTGGCGTTTTTGATAGCTTCGAGATTAGGGTGAGTTTCTGCTTTAAAGGCATCAGAACTTTCACTGTGACACATATTTCAAGCTTTGTAGAGACCTTTTTGTATGGCAGAGGTGGCAAAATATTATATAGACTTTTTTAAAACACCCCTGTGCTAAAGTGCAAAAGTTAGGAAAGACCAGCAAACATTTAAAACCAGAGGCTTCTGACTTATACTCTTAAGTGTACTTGTGTTGTATAAAAGGCAGTTATAGTGACTTTATAGTAAATAATAATAAAAGTCACTATGTAATTTTAAATGAAAGTGATATTTACCACCTACAGAGTCTCTACCTATATAATCTTTTCTAATGGTTAACTGACAATTGGGAACTAAATTATAAAAATGTAATGTTCCTAAATGTCTGTCTCAGAGCTGTAAATAAAACAGAAAAGCATTTTACTATTGAAAACGCTTTTTAGTAATTTAGATAATTATTAATAATTTAATTTAATAATTACTGATTATTTCCCCAGAAAATATTGGGGAAGTTTAACTCAACAAGGAAAACAAATGGGCTAGGGAGATGGTCCAGGGGTTAAGAATACCTGTTTGAGAAACACAGCTTGCACCATACTGAGGGGACTTAAGAAGAAAGTGAACAGCACATGTCAGGATGCCCCAGTCTCTAGGACCTCCCCAGTGGGACAAAACTCTGGGACCCTCCCAGCCCTCTTGGCTTTTCTAGCCAGCCAGCTGGGAGTTTCCTGTAGCTAGGATTCCTCTAAACCTAAACTCATCCAGCCACCATCTAAACTACTAGCCACAGCCCATCCTCAAACCCACCTATCCTCCTACAACCTCAGTGGAATCTCTAAAACACAGCTTGCTCCAATACTGGGGGATTAAGAGCTTGCTACAACACTGATAGGATTAAGTGAGAGCACCAAGAGATCAAACCAGAAGAGAAGACCAAGAGAGCAGGTATATAGAGACCTCAGAGGCTTTCTTAGACAGACATTGACAGTACAGATCAGACCAAGAAAAACTCCCAAACAGCCACAGCAAGGGATGGAAAAGGACTCAAAGACACTGCCAACCTCATTTGAAGGAAGAGATGGCTAGGCACCAATGCAAGGATTCCTCCAACAACCTAAAAGCAACATTAGTAACACAAGAATCCAGTGGTCACATAACACGAAGACTTGATCATCCTAACCCAGAAAATATAGGGGAAAAAAAGACTTAAAATGTAACTTTGTGAAAATGATGGAGACTTTTAAAGAGGAAATGGAAAAACTCCCTTAATAAAATGGAGGAGAAGACAAACAAAAAAATGTAAATAATTTAAAATTCCCTCAAAGAAATCAAAGAAAATCAAGAAAAAATAATCCAACAGGTGAAGGAAACAGTTCAAGACTTGAAGACTAAAATAGAGGTAATAAATAAAACACAGAAAGAAGTAATTCTGGATATGGAAAATCTTGGTAAACAAACAGGAATGACAGAGACAATTATAACCAACAGAATACAAAAGATAGAAGAAAGATTCTCAGGTGCTGAGGATACTATAGAGGAAATAGACTCATTGGTCAAAGAAAACTTTAAATCCAACAAATGTTTAACACAAAAAAATCCAGGACATCTGGTACACCATGAAAAGACCAAACCTAAGAATAATAGGAGTAGAAGAGGGAGAAGAACTCCAGCTCAAAGGCATAGAAAATATATTTAACAAAATCATAGAAGAAAACTTTTCCATCCTAAAGAAGGATATTCCTATGAAGGACAAAAAGCTTACAGAACACCAAACAGACTGGATCAAAAAGATTCTCTCACCATATAATAATGAAAACAAAAAACATACAGAATAAAGAAAGAATATTAAGAGCTGCAAAGGAAAAAGGGTAAACCTATCAGAATTACACTTGACTTCTCAATGGAAACAATGAAAGCCAGAAGGTCTTGGATAGATGTGCTACAGACAATAAGAGACCATGGATGCAAGCTCAGACTACTATACCCAGCAAAGCTTTCATTCACCATCTATAGAGAAAACAAGATAATCCATGATAAATAAAGATTTGAACAATACTTATCTACAAAGCCTGCCTTACAGAAAGTACTAGAAGGAAAACCCCAGGCCAAGGAAGCTAACTGCACCCACAAAAACACAGGTATCTGCTAAACCCCCACCAGAATAACCCAAAGAAGGGAAGGCCACAAACACTACGACTGGAATTATCAATTACTGGTCATTAATATCGCTTAATATCAATGGACTCAATTTACCCATAAAAAGACACAGGCTAAGGAAATAGAAACGAAAACAGGATCCAGCATTCTGCTGTATAAAAGAAATGCACTTCAACCTCAAAGACAGACATTATTTCAGAGTAAAGGGTTGGGAAAGGTTTTCCAAGAAAATGGACCTAAGAAGCAAGCGGGGGTAACTATCCTAATATCTAACAAAATTGATTTCAAACTAAAATCATTCAGAAGAGATGGGGAAGGACACTTTATACCCATAACAGAAACAGTTCATCAAGATGCAGTCTCAATCCTGAACACCTATGCCCCTAATACAAGAGCACCTACATAAGTAAAAGAAACATTACTAAAATTTAAATCACACATCAAACCCCACACACTAATAGTAGGAGACTTCAATACTCCACTCTCACCAATGGACAGGTCAACCAGACAGAAACTTAACAGAGAAATAAGAGAACTAACAGATGCCATGAAGCAAATGGATTTAGCCGACATGTATAGAACATTCCACCCAAACACTGAAGAATGTACCTTCTTCTCAACACCTATAGTTCATGATCCTAGAGAAGCTAAATAATAAGGTAAACCCAAAGAAAAATATAGAGAGACCCACCTGGAAATTGGAAATGGGCAGGATTGACCAGCAGGGTTAGGAGCATGGGGGTGGGGGAGGGGGGAAGGCAGGAGGAGAACATGAGGGAATAGTACGGTTGAGATGGAAGAAGAACAGAGATGAGAGCAAGGAGAGAGATATCTTGATTGAGGGAGCCCTTATAGGGTTAGTGAAAACCTAGCTCTAGAGAAATTCCCAGGAAGTCTCAGGGATGACCCCACCTAGGACCCTGGGCAATAGAGGAGAAGGGGACCGATCTTGACTATCCCTGTAGTCAGACTGATGTTTATCTTAAATATCACTATAGAGCCTTCTTCCAGCAACTGATGGAGGCAGAGACCCACATCGGAGCGCTGGACTGAGCTCCCAAAGTCCAGTTGAAGAGTGGAAGGAATGAGAATATGAACAAGGAGGTCACAATCATGATGGTTTAACTCACTGAAGCAGTTTGCCTGAGCTAATGGGAGCTCACCAACTGCAGCCGGGCTGGGAAGGAATAAACATGGGACCAAACTAGTCCCTCTGAATGTGGTTGACAGTTGCAAGGCTGAGGCAGACTGAGGAGCCAATGGCAGTGGCACTGGGATTTATCCCTACTGCATGTACTGGCTTTTAGGGATCTTATTCTTTTTGGATATATACCTTGCTCAGCCTAGATATAGTTGGGAGGACCTTGGACCTTTCACAAGGCAATGTGCCTTACCCTCTCTGAGGATTAGGCAGAGGTGGGGTGGGAAGGTGTCTGGAAGGAATGGAAGGAGGGAAGGAAGTGGGAACTTGGATTGGTATTTTTAAAATAATAATAATAATAATAATAATAATAATAAGAAGAAGAAGAAGAAGAAGAAGAAGAAGAAGAAGAAGAAGAAGAAAAAGAAGAAGAAGAAGAAGAAGAAGAAGAAGAAGAAGAAGAAGAAGAAGACCTGTTCCTTTACCAGAGGACCCAGGATCAGTTCCCAGCACCTCCATGGTAGCTTACAAACATCTGAAACTCTGTTTCCTGCAAGTCTGATGTTTGTCTTTCTACCCACATGGATATCATGCAGAACACTTATGCACATAAAATAATAAATCTAGAGATATTTTTAAATACTAATAACACTTACTGAGAATATGTTACAAAGCTAAATAAAACTTTATTCTAATAAAAGGTTACCCTTTCGCTAGTTGTTTCTTTTACAGGGGAGGTGGGGGAAATCATCCTGTACTGCTACAACTGGTCAAATAAGCTTCAAGAAACACAGTATGTTAAAGATGGTTGTTATTGCTGCATTCTTTTTTTAAGTAACTCAACTACTTTAAAACTGTTTTCCAAAGTGAAGAATGCAGAGACTAGAATTTTGTGTCTGTGTTTTGAATCTATTTCTCCTTTAACCTTTCTCTGAAAAGACAAGCCAGACATCATTTTCAGACAATTGTTCTGCTCAGAGAAACACTAAGAACAAACATGCATTCGCATTTCAAGTGCAAAGAACATTTTAATGGCATTAGAAATAAATTTTGTCTTGTTAGCTTCAGGGCTAACAAAAATAGCCAAAGAAAAACAATCAGGAAAGATGTTGAAAAGGTATTTAGATTTATCGCAGAGTTTTGTCTGCAGTTATTCAGACTTTTTCTTTTGCCATCTGATAATAAATGTCATGTGTCTTTCACAGTCACGTCCCCAAGGAAAAAAGGATCTCAGAGTTGAGGTAAAAGGTTCTTCATCTTTTCAAAAATGACAAACAATCCAAATAAAAGATTAAAGCTCTAAGATGTTAATCTTTCAATGTTGAAAACAAAACAAAGTATCTAAAACTAAGACTTTCCAATGATAAAACATCTTAAACATACCAAGATATATTTCATCTTAGCTTCTCAGGTAATAAGTTAAATAGGGATAATGAATACTGGTCAATATTTATCCCTCCTACAATGTGTATGAATATTGGTCAACATTTATTCCTCCTACAATGTGTATGAAAATAGGGGTATATTTTATGGATGCTTGCAGAACTTCATAAGCATTATTAAACAAAGTTAGGTTCATATGCTAATTAGGATGAAAAGAAAAAGAACACTTATTTGTTCCTGATGTGAGTGCAAATTTACACAATAACTAAAGAAATTAGTGGACTGAGCTCTCAAGGTCCAGTTGAAGAGTGAAAGGAATGAGAATATGATCAAAGAGGTCAAGACCATGAATGGTTCATCCACTGAAACAGCTTACCTGAGCTAATGGGAGCTCACCAACTCCAGCTGGACTGGGAAGGAGCAAGCTAGTCCCTCTGAATGTGGTTGACAGTTGTATGGCTGGGGCAGGCTGAGGGGCCACTGGCAGTGGCACTGGGATTTATCTCTACTGCATGTACTGGCTTTTGGGGATCCTAATCTCTTTGGATGTATTTCTTGCTCAGCCTAGATGTAGTAGGGAGGGCCTTGGATCTTCCACAAACCAAAGTACCTTACTTACTCTCTCTTAGGATTAGAGGGGGGTGGGGTGGGAAGGTGTATGGAGGGAATGGGAGGAGGGGAAGGAGTGGGAATTTGGATCGGTATGTTTTTTTAAAAAATATCTAATAAAAAATATATAAAGAAAAAGAAATTAGTGTTGATGCTTCTCAAAATCTGAAAATAGAACTACCTCGAGATCTAGCTAAATTACTCTTTGGCCTGTGCAGAAATGATTCCATCTTTTACTGCAGAGAAGTTTGCTCACTCGTGTTTAATCCAGCTCTAGTCATAATAGACAGAAGTTGGGAACATCCTAGCATACCATTGGTCAATAAATGCACAATGAAAGTACTGTACACTTACAGAATGGAATGTAATTTAGCTGTTAAGAAAAACGAAATTAGCATGAAAATGGAAGGAGCTAGAAACAAGAATCCTGAGGAAAACAAGACTTTGAAAGACAGATATTATGTATTTTCTATATGTAAATTGTAGATTTTAAACTTTCGAAAAATGTTTCATTAAGAACAACCACAGACGCACCCACACACTGAGACAATGGGGATGTTCTACTGGGAACTCACCAAGGCCAGCTGGCCTGGGTCTGAAAAAGCCTGGAATAAAACCGGACTCGCTGAACATAGAGGACAATGAGGACTACTGAGAACTCAAGAACAATGGCAATGGGTTTCTGATCCTACTGCACGCACTGGCTTTGTGGGAGCCTAGGTAGTTTGGATGCTCAACTTGCTAGACCTGGATGGAGGTGGGGGTTCCTTGGACTTCCCACAGGACAGGGAACCCTGATTGCTTTTCGGGCTGGGGGGGGCTTAATTGGGGGAGGGGGAGGGAAATGGGAGGCGGTGGCGGGGAAGAGACAGAAATCTTTAATAAATAAATAAAAAAAAAACTAAAAAAAAAAAACAACCACAGAATAAAGGTAGCTCATGTGGGATCAAAAAGAAAGAGGATATCTCTATAGAAGGGGCAGTTAAAACATAGTGTTATAAAGGGGAAACTAGAATAGGAAGCTTAAATCTGGAAGGGCATGTGAGAACAATGTGCAAGAGTTAATTTGGGGAGGAAAAATTGACTCTCTCTCTCTCCTTCCTTCCTTCCTTCCTTCCTTCCCTCCCTCCCTCCCTCCCTCCTTCCTTCCTTCCTTCCTTCCTTCTTTCTTTCTTTCTTTCTTTCTTAGAAAGACCACAGCATGAAGTTGGGTGGAGAAAATCTAGAAGAATTTGGAGGAAGTCAATATTTTTTGAAGTTATTTAGAAATTAGGAAAAAGAAAAAAATTGAACTTTGTCCTTCATAATTGGATAGCAAAGCACTCTAAACAACTGAACCTCTCTAGCCTCATGGCATGATTTTAATGTACTTGAGTAACTGTGAAAAACTCTGATTACTAAAATTGTTATATGATTATGTTTACATTTGTGCAAACCTGGTGAAACTTCCCTTCAGTGTGGCTATTCACCACTGTCAGGAGAAATGAATGAGAGTCCCTGATGTCCATATTTTCACCAACATTTACGTCATCATTGTTTTAGAATTTGGCCATTCTACTAGGCATGTTGTACTATTGGAATGCCATTTTAAATTGCAGTAGGATTATTCTTTGATTAAAAATATTTTCAATTAAAAAATTCAAAATATGTAAGTAAAAAGATAAAAAATATATAAATATTTATATATAATATAAAAAATATATAATATATATATATAATGACAAAATATAAGGTCCTTTAGGGAGTATATTTCTTAGTGCCACCTGTTTTTTCTTTTATTTATTTGTGTTATGATCATTTTACATCAGAAGCTTGTTTTTATTTCACTAAGGAGTTTGAACATACTGAAGATGCACAGGTCTCACATACACACACACACACACACACACACACACACACACACACACACACACACGTATACTGTACGGACTGCCCAATTTACCCAACACTACATTTCCAAATCACAAGGACTCTTCTTCATATTGTAACCCTATGCTCTCAACTATTCACAACTAAGAACTTTTTAACTCTAGAATTTGAATTCTAGTTATTTATCTAAATATTTTCTTACATAACTTAGACATGATGTTACTAATTTCTACAAGTTGTTCTTTGATTATCTCCACAGGTACACTGCGGAAACCATATTTGTGCTCATATACACTAGTAGTGCACACTTGAATGCACATGCACACACATAATAAAAATTTTAAAGAAATACGACTTTAGTTTCTAGTTTGAAATATTTCTCTTGACTTTCTAAGAAATTATATATATGGAACACATTTGATAGACTCTATTCATGAATAAAAGTTTCCATACTAGTTATAAATATAGAAAAATCCATTACTGTCTAGTATTAATTAGCCCATCCCTGAACTTATGAAACCAACATAACTAACTCATGAAGAATGGTCTGCTTCATTCATTACCAGATTTCAATAGCTGTTGTAAGGTTTTTAGAGCTATGCCAAGGCATATGTATGCCCCATAATTACTTATTTTTCCCAAATTATCCTTAACGTCTGGTTTTGGTATCAGTAGTACATGATAGTTTTACAAAATAATTAGGGATAGATTCCTTCTCCCTTTTAAATTTTGTTTAAACATGAGAGAGTTATCTGGGCACAAAGAAAGCATAAGGGGAAAACTATATTTTATTTGAAGTAATTTCATTTGTACAAGAGGATGTTGTATAGGTAAAGTATTAGGAGACACCAATATCCAGAAGGTTTCCTTCACAAGTATCTTATTTAACTAAATTACAGCAGTTACTGTAAACTTTAGGGCTCAGAGGATCCCTCAATAGAAGCAGCACCCACTTGCCATTTGTGAAACTTCCGTAGAGCACTAGGTGAAATAGAGCTGGTAATGAACTGCAAATTAATCTATTTTCACTAAAGGAATAGACACGTGCCTTGTTAGCCAGACTCAGAGTGTTGAGTTGCCAGCTCACACCCTCTGAATTTTAATGTAGAGTTCTAACAGTAAGACATTATCCCAAAAGTTGAGTGCAATTTTCACTATATTGATGTTTCTACTAAAAATCTTAGTAAGGATGTTGGGCAAAGTGAAAGCTATGAACGCTGTAGTTGTTGACATTTTTCTAAAACCAGCTCTCAGCCTGGTGCTTTACCCTGGAAAAGTCAGCAACATTAGGACCCAAAGCATTTTAAATGCTCATGTCTCAGCCACAAGTTTCAAAACTTATTCCTACCTACCTGTCAGTATCTTCTCAAAATAGGTTCATCTGTTCTGCCCTGTAGCCTATGTGGTAGATGTCCACTATTCTTAGCTGGTCCTGAAGCACTAGCAGAGGTGCCTCCTCTGGTGTAAAGGTATGAGACTTGACTTTAACCCTCTCCACATACAGCTTAGGAGATGTCACTGGCTCAGAGCTCTGTGGTAGGAACAGAAGAACATAAGACTGAGTCCTGCCCTCTCTTTTCACTTAATGTCTGCAATGTGACTTTGATATTATGCTTGCAGCGACTTCACAGAAAATTGGCTGTCTCTGTAAGTATCAGTATAGGATTTACTGCAATGGCCACATACCAAGAATAACCCCAACAGAAGCATATTGAGAGAAGGTCATTCTGGGTGTCATTTCCCCTTTCTTTTCTGGTTCATTTTCATCATGTCAGGACAAGAGTGAGTGACAGGCTTCTACCAGGCTCTCTTTTGGGTCACCAACCAGCTCCCAAAACATGACACAGAAACGTCTAATTAATTATGAATGATCAGCCTTGACTTATGTTCTTCCTTTTACTTTTTTTTTTACACTTTTTTGCTCATTACAAACAAAGCACATTAGAGGTATACCATGTAATCCTACAGGGAAGGCAGTTACAGAAAGATCTCTAAAGGATATGTTAAATAAACGAATAGGAATGATAAAGACCCCCAGAAATTATTGCACAATGTTTTATTAACTTTGAATTTTCTAAATGCCAGTAAGAAAGGAACAGCAGCTGCCAAGAGACATTGGGTAATAGAGAAAACTATAAACCAGGATGAATGAAGAAGTATTAGAGAAGCAAGAAAGAAGGAGAAACAAAGAGATTTTTCTGTTTGTGTGTGTGTGTATGGTTTTTATTTTTGTTTGTTTGTTTCCTGTTTGTCTTTATCTATGTTCTGCCTCAGGGCTTTCTTTCCTTTTGTAGGTCTTTCTTGCCTTTCTTTCCCTCTGTAGGACTCTTTTAAAAATTGTTTTTATTGAGCTACATATTTTGCTCCACTTTCCTCAGTTCCTCTCCCCTCCCCTTCTACCCTCTCTCTTGATCCCCATGCTCCCAATTTATTCAGGAGATCTTGTCTTTTTCTACTTCACATGTACATTAGATCCATGTATGTCTCTCTTTGGGTCCTCTTTGTTGTCTAGGTTCTCTGGGATTAAGAATTGTAAGCTGATCTTTCTTTGTTTCATGTCTAAAAGTCACTTATGAGTGAGTACATATTATATTTGTCTTTCTGGGTCTGGGTTGCCTCATTCAATATGATGTTTTCTAGCTCCATCCATTTGCCTGCAAATTTCAAAATGTCATTATTTTTTCTGCTGTGTAGTACTCCATTGTATAAATGTACCATATTTTCCTTATTTATTCTTTGGTTGAGGGGCATTTAGGTTTTTTCCAAGTTCTGGCTATGACAAATAGTGCTACTATGAACATAGTTGAGCACATGTCCTTGTGGTACAATTGAACATTCTTTGGGTATATACCAACGAAGTGGAATTTCTGGGTCTTGAGGAAGGTTGTTTCCTAATTTTCTAAGAAATCGCCATACTGATATACAAAGGAGATGTACCAGTTTGCGTTCCCACCAACAATGGAGGAGTGTTCCTTTACCCCATATCCTCTTCAGCATAAGTTGTTATCAGTATTTTTGATCTCAGCCATTCTGACAGGTGTAAGATGGAATCTCAGAGTTGTTTTGATTTGCATTTCTCTGATGACTAAGGATGTTGAACAGTTTTTAAATGTCTTTCAGGAATTTTAAATTTAAATTTATCTGTTAACAGTTATTTGTTTTTTGTCTGTACTCCATTTTTATTGGATTATTTGTTCCTTTGAGGATCAATTTTTTGAGTTCTTTGTATATTTAGAACATCAGCCATCTGTCTGATGTGGGGTTGATGAAGATCCTTCTTACTTTTATTGCTTCTCATATCTGGTTGGTGGTTGCCTGGTTTCTGGCCCATGAGCATGTCCTGTCACGTTCACCCTCGTCCCGCAAGGATGATGCACGACACACAGGAGTTCTTCTCACTGCAGTTTATTCCAGGACTTTATTCACTTTTTCTCTCTCCCTCTCTCTTCCCCTCTCTCTCCTGGGCAAACCTCTCCTAGCCCTTAAGTGGGCATGGGCTGCCAATCCCGGATTGCCAGTTGGGCATTGCCCATAGGTCCACGCATATGCAAGCAGCTAATGATCATTGTGTGATAATAGCATAAGTCAGGTCTTAGGAATAATTAGGAGCTGATTATCAGATGTAGCTTCACGCAGCTCGCTACAATGTCCCTCTCTATCTCATTATCTTTTCCTCCTTCTTCTCTGTTAAGCCTAGATTTAGATTTATTCTCCTACATTTTTCCTCTGCCAGCCAGCCCTTCCTATCCTTTTCCTGCCTAGCTATTGGCTCTTCGGCTTTTTATTAGACTAATCTGGTGACTTAGGCAGGTCAGGTGAAACAGAGCCACATCTTTATATAATAAACAAATATAACACATCTTTACATCACAAACAAAACCAGCAGAAACAAATATAATGCAATGATATTCTGCAGCAAATGTAACAAATGTAACACATATTTGTCTACTTAAAATAATGTTCTATAGACTAGACTGCCATAGTTCACAAAAATCCACACACTTTGGTGCACTCAAACTTTTTTCTATAAATTTCCAGACTGAAAATATATGTGGGATGCTGAGGGTTAAGTCTGCTGTTGTTGACAAAAAAAGGAACCATGAAAATTGTCAAATAAATGGACAATGGTTAACCCCAACAAAATTTTATTTGAAAAGTAGGTGAAGGATTATATTTGATCCTAGAGATGTCTCTGGTACAGTTTGGCATTACAGTGAACTTTTCTCTCACGTCTTCACTGCTTCAAAAAGGAAGAAATAAGAAAACCCTGCATAAATCTGCTAACTGCCAAGTTTCCCAGCACCTCTCTTAGTCTTATCATTTAACTGAATGAATGACACCTGAGATCTATCTCATTAAATTAGTTTCCTTTAAGGTATGTAACTTGCTATATCTAAGAGGAAAAGTAGGGAGATGTCAGATCTTTTTTTCTGTTTCAATATTTAGTCTTAGAGTGTTCATTAAACTAGTTACTTTAATTTTTTAAAAATTACTAAGAAGACTTGAACTGTTATTGGAGGCTCTGGCTGTCCCTAGCACACCTTGAAATTAACAGGAGAGCACAGTGATACCACACAATATTGTTTTGTCCACATTGGTAAACTACCAATGATATTGTTTTATAAACATGTTTCTTTAACCTCTACATTAAATCTGGATAATTTGATCTGTGATCATATAAGGTTACAGTTCCCAAACATGCATCAAACAACGTAAAACACTGCGGTACTCTCAGAAGAACACAAAGAAATGAGTAATGATGCTCCCTGAAATCAACCTCACTGAGTAATCACTGTCATCAGACTAGCAATCCAGACGAGTGCTTCGAAGCATCTTACACCAAAAACCTAAGCCTTTATTTAGTTAAGATCTTTTCTTATGTTCATACATTTTTATGTCACATATTTTTCCCATATTAGATTTAAAATTATCAGGCATTTATAATCCATTCTAAAGCTACCTGCAAAATCCTTAAATTTTTCCTTTACCTTTTTATCATTTGTCTTTTTGCTACTTATAGAAGGAGACACTAAATTAGTCCTCAATACACAATGGATCACTTTCCTTTCTAATTGCCCAACTTTAAACACATTTATTTCTCCAAGCATCTTTGTGGCTGGGAGTCTCACAACAGAATTTACTGGGACTAGGTTTTCCTCTTTCCCTGGTCTGAACTTCCTACAGATCTATTATTTAACAAAGTTGGAAAATTCTTCACAAAAAGAAATCTGAAACCACATGATCTGACTGATTTATCCTATACACATCAAACTATCTGTATAAAAATATATCTTTATTACCTTTATAACTGCTTTAACTGAACTGGTCACACTTCTTTGTAAGAATACAGCAAGTCTATCGAAAAGCACAAACCAATTCTTAGCAATGTTTCTAAAGTGATTCTCTTAATGCTACTGAAAAACTCTATTCAATATCTCAAAACTAATTCCAGTGTATAGACAAAATAATCAGTAATGCATCAATAAAAAGTGTTGTATAAGCAAAAATATATATAAAAGGAAAATAAAAACACATATTTAATGCATAGTATATCATGATGGTTTGTCTCAGTTGATGATGCTGTTTGGCAAAGCTTTTAGGGGTTCTAGGTGCATTTTTGTACATTTTTGCTGATGAAGTACATAAGTGTGGAAAGGCATTGAAATTAAAATCCTTGTTCTACTCTTGGTTTGTTCTCTCTGATTTGTGTTCCTACTGTTTGTGTTCCTGCTGTTTGCTGAGCTGCCTCCACATCAGGATGGACTTTTCCATCTGGAACTGCAAACTAAAGTAAACTTTCTTCTATAAATTAATTTTAGCCATGTGTTTTATCACAGTAACAGAAATGCAATTGAAGTATATACATTGAACAAAAAATATAATCCATAAACTTTGGTTTTCATCCATAAATTAAAATTCGTAAGATCATCTAAGGTTTAAAACTATCAGTGCACCAGAAAAATATAAAATTCAAATTATATTACAATTACAGAAAAATACTAACATTGCACAAGCAAAGTTTCACATGAAGACTAATTTGTAAGTCTTTTTAGCCCTGTAGCTCAGAAACACACCTTTCCACAAGAAAGACCTCTGAACTCTAAATGTTTGCCTTTCAAATGGGATTGGGAGACATAGGGTGGGGTAAATTCTCTGCAGAGCAAAAGAACCAGCTAGGGATTGGCATGTGATTCAAGATGAAGGTATGTGGGGAGGAATAATATTTCCTAGACTTCTTAACTCTGCATCAAACTGCTTCCCTGAGTGCCTTCACTATAGTGTTAGAGATCTGCGGAGGAACTCAGGAACACACATTCTCCATCTGGATTATATTGTAGGTGTGAAAGTTTGTAGTTGAAAGACATGGACTTGGCAAAAATCTAAAATTGCAGGAAGCTTTCTGACTAAGTGAAAGTTGAGCGCTTACCACAGTCAGAAGAACCAAACACCTATCCTTTTCATTTTGAATTTTTGCAGTTTTCTTTTTCAGGACTTAGAAGGTAAAATGATTCTGTAATCACTAACTTTCATATTTATTATTCAAAAAGCCATCTCCTTTGGAAACATTTTGAATACTGAAATTAAAGAAAATGCCTTTATAAAAAATACTCTAGAATGTTAAAAAGGGTTGCATTTAACAACATGATTTATGCTAAGACTGAAGAACAAATATGGGGTGTGAGCTGAAATGTTTGTCAAATTATTTTTATTCACATTTCAAAACTTGAAATGAGACTGGTTAAGGAGATGGCATCCAAACACTAGTTCTGGGAGGTCATGCCCAGATGCGCTTCCTAGGTCCTGCTCCTGAATTTGTTCACAGGAGTGTGGCTCTCAGAACTGCCTGACATCCACTGTGAACTCACCCACCTCTGATTTATGATATCAATCCACACAATCAGCACAGCTCCTCCAGTAGAACTTTTATCAGGTGTGCATCCTTAATAAGGTATCTCAGGGGAATCTGAATAATACACAAGTGAGCCAATTATTTGCACCTTTACACTAATGTCATTTATAATCCCTTTGAGACAGAATCACTAACTTAGAAATCCTCTCAGTCTGCTCTTTCCACTGATCACCTGAGGTTATCCCTCCCCTCAAACATATTTGGGGATCATCTCTGTTTCCGCACATCACCCTTTGAGCCCTCCCATGCTTCTTTAACCTAAAAACTCAGTTTTTCTACTCTATTCCCCCTAAACGAACTCAAAGTTTCCCTTCTTGTCTTCAAGAGTTTTTACATTCCCATAGTGGAATAAATGCAACCGAACATAAATTCTTCTAATGTTAATGGAATAGTTTAGGACTGGGGAGAGGACTCAGTAACTAACATGCTTGCTGCTCAGGTATGAGGACCTGGGTCTCTATCTCCAGAATCCATGTACAGAATACCCGACATTACATGAGTCGGGTATCTCAAAGCTCATGTAGTGACACTGGAGGTGAGTGCAGATGCGTTTTCAGAAACATGTGAGATTGCCACAGTGGTGAAAACCCACAGAGAATCACAGAGACTTTCTTCTAAGAAAGGTGGATGAAAGGTACCAAAACTTCACGAGACACTGTCCTCTGACTTCCATATGTGTGCTATGGAGCTCACATGCCTACAAACACACACACACACACACACACACACACACACACACACCCCACACACACACCATAGCACAGAAAAACAAAGAAAAAAGAAAAGTCATCTAAAGTTTCTGCCAAGATTGTAAAAATTGTCTGGATACTTAAACTCAGCCATATTTTAACCACTATGAGTACATTCTTACAAAGGCAACAATTTTAAAATTCATCCAGGCATCTTTCAGCATATTCTCTATAAACTTACTATTTACAATTCTTATACACTAAAACCATTTATGCTAAGATTAAATGAAATCTCTGATGCATTAGTAAGTGAAGTAATAAAATTTGAAAGAGTGTTTGCTTTGTGTAGCCAAGGTTTGGAGAGATGCTCTCTGAATTATGAGAGAATAATAAACATTTATAAAACTTATAGTCTGTCTCTCTTAAATGGGCTTCAATGCAAATTTTAGCAATTCTTTGCCTTTGCAAGAAAGACATCTTTCAGTCCTTAATGGTTGTGCTTAAACATGAAATTAACAGAAAGCACTGAAAAGGAAGCAATGATAATACCAGAAAACATATAATTGAAATTATAATTTAATTGAGCTATGGATATCAATATTGCTCTTTTTCATTTAATAGCATAATGTTAGACCTTAATTTAATATATTTGAAAAGGCATTAATTCTGCCCAAAGTAGTGGACTTCATTTCAAACAAATGAAAGTAGTGCACATCTGATTCCATTTTAAATGTAACCCAAAGCAGCCAGATCTCTACATGAAAGATATCAAACTGGTATGAAAATGATCTTTGAAATGACTTTAATATGTCAAGTTCTCGGAAGCTTGGGTATTAAACATGGGGAAAATGTGAAAAAAAAATCTCATTAAGTATTTTTCACTGTGGATTGAGATTTGTTTCTTTTTGATTCTACCTTCAGGTCCTGAAAGAGTGAGCAAGGTAATATATGAATGGCAGGGTAAAAATAGCATTTCTCTATTGCTCATCTCCAAGGAGCTAAAATCTTTTGTAGGAATGATCTCATTAATGTTCACTGCATCCCTGTTAGCTAGGTAGGTGAAAAGAACTATATTAACCATCTTATAAATGAAAATTGTGGGAAAGTTGCCATTCCGTTAAAATAAAAGGGAGAAGTAGTACCCTTTGACGTGATAAGTTCTCCTACTGACAGAGCTTACCAATTTTGAGATTAGTTTGTTTCGTAGTAAACTCTGTGATATGGATCGCCAAAAAAAAAAACCTACCTACACCAAGTTTTTAATCTTCAATTATTATTTTTACATTTAATGATAAGGTTGAAGCTGTAATTGAGATTATTCATAGTCTGATAGTTCCATATGTATATACAATATATTGTGATCATCTTACATCCTCATTACCCTCTCTGGAACCTTTCCTTCCCAATGAGTTATTCCCACCCAGTCCTCTAGTAGCTGCAACGTTAGAGGAACACCCCTTCCCCCCTCACATATTAACAGACATTGTCTCCTAAGGAATTGAGGCTTCTTGGGCATCTCATCTCTCCATGATGAAATAATGGTCCTAAATTTTTGCCAGAATTTTTACATGTTTGGTGTTTGTAGTTGTACTGTCAATGCTATGAGAATATTTTTCTTTAACTAGACCTAAACTCTAGCAAAAACTAATATTTCACAGAATTATATCATGAACACAAAAGATTATCAAAACAGATTGTAAAAGAAAGAATATTCCAATATATAAAATATGTTAGAGCACCTAAAAGAAAATGTTCCAAACATAACTTTTCATCTCCAAGAAAATATTCACATAATATATCAAAATAATCATATATGTTAGACCTTTTCTAAATATAACTTCTATTTTTATCTAGTAAAACAGAGCTCCCAGTTAAAACTTTAAAAAATAGTTAAAACAAATACATAAAAAAATTTATAATTGTAGAATGTAGGAAAGTTCTTTCTTTATAATAGAATATTCTTAGGGAAATAACATTATAAAATAGTAGCATCTTCATTCCAAATTGATAGCCGCATGCATATATTAGTTATGCATTAAGTAAAATCTGTGGTTCCTAATACACATTTTAATGTATCATTGCAATGTTTCCTCTTCTTTTAATATTAGTTGAGACATTGATCATAATATCTGTAGGGTGAGTAGTTTACAAATGAGGAATGTTATTTATTTAAAATACATCCTTGAGGTGAGATAAAGTGGAAAGATGGCTTAATGATTAAAAGGACTTGATTTTCTAGAGAACTTGAATTCAGTTCCCTGTACCCATGAATGGTGACTTACAATTATCAACCTCAGAGGATCTCATGCCTTCTTCTGGACTCCATTGGCACCTGCACTCATAAGCATGTGTGTGTCTGTGTGTCTGTGTGTGTGTGCGCGCACGCATGCACACACACACACAACAAAAAATCAAATCTTTAAATGACAATTATTTTTTGAAGGCAGAATGCAAAGGTGAGTCTCATCTAACATTAGTTCTGTATCTGCATTTACCCTTCCATGACAGTATACCCAGTGTCTCTTATTATTTTTGATTCTACTTTTTTCATTCTGGTTCTTTTTCTCTTTTATTTATTATTGTATTTTTAAATAATTTTGGAAAGAGTGCATTGAATTATCAGCATAATATGCAGTTTTAAAAATCAGACTATTAAAGGAGACAAACAAGAAAGCAATAAAGTGACTCAAAGAACACTGAGTCATGCTCCCACACCTTGGCCTCAACAATTGCCAGAACTGCGGGAAGAAACAACGCGAAGAAAGAGGCTGAGCATGACTGACAGAACATCCTATGATGACAAAGTTAACTTAAGTATTCTTAGATATACCAAATTCAAATTTACTTTAGAAACTAGTTTATATTAACGAGATTCTGGAATTCTATCAAAGCATTGTTTCTCACCACCCAGAAGATATAATTTACTTTAAAATCTCTTTAAATTCGTGAATAGATTCTGATTCCTTTAATAAGTTTAAAATCCTTATGGTTTTATTTACTGCAAAGGATAATGTTTCAGCTAATATTGAGTTGATCCTATACCACGTAGGTAGACTTCCAGTAGTCATGTCTTTGTTCTATCTTCCATTGTATCCCATTGCTTATTATTTCTCTAGTCTGTCCGTTTACTTGCTGGGTTCTATTGCACTTACATCTACTTTAAATGTATCGTTTTGATTATTTAGATGAATTAAAACTGTCAACTTCTGCCACTTTATCACATATCTTTTTATGCTTTGTATATTTTTTTTATGCTTTGTATATTTTTGCCTCATCTCTAGCTGTATTTCATTATGAAGATGTTTATTTAACTGGCATGTAAAAAAAAAAAAAGTCCTTATTGAAAATGCCTTGCTATCCTCCAACGGCAGCTTATTTTATGCAAGATCTTGGGGTCTGGTTTTTTAATACCATGAGTTTTCCCCTACAGTCTCATCGCCTGGTTCCAGAGTCAGCTGGACCAGCCCCAAGTCCTCTGTCTTTGAGCTGCTCTTTGACTCCAGCTGTTCTGAGAATTCCCTCATTCTCCTGTAAGGCAGTAAGCTGGTGCTCTGCTTTTGTGCTCCCACAGAACTCCTCTCCCACACCATTTTATTTCTGCTTCTGCTATTCCTACTAAACTGAAAGTTATTTTGTCATTCATTGTTTGAACAATGCTATTGTTTCTGCTGACATAACTTCTTCATGAACTATGTCTGTAAATGCACCATTTAGCTTTTATGTGTTTTGCTTATGTTCTATTGTCTTTTCTCATTCCACTTGTCCCCTTTACTGTCCCTGAATTTGTACTTTTACTAAATTCAGATGTGCATATTATGCAGAGCACAGACCTGGAATTCCAGCACTCAGAGATGATTGCATGTTTGAAGCCCCAGAAAGCCCCAGGCCAACCAGAGCTACACAGAGGGGGAGATAAAGAGATTAGGAGGGAATCAAGTTTATAAAATATTTTTTCATATTTTCACTTTTAAAAATAAAACATATCTCTATTAGATTTTCCTCGAATCATGTTAGTTTATCCTTTTGGCCTCTTGTCTTAATACATGCAAGGTTAATTATTTTAGTTGAATTCTCACATTTTCTGAAAAATATGAGATAGTCTCAGAATTTAAATTTCTTAACCAAGTCACGTGAAAATGTTCAATAGTTTTATTGGGTTTGCATGCAACTAAGGAAAAGTGACTAGTAAAAGTTCTTCAAGACAACATTATTTTAGGAACTGAGGAGCTAGGTTTCAGAAGAAAGTGGTGACATGTTCTGTTCTGGAAATTCAGAGGCTATAGAATATAGTGGAAGAAGATGCCTGTGTGTTAATTATGGCTTTGACATTGCTCCAGATGTCCACAGCTCCTGATGTGGAAGCCAGATGCCCCATGTGTCCCACCTGTGTGTGTCCAGTGCTGCTACGGGTATTAGAACCCCACTGCCGCAGGTGGGCCATGGCCAGCTTCCAACATCCGTGTCCTGACACTTTGGTTGCCTCCTGGGAAGATAGCGAGGGTAGCTATACAGAGACATTTATGATTTCATTAAATAACTAAGAACCAAGAGTCAACAGCAGCCTGTTAATTGACACTTAGAGATAAAAATTTATTTCAACTATAAATGAAGGTGTTTTTACCTTTTCTTAACTAACCATTGCAGAAATTGAGTAGCATCATTAAGCTTTCTTATTAGAAATGACACCTTCAAAGTTTCCTAATAGTGTTTCAGCTTATGGAAAATATGCCTAATAATGCCTAATATGGAGTATTGGAACACTAGAGAGAGAGAGAGAGAGAGAGAGAGAGAGAGAGAGAGAGAGAGAGAGAGAGAGAGAGAGAGATCTTTAAATATTTAATTCTGTTTTCAAACCAGCTACCAGAATTTTAGTATGTGATGTAGTGAACTTGTCTTTGTTGTGCTATCAACAAAATCTTCTGGAAATTTGACTTCTAATAAGTTGATTTCAGCCAATAAATTTGCTTTTCTTCCAAATTTATTTTTTGGCAACTATATAAGGAAAAAAATAACATTTTATGGCATAAAGTGTTTTTTCTGTAATAATTTTTTTCTGAAATTATATACCAACTATGCACCAACAATTCATAGGCAATGATTTAAGTGTAAGGTGTCTTAAATTATCAACATAAATATAGCTTTGTTTGGACAAAATGGAAGTTTTTCTATCAGCCTCTATAAATATACTATCTGCTTAAAGATAAATCAGCTGTATGACATTTTAATTTTTGGCTAGAAGAATTCCGTATTTATGATTATTTTTTAATAGAATAGACCAGACTTGATACACAAAGTAAACGTAATAAGATTCCTCAATCCTAAAAACATGTATTTCCTTTACTCTCTACCAACTAAACCATTTTGCACAAGAATTTAAAAGATCTCAACATATTTCAATTATATATAATAATTATTTTTACCTATTTCAACTGTATACAGCAAACCTTTAAGCATCTCTATATCTTCATAAAAACAATTGTAAACATTTTGATGTTGTCTCAGAATGCATCAAATGTCTCAATTTTCAAAATACAAAACTACTTTTATATCCAATAAGCTTTTGATATATGTTCCCATTTTAATAAAAATATTAAATGGAACCCAGCATAGTCATGAAGTTATAAAATAAGCTCTGCTGGATATTTTTTATTAACTAACTTCATCACTGTTAATTTTACCCCTTTTAAGAAAGCATTTATCAGTACAAGATTTTCAGTTATTTCTTATTAACTTATTTAAATTGTTAAAATTTGTATAATTTCCACATATACATCATGCTGGTTTGAGATGTGCATGCATCTCATGGAGTGACATGTTAACACAGACATGTTTAAATGAAGCATTTAAATTGTATTCTCTGTGTTGTTTTCAGGAGTATAATACCTTTTTATAAAACATGGTCACTGTGTTAAAAAAATGTATCTCTTAAACTATTTCTGCAGGCTAAGTAAAACTTTGCATCTTAGCCAACCTTCCTCAACCTCCTAGTAAAGCCATTCTAGGCCCAATTTATATGAGTTCAGTTTTTAGACACCATCTACAGGTGAAATCTATAGGGCTTCCTGCACATGATTTATTTCACTTAGCACAATGCTTTAAGATTCACAGCGACTGGGTGAAGTCCCTGAGGTATATATATTCAGTGCAGCGTCCTCGACATATGGATTTATGTTGTATATTGGTTTCTGTGAATGCTGCAGCAGTGAACACTAGTCTGCAGAGTCTCCTGGATAACAGCAGCTTCATTTCTTTGACTTCACCCAACAGGGAGATGGCTGGATCATGCAGTCACACTATTTTAAAGATTTTGGCAATCTCCATCTTGTTCTTCCTAATGGCTCTATTGACTCAATACTGTGAAAATACTTCTCATCATCTATATTCTCTCTGGCACTTTTTGTCATTTACTTTTTACATTTTACTACTTTTTACTAGTCACTATCAGAGGTCTAAGTTGATCTTGTGTTTTTTTTTCATTTTTATAACAATGAATGTTATCAAGCATAACTTTCAGTTATAAGTTAGGCATCGGTCTGTCTTTTTTGTTGTTTTTGAAAAATTCCTATTTGGACCCTTTCTCTGTTTAAAAAATTACATTGCCTCTTTTCTGCCTACTGAAATGCAAGCATTGCCATATGTTTTTAATATTGTTAACCTCTTTAGCAGATACACAGTCTGCAATGTTCTCTTTTAATCCCTGTGTGGTTTCTAATGCTTTATGTCCTAGTCTGTGAACAAGTTTTTCAGTTTGATATCATCCTTTTTTTTAATGTGAGGGTAGACTGTTACTTGTTTCCTTCTGTGAGCCGGGTGTGCATGTCACAGATATTTTGATATTCTGTGTATTTATTTTGTTTGCCTCAACTATTTTTAATTAAAATATTATTATATAATTTCCCTTTTCACTTTATTCCCTTCAAGACCTCCATGTACTTCCCAACTCCACAGTTCCAATTTCATGGTCTCTGCCCCTTATATTTCATTAATCACGTATAAAAATGCAGTTCTTTTGGAATATTTTATTATTTTTTGAAAGCAACTTTAAATTGCAAAAAAATATGATGCCCAATGCCAAGAATTCACTTGCACTTGTTCTTATGAACCGGACACATTGGTTATGAAAACACAGATAGATAATATACACACAGTATAAAAATATTTTTTAAACTAACCACATATAGAAATAACACCAGCAATTCTCGTAATACTTTGTAATATTTAATAATATAAATATTTTGAAAACTAACCACATATAGAATTAATGCCAATAATTTATATAATTCAGAACTTCCCTCAAAATTGTGAGGTTTTCCATATTTTTTGGTCTACACACTAACTGTAGATCAATTTATATGAATGCTATAGCACACTAGGTAAACTGCACAGTACCTGAATTTCTTATTTTAAATGCTCACAAATTGCTCAACACCCTTAATAACGCAGGAAATGCAAATCAAAATGACTCTGACATACCATCTTACACCTGTCAGAATATCTAAGTTCAAAAGTTCTGAAAATAGCTTACATTGCAGAGGATATGGAGTCAGGGGATCACTCCGCTGCAGGTGGGAGCGAGAAATTTTACACCCACTTTGGAAATCAGTATGGCGGTTTCTCAGAATATTGGGACTCAATCTACCTCAAGACCCAGCAATATCACTCCGGTGTATATCCAAATTATACTCAATCATACCACAAAGGTACATGCTCAACAATATTCATAGCAGCATTAGTCACAGTAGCCAGAACCTAGAAACAACCTAGATGTCCCTCAACTGAAGAATGGATAAGAAAATGTGGTCCATTTACACAATGTACATATCAAAAGGCATTTTATGACACTGAAAATACACATAAAGAAATTATATTTCTAATTATATCTTTAGGTTTCTGTGTTCCCTTTCTGAAGTTTCTTCAAAATACTTACACAAAAATTTATTTGCTCATTGAATTTCACAGTCATTACATTTACAATTTCTTTTATTTTCTTAGTTGTTATTTTACAAAAGAATTCAGCTTTATATATGATTTTTTTCTTCTTTCCCCACTCATATAAACAAGCACTGGGTCATCCAAATAAAGGAATAATTTAATTATCAGTGTTCCCAATTCTACAAGCATCTATATACTGTGAAAAATAATATTTGCTTAAATAAGATCAAGTGCACATAATTTACTTCTCAATATATATGTTTTAGAAGCCATGATCATTGTTGATTTATGTATATGTTTCTTGATTTTCTATTTCGTATTTAATACTGTGCTAGATTCTGGTATAAATAAAGTTATCAGTGAATGTCTGGTTTGAGGGTTTCACACAGTCTTCTAAGGAATTCAGAAAGAAGCACATAAAGGAAGTCTAGTGAACAAAGTGACATTGATGTGGCACACACATGCTGTAGACACACGGGAGACAGTTTCTACTTCTGCTACGTGAAGAAAGTATCTTTTGACTTTGATTTTTTCAAAAAGATCCAAATTTGAAAGCTAGTGAGATAGTGAAGGAAATACAAGGAGTGAGAACCTACACATACACAAAGAAGCATCTGGCAATGCAGAAACAGCTGTGGTCTGAGAGCTGAGTGCACGTTTGTCTAGTGCCAAGGTGAAGAGTTAGCACTAGATCATACAGAGTTTGAGACACTTTGCATCAAGAGGAGAAATCATCACGTTACTGTTTTGGGAAAAGATGTCTAAATATTATGTCAAGGCAATGAAGGAGGAGTAAAAGAAGACAAGTGATCTGTTGGGTAAGTAGTTATTAATTTAAAAGTAACCTGAAACAGAAGCTAATGACAGTAGCAAACTCCTGATAGATATCAGAGACAGTCTGTAAACGTTATCTACTAATAATAGCGTTTGTGATATGCAAGTTACCCCACTCTGGTAGTCAGAATTAATTCTTGATCTGACAGAGATATATGTATAAGAAAAGTATTTTAAAAAGTATTTTATTCAATAAATATTATTTTTCTTCTTAAAATTAATTTAAAATAGTGTAATGGATTAAATAAAAGGATGGAGGATATTCACAAGCATCTCATAAAACAATCAGATTTATAACTCTCTATGTCAATTAATGTCTGATACCTGAAGATATTTAGAACACATAGCGCTCAATATCCTTTCACTCCATCTCAAAATGTACTTATCATTGTTTATGTTTAAAAATATTTTAATAACAGGTACTTAATCAAGAACATATGGATTCAACAGTCACATTAGCCCCAAATCCTGAAGGATTGTATAAAGAGTTAACCATTCAAACTGAAATGAGAATGCATGCTCCTTTGAAATTCTTCATCCCCATCATAATGATGTAAATGAAGAAAGATGACAAAATGGATCTTTCATTAGATATATGTTGAAGAGAAGATAGAGAATAAAAATAATTTGCATCTAAAGACTGCTTTTCCGAGTATATGGTAGGCAATTGCATCCGTCCCTCATCTGGGCATTAAACAGTATCTTTAATCTAGGGACAAGAATACTCATTTGTGAGGCTTACTTTGAAATGTTGTTTATTAGATAACTTGTACAGCATAAAGGGTAAAGAGAGGGAGAGTTCTTACTGATTTTAATGATTGGTCTATGAAGAGATGAGTATGTGAGTGGGTGGCCAGAGTGGGTGGCCAGAGTGGGTGGTAGAATCACTTTCTCAAAGATGTCAAACAACAAGCACATTTGATACCAATGGTGAAAGTGAAAAAGGTTATCAGATATAATGTAGACTTCATGAAATGTTTCAAATGTACAACAAGAAACATCATCTATAGGGTAGAAGATAATTTATAGAATAAGTGAACAGACATAATCCTGAATTTGAGAAAAAAACTGGAATTAAGAACCCATGAGGAAATAAAAACTAGAAAAGAAAAGGAATCTTTGTAAATGGAATAAGGATAATAACGGGCATTTCTTCAAAGAAGATGCCAGGTATTGCTGGTGACAAAATAGCAGTTGGGATAGTGAGATGAGATGATGAGTGTTTAATACCATCAAGTGCAGAGTTAAAATACACCTGTTGACAAATGCTGTTATGTGTCTCATCAGTGAAAAAATGAAGGGGGAAAGGAAAAGCTGTAGCGTAAATTTGGGGACTCGAGAAAGATGATTAGAGTAACTGGTATGGGAAAAAAAATAATGAAATGACCTTAAAACAAAGGAGGAAAAGCTGTTAAATAAGTGAAGTCCTATGTGATGCTCCTAGTCAGAGGAAAATGTTAGTTCCTCTATAGATAGAGGGGGAGACTTCTGTAGTATTGATATACATGAGTGTTTAATGAGGGCTATATGTAAAAAGGTACTGAATTGTTACCTGATTCATAGATGAATATATAATACTCTTAATTAATGAAATAGCATCTTAACCAACAAATGGCTAGAAGCTACTTCCAGATAGAAAAATTATCTAATTAAAAATAGATTTGCTAACTTTGCCAGTAATCAAATCTGAAAGATTTTATGGTAATAATAATCTTCTATAACTCAGAAAATAAGTGGAAGAAAGCCAGGTAACTGGAACTCAGATGGGAACCTCTGATTAACTCTCAGGAAATGACTGACTTTCCAGTAATCAACATGAAAAAGGCAATCAGGTGAGGGTATAGTGTGTGCCACTGTGGATTCTGTGATGTTCAGGGTTTGTAATTTAGCCTTCTTGCTGATTCATTAGCAATGTGAGTACTCAGCATATATTAATGATCTACAAGGAAAAGATTAATCGCATTCTACAAGTTCAGAGGCTCTCAAAAGAGCTTAAGATATAAATATGCAATGCTATAATCTTTTAGAATAGCACAGCTGTTATAATGGAAGGCTGTGGGAAGTAGGGACTGAAGAGAGCATTGCTGCCTCTCCTGTTTTGCTTTGAATGGAATTTCTCTTAGAGGATGTTAGGAAAAGATTTTTGAATTCTTTCAGATAGAAAGAAATGTATGTAAATGAAAGAGTTGAAAAGATAAAACATTTAAACAAAGTAAAACCAAAACTCCTGTAGCACATTTGAAAGACTAAGAAGTAACAATGTTCAGTCTTGGGAGGACCTGGGTCTAGGGGTTGAGGTGGGATTCAAGAGCAGCTGGGCCTGGCTGGGGAAGATGGGCCCAGTTCTTTCTGTGAATCTAAGTCTCATATCAAAGTAGAACCATATTGTCACCTTATTTTAAAACATAGAAGCTGAAACTAAAGCTGCCGCCAAATTGTTTTTTCTGTGGATTCTGTTGTCATGTTTACCAACTGGAAGAGAGATTTTAATTCTCTCAGATTTCTGCGTTGGAAAAAAAATGACTACTGTGAGACCAACATGCCCTGTGTACTCTCCACAGTTGCCCATTTTTAAGGGCAGACCCTGCAGCAATAGAAGTTTTAGCACTCTTTTATTTACCTTACATGCAGATAAACGTGTGCCTTAGTGTATGTACGTGCACCATCTGCATCAAGTGCCCATGGAGGCCAGGAGTACATTATCTCCTCTTGGGCTGGAGTTACAGGTGGTCCCAAGATGTCAAATGTGCATGCTGAGAACAGAACTTGGTTCTGTGCAAGATTAGCAGGTGCTCTTCACCAGCGAATCACGCTTCAGGCCCCTCAATTATCTTTTTTTTTTTTTACAAACATTCACTGTTACTGACTTGAAATGTTTCACTGGGGGAAGCACCATGTGAACATTAACAAGCCAGTTCCAGTGATGCTAATCATCTTTTTCAGACACTTCTGGAATCTGATCAGATGATCTGATTATTGTTTTCTTCAGAGTAATTCTTTCCTTTATATATGTTTTTAATGTACTGGACAAGATTATATCTTAATATTTTATTACCATTCAAGTTGTTGTTACTAAAATTTTAGGTAGAGCTATATATTGATTGAAAAAATTCTCAGTATGGAAAAAGTATTAATGAAAGACCTATATTTTACTGATTTTAACAAAATAACAAAGAAGCAGCCAAATTGCATTCATTTCTCTGCCTTTAGAATTTGAATAAATGAATAAAAGGTACCAACTACATGAACAAGATGATTTCTGGAATTACATCATGCACTTCATAATCTGTGTGGCCTTGATGCACTGGATCCTAATCTCCACAGTAGGGTAATGTAAATGGCTAGTTCTAATGAGTCTTCTCTGAGCATCATTTTGTCTCTCTGTCTAACTTGCTTGGTGTTCAGGGAGCCACTGTACTCTTAGTCCAATCTTTGGAACACTAATATTGAGGATTCCTCATGCTGGCACATGAATAAACAGGATGTGCTCTCTGCCCCACAACTCCATTGACTGCATTGGCATCAATACAAGTAACTGTTGGCTCTGTATTTCTAGGGTGACAGAAGCTGTCACAGCAGGAGTGCCAGTATGACAGACTGATGGGGTACCCTGTATGCTCTGTTCCGACTGGAAGGCCATTTTCTGTCTGAGACAGACCTTCTATAGGAAGAGATTGCTCCCCCTTGACATTTCCTGAAGTTAGAATTTAAGAAAAACGTAATCATGGTTCAATGTTTAAAATATAATCTAAATAGTTTTATTGACACTTCATGTTTTCTAGAAGGTGAAATTAACAAGTTAAACTTGCTTCTTTCTAATACATATGACTGTGTGTTGGTATACACACATGCTCTCCCTCTTACTGAACCCTGACCAATTATTCTTTTATTATACTATATTTGAAATTTATTTATAGGAATGTTTTCATCTGCTCAAAAGAAAAACTTCCATACTTGACCAAAGCATTTCTCACAGTGCATTCGTGTTAGAAAATTTCAACAAAACATTTTTTTTCTTAATATTTCATGTTGTAGCCTACCTCCACACACTAGGGCTGTATCTCTTCGAGCAGACCCAGGATTCCCCTGTGTCTTTCTCTCTGAACCTCTAAGTCTTTTCTTAAACATTGTCTCCATATTTTAGCTTCTACTGACTGGAAGAACTGCTTTCTACCAGGGAACCACAGTATCACACTAGGATGGGACTTAAGTAGGTGAACTTTGTCCTTCATACTGTCCCAGTTAATTCTTTCCTGTAATACCTTTCACCCTTTCCTTTTAGTTCATATTCATCCCTTTGTGACTCCTACTAACCCCAGAATAGCTCTCAACCAGAGACTAGAGATACAAGGAAATGTCTTAAGACAGTAAAGGGACTTTACAGCAAGACCACATCATCTTAAATAAAAAGAAACTCAACTCATTTGCACTAAAATGAGGAATAAAACAAGCATGCCTATTCAATGTAGTACTTATATTATAGAACAAGAAGACAAATAAGAAAGAAAGAAATCAAAACATCCCAATTTGTACATGATATAATTTTGTAGATAAAAAATAATGATTCTACCAGAAAAGGTCTACAACTTCTAAATATTTCCAGCAATGTATTAAGAAAAAATTAAAACATAAAATCAGTAATCTCCCAATATACAACTGATGAGCATACGAAGAAACAAATCAGGAAAACTGTGCCTTTTGAAATATCCAAAAATAAAAAAAAAATGGGAATTAACTCTAGTTTAGCAAGTAAAGACTTGCATGATATATACTTTTAACATGTTGAAGAAAGTAAATGAAATTAAAAAGTATACCAGAATATAAATCTCACACTTTCATGGATTGATAGGATTATTACTGTGAATAATGGCCATACTACCAAAGTAAATATACAGATTTAATGTAATCTCCATTAAAATTCTAACAGAATTCTTTATAAAAATTGAAAAAACAATAATCAACTTTTTATGTAAGCACACACACATATAAGAAAAGAATAGAAAAGAAGAAAAAAGAAAAACAGGATAGCTGAAACCATCCTGAATAATGAAATGAAAGATTCACTAGAGGCGTCATCATCTCAGATTTCAGCTTGTAGCAGAGATCTCCTTCAATAAAACAGCTTGATATGGGCATAAAAACAGACATGTTGGTCAACAGAATATAATTGGAGAGTCAGATATAATGCCAAATGCCTATAGATACTTGAATTTTGACAAAGAGGACAAAAATATTCGCGGAAGAAAGGCAACACCTTCAACACACGGAATGGCTGCATGTAGTAGAATGAAAATAGACTCATATGTATCTTCCTGCATAAAACTCAACTCCAAATACATCAAAGACCTCAACCTTAGGTCAGATGCTGGAATCTGATAGAAAAAGGTACGCAGTAGGCTTGAAATCATTGGCACAGGGGAGAAATTTCTGACCTGGGTACCAATAGTGCAGGCACTTAGATAACAATTAATAAATGGGATCTCCTAAGTTAAAAAGCTTCTGTACATCAAAGGATACCATTACGCAAGCAAAGGAGCAGTCTACAGAATAGGAAAGAATATTTGCTAATTACACACTTGGGAGAGGGTTGGCATCAAGAATAGATAAATAATTAGAACAGCTGAACTTCGAGAAAACAAATAGCCAAATAGGAAAATGGGGCATAGAACAAAATAGAGAGTTAAGAATAAAACACAAGTGGCTAAGAAACACTTGAGGGCTGGAAAGATGGTTCAGAGGGTAAGAGCACTGGCTGCTCTTCCAGAGGTCCTGAGTTCAATTCCCAGCAACCACATGGTGGCTCACAACCATCTGTAATGAGACCTGGTGCCTTCCTTGCCAGCAGTACGTTGTATGCTTAATAAATAAATAAATAATAAAAAAGAAACACTTGAAAATTTGTCAACATCCTTAGCCATAAGGAAAATGCAAATTAAAACTATGTTGAGATTTCATCCCTTCTCATTCAGAATTGTCAACACACAATAGCACATGCTGGAAAAATGATGAGGGAAAAAGGAGATACTTATTTGTTGCTGGAGGGAGTGCAAACCTGGTACTGCCACTATGGAAAACAGTGTAGAGATTCCTCTGGAAGTTTGAAGACTATCTACCACTCTTAGGCATATACCAACAGACTCTATATTTTACTCCAGAGATACTGCTTCATCCATGTAACCATAATAGCCTAAAATTAGAAACAGTCTAGATGTCCACCATAAGATGAATGGGTAGTAAAAAGATGATACATTTTCACAATGGAATATAATCCACGATTAAAAAAGTATGGAATTTGCTGGTGAATGGGGTGGTCCTAGAGTGAACCATCTTGAGTGGTGTAACTCAGACATGAAAAGGCAAGTACTACATTTTTTTCTTATGTGCAGATGCCAGTTTTTAAACTTTATATATGTGTTTCAATCCAAACAAACATAGAAGTTAGGTAATTAGCAAGGGTCCAGGAGGTATGGTGGATGCTCCAAGGAAGGAGTAATACAATATAGTGTTATAAAAGAGATAAAGAAAGGGGATTAAATGTAGAGGCAGCTGTGAGGACAGAAAAAGAAGGCAATATGGTATGGGAAAATTAACACTAAAAGCCTTTGGCAAAGCAGTCTGGAAAGCTTTTTAAATTGTAGAAGCTTCCTAAATTGAATAGTCTAGTGGTTCTCATCCTTCCTTATGCTGAGACCCTTTAATACAATTCCCCATGCTGAAGTGACTCCCAACCATAAACTATTTACATTGTTACTTAATAACTGCAATTTTGCTATTTTTATGAATCATAATATAAATATTAGATATGTAGAATATCTAACGTCAGACCCAGATGAAAGGCTTGTTCAACAATCCCCATGGGTGTTGAGAACCTTTGGTATATACATATAAAAGAAACTTAAATTCAGTCATAATATAATGAAGGAGAAATGTCCCAAATCAATTTTTTTTTCATTTTTATAGTATGAAACACTTCATGAATTTGTGTATCATCCTTGCACAGAGGTCATGTAATCTTCTCTGTATTGTTCCAATTTTAGTATATGTGCTGCCAAAAGAAACAAATAAAACAGGTATCTTATGCCAAAATTAAAATTCCAGTGCCCAGAATGTTTTATTGTAGGCAGAAGTTCTGTCCCACCCAGTCCCACATCCATTCAGTCCCAAAGAAACACACAGAGGCTCATATTAATTATAAACAATTTGGCCTATTAGCATAGAATTGTTATTTACTAGCTCTTACAACTTAAATTAACCCATAATTCTTGTCTATGTGTAACCAACTAGCTTGGTACCTTTCATCAGTGCAGCATTCTTATCTTGCTTTCTCTGCATCTGGATGGCATCTGAATCTGGTCTTTCCTCTTCCAGGAATTCTCTTCGTCTTGTTGTCCCACCTGTACTTTCTGCCTGGTTACTGGCCAATCAGCATGGTATTAGGCCAGTATGTGTTAACAAATCTTTACAGTGCCTAAAAGCATTATCCCACAAAGTTAATATCTTCTTGCGTTGTTGTCCAAAAGGATTCCACAAACAACATCCAAAATTACAGAATATTCCGAAGACAATTGGTTACCCCCCACAACTTGAAAATAAAGCCCTAGCACTGAAGACTTCACTCACTTATAACAATGAATATGGGTAAATCAAGCTGGTTCCCATCTAGAAGCTTCACCCATGCTAACCACCATCCATGGGTCTGGAAGGCACTATGCAGACTAACAGAGAAGAAAAGTAATCATTAACTGGATCCAACTGAAAAGCCTGTTACAAACAACAGAAGTACCCACGGGGAAACCTGGTACTAATAACAGTGGCAGAAATGTTATGGTACCAAGTACTTTCTAAGTTGGATTTAAGGTCCACACTATGAGATGGAAACCATACCTGGCCAATAACATGGATCCTAGAGAAAAATCTACTAGCATTATTCTGCTAAAAGAACAAAGCAATAAAATGTCTCCTAATTGCTAAGCACAGTGCATCACTCAAACACTGCAAGGTAAGATTCTCTTTTTAGAAGATGGTAGTGGACACAGAAGCCCTCAGCTGGACAATATTCAGAGAGCAAGAGACATTGTCACACACTGGCACAAGATGGTAGTGGACACAGAAGCCCTCAGCTGGACAATATTCAGAGAGCAAGAGACATTGTCACACACTGGCACACTAAGACATTATAATGGACACAACAGCTTGGTTTTTAGGTCCATTTGCTTGAAAAATATTTTTTTCAATCCTTTACTTTGAGGTAATACCTATCTTTGATGTTGAGGTATGCTCCTTGTATGCAGCAAAGGGATAGGTCCTGTTTTCCATAAATTATGTTAGTCTGTTTTATGTTTTTAATTGGTGAATTGAGTTGGTTGAGAGGTATCAATGAGGAGTGATTGATAATTACTGTTGTTTTGTTAGTGGTTGGTTGTACTGTATGTGTTTGCTTTCCTTCCTTTGATTTTGCTTGTCTGAGTTTTTTCCCTTGTGTTTTCATGGGTGTAATTAAACTTTTAGGGTTGGCATTTTTATTCTAGTACTTTCTATAGGGCTGAATTTGTGGCTATATATTCTTTAAATTTTACTTTATCATGGAATATCTCATTTTTTCCATCTATGGTAGCTGAAAGTTTTAGCTGAAAGTCTTGGCTGGCGTATGTGGTCTCTTAGAGTCTGCAGGACATCTGTCTTTGCAAGAACTTCTGACTTTTAGAGTTATGATTGAGAAGTTGGGTATAATTCTGATATGTCTGCTTTTATATGTTACTTGGTGCTTTTCCCTTGCAGTTTTTAATAGTCTTTCTTTGTTCTCTATATTTGATGTTTGTCAGCATTCAGGCATTATGCTAGTTGGGCTGCCTTTTGGGACCTAGCAAATACATCACTAACCACAGTCACTCCCTACACTCATGAGCTTTCTAGCATTTCACATATCATGCTAGTTTACCTCCTGGGTCCAAAGCTGTAGTCTCTGAAAGAATCCCCTGATCATATGCATTGACAGCATTCAGGCATATACCTGGCCAACCCAGGGTCCTACGGCTGCTACATCACTGTGTAGTCTCTGCGCATGTGCTAAGTGAGCTCCACCCATCCCTCTCCCTTTTCCACTTCTCCTCTGAAGAGGCAGACAAACCTTTGCACCTCTCCTTTCCAACACCCCCATCCTTTTTTCTCCAGCAAGCTTCTAACATGAGAGTTTGTTGAACGGTGTGATTTGTTCTCACTACCACTAGACTAAAACAGTGTTTTGATTATTATGGGCAAAGGGACATTTTTTTAATGGTCTAATCTATTTGGTGTTATGCATGCTCCTTTTACCTTTGTTAGCATCTCCTTCTTCATGTTAGGAAAATATTCTTCAATGATTTTGTTAAAAATGTTTAATAAGTTGGGGAATGATAGATTGTAGGCAATAAAAACTGATACTAGAAGACTGGATACTGTCTTTTGTTCTTTTCCATGATTGTGACTAAATATGTAAGAAAATCAGTTCTTAAGGTGAAAAATAAAATTCATTTTGGCTCAAAAAATGTTTTCTGGGCCTTAGAGCTGCGATTCTTTGTCTTCTGCTAATCCTATTTCTTTTAGGATAATTTATTCAGTGTCATAGATTTCAGGGATGTTTTGTGTCAGGAAATTTTTAAATTTAACATTTTCTTTGACTGACATATTTATTTCTTCTATCATATCTTAAATGCCTAAGGTTCTCCTTTCCATCTCTTATATTCTGTTGGTTTGTTTACTTCTATGGCTCCTGTTCACTTACCTAGAGTTTCCATCTCCAGAATGCCCTCAGTCTGTGGGGTTCTTTTACTTCTATTTCAATTTTCAGGTCTTGTACAGTTTTATTAATTTTCTTCAATTGTTTTTATTTGCTTTATTTTCTTGGCTTTCTGGGCTTCAGGGAATTTATTAATTTTCTCAAATTGTCTTTTCTTTGATTTCTTTAAGGAATTTATTCATTTCCATTCTAATGATCTCCCTCATCTCCACAAAGTTAGTTTTCAGGTCATTTTCTTGTGCTTCAGCTATTTTGGAGTATTCGGGGATTTCTGTGGCAGGCTATTTGGGCTCTGATGCTGATATATTATCATTGTTGCTGTTGATTGTGTTCTTATGTTGGCATCTAGGCATTGGGTAGGGTATTTATAGATCTAGGCCTATTTCTGAGTTTGTTGAATGGGTGGTTTTTCCCTTGTTTTCTGCTCTCTAGTCTTCAGGCTGGAATGACCTGTGGTTGAGCACAGAGACTCTACCTAAGTTGGGGACTAGATTTCAGGAGGCTGGTGCATCTTGTTTAAAAATAAAATTAGACATTTTATGATGTAGTATTTCTCTCCAACATTTATTTCACTGATAAAATGTTTAGAATTCCTCAAAAATATATCAACTGGCTGAACTTTAGAACACAAGTTATAATTTCAATAAAAAATCATTAAGTTCAAATCCATAAGAATTCAAAAATGGAGATATAAATAACTTAGTATTTGATTAAATGTGCACATTTGTATATACTATTATGTTATTTTTCACAATATTCTAAAATTATTTTCTACATACCACAGATATTTAGTTGCTAATTGGCTACTTACTGTTTCTTAAAACATGTTTTGATTTTTTTAATTTCAAATAAAGATTTTCATTTAGCTTTGATATAGAATTTAAGTTTAACTTTTATTATAAAATGTCCTTGAACAAATCTCCAAAGGTAGTGTTTACCACTGGACAAGTAGTCATCAGTGTGTGATTCAGTTCAGTGGGATGTGACCAGAAACTTCAAAGGTACAAGGAGAACTTGGAGATAGTTCTATAGACCACAATGGAATCGGCTTTAAAGCTAGAAAGGATTTAGGAATCAATACAGTCCTTTCACTACACAGAGAAGAAATAAATGGGAAAGATAACTAAGATAAACAGTCTAAGAATTATTTATTTTGTTGAAAGAGAATTCAGGGGAATGTTTTCTAATTACAAATATGTACAGGAAAAGATTGTGAGAATATTCTTTCACTATTCAACACATCACATACAAACTCAATCACACACAATCATCCCTAATGATGATGTTTAGGCATTCATGTCCAAAGAAGGAAAATAGTAAAATTATGTTAGTAATATCAACCTTTAAAAAATAGATAATTAAGCTCTCAGTAAACTGACATGTTCTGTGATAATTTGGAGAGCTTCAGATTGAACATCTATATTGTTTTCAGCACGTATATAGCACTATTTGACATTTACATAGCATTTTTAGATCTCAAAGCATCCTTTCATGTAATTCAATAAAATGGGACAAAACTTAATAAAATCGGTATTAGCATTCCATACATGCAAAAAAGAGAAAAATTTCAGCTGAGATGTTCACCCTTATACATAGTAAGTGAAATGCTAACTAATATTTTTATGGATAAAAGAGAATTATATTTGGATAATTAGTCTTGACAACTTACTACAAATTTGGGTCCTCAAGTATCACCCTTCAGCTTGAAACAGCTTGAAAGTAGCATCACTGTGAATTTGAAGCCAGCAATCAGATCTGACAATTCACCTGTACAAAGTGATGCCATTTAAGATTGTAAGTGAAGAAACCTTTATTCCTAGTCACACCACATATCCCAAATGGTTAATAAATGGTGTCAATACCTCATGGGGTTTAAACTAAAGTAATAACTATGCCCATTCCTGGCAAGAAGACTCAGCAGATAAGGATGCTTGCAGCCATGCACAACTGAACAGTAGAAGGAAAGTTTCAATTCCACAAGTAATGCTTTGACTTTAAAATTTGTATACAAATGTAACAATATTTATCTTCCAAATACTTCAAAGAACACACAAGTGTTAAAACATTATGAGATAACTTGCATTTGCTACATGCAAAGTAAGAACATTGGTGTACAGTTTTGAATATATTAAACCTAACAAATAAAACTGGAAGTCAGCATAAAGAACTGATGACCACAGTTGCCCAAGTTTTTGTGGAAGGTAGGGCTGTACAGATGGGGTGGGACTGGGACCCAAAGATTGCTCTTTCAATATACATTTTTATTTTTGCATTCAAACACTTTGATCACATATTCAATTTCTTTAGTCTTAAGAAGGGTAGCAGAGCAAGTAAAGGTTAAAATATATATTCATTTATTCTAAAAATGTTTATTCAACAACTCTAGTGTGGCAGAAGCAGCATCAGGCAGAGGAGAATAAAGAATGGCAATTCTGGTACTTAAGGAGCACAGAGCCTAGAAAGAAGTTGACAGGCAATTATGACCTAGATTTAAAACCTTAGTGACTGAGCCAAGAAAATTGCACCAGTAGAAACCAAAACCAAAAGGGAAAATCACTTTAAGAAAAAAATGTCCTTGATAGGAGGTAGGCTAGAATTTGATGGAATGTCAGCTTTATGCAAATTGAAATATCTTCAGTAAGTGGATAAGCAACTGGCATTCAGGAAGATTCTCAAACTTCAGTTTGAGTGTTCTAAGGCTAAAAGTCTAGAAAAATAAATGAAAAAAAAACCCACAAGAAGTCATTAGCAGTGTCCAGCATGTTTGAATTTAGAATATGTTTCATTTTATAAGAAATTTCTATTCAAGATTTCTGCTATTCTCATGGAAGAGAAGATTGGACTATTTTGAAATAAGATAAGCAAATGGTTTAAAACATAAAAGGTCCTTGGAAAAAATATAAGAATATAAAATAAATCTACCGTAAGATAACTGCACTGAGTGATATATAATGCTCCTGAAGTTGGGTATCTAACTTCGGGTAAGTTGGCTAAAGCCATTTTATGATTTACTTCATAGCAATTATTCCTCAATGTAATATTATTACAATTAGAAAGATACTCAGATTTAGCCGGGCGGTGGTGGCACACCCCTTTAATCCCAGCACGCGGGAGGCAGAGGCAGGTGGATCTCTGTGAGTTCGAGGCCAGCCTGGTCTACAAGAGCTAGTTCCAGGACAGGAACCAAAAAAAAAAAAAACTATGGAGAAACCCTGTCTCGAAAAATCCAAAAAAAAAAAAAAAAAAAAAAAAAAAAAAGATACTCAGATTTGAATCAACTTTCTTCTACTTTTGATCATTTAGGGAAATGTGTTCATGCTGAGTATTAATTACTTCCAGAATCAGCTGTCAGCTGGGAGAACTTGATTCTAATGAGGCCAGTTTTTGCCTGTTTGTCCTGTTGGTGGCCAGGATTCAAATAAAGAAAAACTTAGCACAGGCATTGTTGTACTGTAGACACTTGTAATCAAATCCAGATGTCTTCCTCATTTGGTGTCCGGTGTCCGGTGTCCGTTACAAAAGGAACTGGAATTCTGACTACAAATGGCTATCAAGAGAATGTTGCAGGAAGTTCTGAGTTGCTCTTGACTCTCCTGACAGAGTACTAATTTGGTTATCTGTTTATGCCCTTAAATACATTTTTTTCTTTCTTCTTCTTTTATTCTTAGAAGACAAAAGGATTTTTAAAAGTATGACACAAATGGCTCACTCTAAAGGATATTCAAAGGTGTGAGTATTTAGTGTGATTGACTGCCTCCAGTTTCTCATAGGTCTTCTTGTCAACCAGATAACAATGTGTTGCTCCTGTTTTGATTCCCAGCATAAGTTTGCCATGCAGAAGAAACTCATAAACAAAAAACCATGTTTTCAGACTGCATCTCCAGCTCTGCCAAGGATGAAGTTTCCAAGTGTAACAATCACAGCTGTCCCCACTAGTAAGAACAGCTGGGAAAAGTGGAAGCAGAGCTATTACCTTGCAGATTATGATCTGCTGGAACAGTGCCCAAATTATCTACAGAGAGGCTGAATGACAGCGGTTACTGCTTGATAACCCCTTTTACATTTGTGTTTCAGTTTAGCAGAAGAAATTAACAGTATCACATATGCAAAAGCAAACAAAGCATTCAGAATTATTACAACAATTGAGATGTAAATCTGCTTGTTTTGAGATGCTTTGAACTGTTTATATTAAAGATTGGCATGTATGTTAGTCACTTTGTTCTTCCAAAAGATTACAAATAAAAGAAGCTGGCATTTGTGAAGAAAAGAAATAAAACTGGCACACTCTTCAAATTCTCCGTGGGCATATTAGCCGATTTTGATCATTTGATTTATTTAAAGTTATAAATACGCATGACAGTGTCCAAATCATCAAAAAAAACCTTTATCTTATGTACTCAAATTTAATTTAGTGTCTAAATCTAGAAAGTATGGTAAAATTTTCAACCACTCCTATACATAGAAGACAAAACTTTTATGTGGCTTTGCAAGGAGCAAATAGGTATAAATAATAAAGACATGATTTTTGATTTTTTTCTTTATTTATGTAGGAATATCTAAAGGAATGTAGAATTAATGCGGCAAATGGTTAGCAGAATATCCTAGAATGGGAGAAAAAAGAACCCAAGAGTCTGCAGTGGACAATGGAATGTGGTAGATGGCTCCTATACACCATAATGGCATGGAACATTTTTCTGAAGATATGGACATGCAAGTGTAAATGCTGTGAGCATGACTGTGTCATCATTAAGAAAAGAAACTATAGAGAATTAATAAGGAAAAAATCAACAAAAAGGCAGTAGTTGTATAAAGAAACAGATGTTCATTTTGTCTTGTTCTCAGAAACATTACAAAGCAAAGACTAGACAACCTAAAGATCAGATTGCTGAAGACATGACTGTCATCCCTGAAGAACAGGTACATTCACCATATGTTATGAGAATTTTAAGATAAAGGAAGTAACACTTAACCTGCAGTATAGAATGAGGAAAACTCAGAAGTGTTTGCAACCATCGTTCACACATCACTCTTCCTGCAGTCCTATACCTAGCTAAAGTTTCTAATTAATTAAAACATTCTGGATGACTTAATGAGGTTTTAATAAAAATCTATTCATCATAATAAAGTAGGAGATTTAGAATCAGGGAGAAGCCAGAAAGGCCATTGAATTATGATTGCTTGTGCTCTTCAGGTGGTTCTCTATGCACAGGAAGTGTTTAAAGGCTGTTCATATGCCATTTCCTCATAAAATCCAATGATGCTACAATTCTGTATTATCCTTTTTGTAAGCATGAGGACCTTCAACCACACAAGAGTTAACCTCCCCATAGAATGTAAGAACTAAACCATAAAGCATCTCATGCCTCCCAATGTTTCACCATTAACTCAACACAGTTACTCCACTCTAGAGATCATACAAAATCATTGCTTTATGAAGATCAGCAGACAGTGGAGGAGAGAGTACCTGAACTGGCCTTGCCCCATAGCCTCACTGATGACTATCTTGAATACCACTATAGAATCTTCGTCAGATGGAGATAAAGACAGAGACCCACATCAGAGCACTGGACTGAGCTCTCAAGGTCTAGTTGAAGAGCAGGAGGGAGAATATAAGCAAGAAAGTCAGGACCACGAAAGGTCTTCCCACTGAGACAGTGTGCCTGATCTAATGGGAGCTCACCAAATCCAGCTGGCCTGAGAATGAACTAGCATGGGATCAAACTGGACCCTTTGAAAGTGGCTGACAATGGGGGCAGGTGGAGAAGCCAGTGATAATGGCACTGGGATTCGTCCCTACTGCATGTACTGGCTTTTTGGGATCCTAGTTTATTTCGATGCACACCTTCCTAAGCCTGGATGGAGAGGGGAGGGCCTTGGACTTCCCACAGGGCAGGGTACTCTGCCCTCTCTTAGGACAGAAGGGAGAGGGGAGAGGGGGAATGGGGGGTGAGAGGGTAATGGGAGGAGGGGAGGAAGTGGAAATTTTGAATGGTATTATTTATAAAGCAATAAAAAAGGTTAAAAGAATGAAGTTTAAAGATTTTCTTTTGAAAACTAAGGTGGGGGGGAGATGCAAGATCTTTCTTCTATATTTAAAGTGAACCATCTCCCAGAGTTAATTGATAGGTACTTTCATAAAGTAATCTTATAATGTACACTGTGTTGAAAAAGCAGCTACTTTCTTTGAATTCCATACCTGACAGATGCTATGACTTGAATGACATCATGGGATTTTCCCCATCTACTGCATTAATAAAATAAAAATAGGAAGCCCTACAGACCACAAGTGTTAAAGAAGAGGGGTACTATAAGGGAGGACAAAGGCATGAGATAAGACATCTGTAAATAAAATTGCCAATGATTATACTTCTACCTGATGGACTGAGATCTTTAGCCTACCTAAATGTGATTAGGTTTGTTCCTGATACTATAGTCATGGCAGCCATTTCCACAGAATAATTTTAGAAAACTTATGATCATAAATTCTTTTTCTATCCTCCAGCCTCTTCCCAGATGGACAACTGAGAAACAGTAGAAGATCTGAGAGCCACTGTAGAAAAACAGTCTTTAGGTTAGAACTACTGTTTCCTATTAGAGAATTTAGTCCAACTTTCCTAGTAAGAATATACAGGGCATAATCTTACCAATCAACATCCCATAATATCACCAGCAATTTCCCCCATTTCATCCTGCACCGAAAATTCACCCCGATTTGGTAAGAGTTGAGTTCATCGTCTTTCTTTTATTTCCCTAACCTTAAAGTCTGCCTTGTCGCCCTGTCTGTACCACTTATCTTTGTCAGCAATAGAAAGCAATCACTAAGGAGAACGAGCATTTGTCAGAAAAAGGAAGATAAGCTTGTAATGGACTTTCTGGTGGTGAAAAAGAATGGATGGGCAAGGCAGGCAAGATGGAAAAATGGGTAAAGAAGCTTGCTGCATGAGCCTGAGGATCAAAGTTCAATCCTTGGATCCAAGTGTATAGGGAGAAAATAGGCTCCCAAGAGTTGTCTTCTGGCTGCATGCCAAAACACACACACACACACACACACACACACACACACACACACATGCATGCAAGCACAAACACAAACACTAAATAAAGAAAATGATGGGGAATTCCTAGGGTGAGCTCTCCATAAATGATGCCCAAATCTTCAGTATGCCTTGGTTACATCAGGAAGAAGGCTTTCCACAGAATGTAGAAATCCTGGCAAGGACTGATAAAAGTGAGGGGGTGTGGCTACACACAGAAAAATAAATGACAGCTTGAAATGAAGAACAATTAGAAAATTTATACTCTTAAGACATAATAATAGACTTTTATGCAGATTAAAATCCATTTGAATGCAAATTTTGGGCATATTTTATGCAAATCAATATGTGGCCCTCCTGACTGTTTCATATATTTGGCTATGACCTTGGAGAGACCTTAGCAACAGTTCCTTCTATTTTAGAACTGTGAGGATTAGGAAGAGTCTAATGTGAGCTTCTCTCCATGTGACTGAGCAAGGTTTCAGGAGGGACAAAAGCAAATTCATAATAATCTGAAATATTTAGGCCAGAGGAATGTATTTAGACTTAAGTGCCAAAGTCTCCAGGATAGCATGATGGACTATAATGAATTTCAGAACTATCAAAAGATTTCAAGGTCTAATATAGAACGGGAGCTTTGATGAGCCATATGGAACAGAAATAACCTTTCTTGAGGTTGGTTGATCCTTTGAACAAATCCATCACCCATTGCAGAAACAGCAGGTGTCCACACAATTCGGTTGGCTCATGGAAGTTTTAAGCTTGAGCTCAGATACATTTATGTTGAAAATTCTAGCTGTGAGAGTGTCAGTGAATAAAGGACTTAACTTCTCTGAGCTTCAGATTCACAACCATATCAGAAAAAATACCCTGAAAACAGAGAAGTACACTTAAGGCTGTGCATTAGCCAAAGAGGGTCAATATAAGAAGCTGTTATCACCACCATCATCACCATCATCATCATTATTGTAATTTCTCCTAATGTTTAAATCCCTGCCTCCAATCATAAAAGCCATTCCCATTTGACTTTAGGCTTCTCTCTCTCTCTCTCTCTCTCTCTCTCTCTCTCTCTGCATGCAGTATGTTTGTATGCATCAGGTATTTATTGGGTCACTCTATTTCTCTGAGAAATAAGTTTCTAGCTCCTTACAATCTAGAAAATTAATTTCTACTACATAGTTACTATAATGGTAGAAATACATTACTTATTTAGCAACTTCTCTTACTGGCTTTTCAAATTTAATACTATCTTAGTTTTCTTTTAATAAAGTAATACTTTACCAGTTTCTACAATAACCCAGAGACTAGGTAGCTCAAAAAAAAAAGAAATCTATTTTATTATGATTGAGAGGTTATATATCCAGTGTCATGACTTTGGCAAGGTGCAATTCCCCTGGACTTGCAGATGGTCATTTAGTCCGTGCCTTCATATCATCTTCCTTTTGTGAATGTCAGTGTCCAAATTCTTCTCTGGTAGAACTTGCATTTGACAAGACTACATCCTAGCATAACAACCTCATTTTGACTCAATTTATTCTTTCAAGTCCAGGCCCTCCATATATCTCCACTAGAATTTCATCACAGGGTTCAGTAGCAAACATCAAAATATGTTCACCATCCTTCATAACTCACCATTTCATATTATTTTTCTCACTAATGCTTTGGCTTTTGCCTCTCTGCCTCATTCATAATTGTTTTTCCTTATTTATAAGTCTTAACCATTTCTTAATTATTAAAATATTTTCTTGAATTTTTAAATGCCAATTAAATGAAAATTTACTTGAATGTCAATAGGCCCTCAGTCATGTTCCAGGGGATTCAGTATCATTCAGCTTTTCAAGATAAAAGTGACATGATTGGGGAAAAACAAATAGCCCTAAAGGTTTTTTTACTTCAGAGGAGTGAGATCTAAGGAATCCATATCTTTGTAAACCCCGAGTACTTATGCAGTATAACCAGTTAAGAGCAAACACACAATGGAAGCATAGTAAATCAGTGAATAGTCAAATAAGCTTGTGGTTCTCAGTCTCCCTAATGTTGCACCACTTTAATACAGTTGCTTATGCTGTGGTGACTCTGACCATAAATTAGTTTTATTTCTACTTTAAATCTGTAATTTGGCCACCATAATGAATCATACTGTAAATATCTGATATGCAGGGTATCTGATACATGACCCCAAAGGGGTCATAACCCACAGGTTGAGAACCAATGGTAAGCAGATCAGGAAACCTCATCTAGCAGTTATAACCTGAACCTTCTAAAGGCTCACGGAATGTCCACACTGCTTTCACACTCACAGAATATCCACACAAACTTTGTCTTGACTTTAAGAGCCGCTAATGTGGGAATCTTTACTGTGAGACACTGTGTGGGGATTAATACTAATCTAACAGGCAGCTTCATCTTACACTGAGATTTTCCCATTTCCAGAGCTGTCAAAATTTACTTACTGATGTGCAAAATTTCAGGGAAGTTATGGGCCTAACATTTTGAGCAGACTCAAGAGAGAGGAAGATAAGAATGCCTCCTGTTTAAATGACCAAAAGCAAAAGAAAAAAGTGCTCATGGCAGGTCATTGTGTTTCTCGTCTGAAGTGGTTGTCTTGTTCACTTTGACAAAACAGCAGGATTAATTTACAAATTCTCTGATTATCCAATTTATGCTAAAATGCCTCCATTTTCAGGCAATGAAGTGCTTTTGTCCTTCAGATAAAAATAATCTTATCAATATGCATATACCACTATGGTCTATGTGCAAAAAAAAAAAAAAACCCTTATTTCCAAGAGAAAACTTTCCATTGTTTTAAAAATAAAACCATGTAGCTGCTTTACACTATAACTCTTTTTCCATTTAAATTCTTTGCATATTTTAAAATTGAATAATAATGGTTAAATATATGAGTAGTGTATTTGTCAACTTACTGCTATTATGACAAAAACACATGAGATAATCAACTCACAAAAAGGAACTATTTAGGCTCAAGGTTTTGTTAAATGTTTGTTTGGCCTCCAGTGTAGCAGTCCATCAGAACAAACATGTATGGCAGAGGAAGACTGATTATCCAGTGGTTTCAGTGAACCAAAGAAAGAAAGAGACTGAGCTAGATTCCTGGCAGTCCTTTCAAAGTCAAAGACATACCATCAATGCCCTTACTTTCTTCCACTGGGCTCTAAATCTTACAAGTTCCACTTATTCCTAATACCACAACAAGTCAAAAGTAAGAATTTATCAGGTGACCTTATTATCATTCACAGAACACTTATGATCCAGACCATATAGATTTGGAGATTTAGCTCAGTGATTAAGAATACTTTTTTTTCCTTTTTGCTCTTGCAGAGAACCTGGGGCCTATTCCCATCATCCAAATGGCAATTTATAACCTTGTGTAACTACACTTCAAGAGTATTGGACACCCTCTTCTGGCCTTCATGAACATGTATGTGGTGCACAGAGATATATGTAGGCAAAATATTCATACCCACAAAATAAGTACTAAAAAGTAAAAATTAAGATCTAAACTATAATAGCTAGATATATAAGGAGGACTATAGAGATAAATTTATACAGACAAGAATGTGGACATATAAAGTAATAGAAATTCTATGACTTTTGTAAGAAAGTATTATTGTTCTGCACTTTCAGTAAGGTTTGGAGGAGTTAACTAGCTTTGTTTTCATTTGCAGTAAAGACAAAGGAAAACAGACACAAGTGCACATTTCTAAATGTTTTGTCAGAGCATGAGTTTGGAGGTTATATTCCAGTTCCCAGTGGAAATGTATTTTCATCACAAACCACCTCACAGTGTGATACAATTTATCATGATTGTCATCTGAGGCTCAAGAGAGACAGAAATAGAATGTTAGGGGCTCTAGGAATAAGAACTTATGTGCTCAAGTGCACTGTCAAACCTCGGGAAAGTCATGTTCATCATGATGTGAGCAGCTGGCTACTCAATATCACCAGGCAGGATTTGGCTCTAACAGCCAACCTGAACTATTAAGTGGGTTGAAATGAGAGCACTTCAATTAATAAATCACCTTTGTAAAAGCCATTCAATTTTATAAACATTATTTCTCACACTTAGCAACTGTAATATTGGGTGCACTCTGCTTTTTTATGTAGACAGAATATTTATGATCATTTTTTCATTATTTCATTGCCCATCTGTCTTCAAAGTTAGTTGCATTGCTGTTTAGGACCAAGCAAGGGTTTATCTCAGATTCTAGGAAAGATGGTATAAAGAAGATAGAGATTGGTGACATTTCTGAAATGAGCACTACAGAAAGTAGTTTAGGATGCCTTCTGGAACTTTCCAATAGATAGGGACATAGAAAGACAGCAGGCAGCAAATGAAAGCCGTGCTTAGCAATTTAGTGATCCTTTTTGTGTGACATACTATCTGTTAGGCAAACACTTTGCCTTTCTTGAAATCAAGATAGCTTGGTTTTATTTTAGCTAATTTTTATCATTAGCACAACTGCACATACAGAACTGTCAGTTAAATTAACTCTTGGCTGAATTCGTGTCTACTTTCTTAGCTTATTTCTCTTAAGTACTTTCAGAAATTCCATCTTTCCTTGGAGGAAATCAGAAACAAAAGTTACAAATGAAACTTTGAAAGTTTTCTCTGTGGGATAATGGCCCTGTACTGTTTCAAGACAGTAAGTTTATCTTACTTTTCTCTGCATCTCTCAAGACCTTTGAGACTCTACCCTTCTTCCTGCCAATGTATTCTGTCTGGCTGTCCTGTCTTTACGTCCTGCCTAGCTACCAGCAAGTCAGCTCTTGTATTAAATCAATCAGAATGCACCTTATCAAATACATATTTTCAAAGGGTACCAAAGATTATTCTATAGCAATTAGTTATTTTTAGTTCCCAAGTTAATTTATCCAACTAATATCTTCCCATATATTAGATTTCTCCATTCGAAAGTACAGCCATCTACCTAAATTGTATATTTGCATTGTTACATAAAGAAAGACCATAATCCTTCTCAGGAGAGATGACAATTTTCAATGTTCCCTAACTTTAAAAAGCATTGAATCATTGTTTATCTTATTATTTGATTGCATGTGTGAATGTTTTCCTTCTCTATTTCTTGATGACAGCAGCATGAAGCTCTCCTCACACTCTTTGACATTCTAACATTAATCTATTATCCCAATAGGCCACCATCACTCAACAAATAGCAGTTACCCATATGTTATTACAGCATCTGAGGAACTTATCATCACAAGCCACACTAAAACATTAATTCTGTCTCAGATATTCAGTCTTATGACCTGTAAATCCCTCCAGTTCACTACTCTTGGTCATCTTAAAAAGAAAACCCATTTGACAAGGGTAGTGATTGAAACCCTATGATGTGGCCCATCAAACATCTACAATCTTATCTGCAATCTCATCCTCTAAACTTGGGGTCCAGAATTCAGCTGTGCTCATAGTTCCCTGCATCCATAGTGATTTCTTATCCCTTTGGTTATTTTAGTTCTTCCTCTATTTGAAGCTCCTTTTTGACTCATGTAGAGATCATTTCTATTTTAGAACACTGTGACATTTCTCCTTTTTCCCAAGAAAGATGCTACATTACCTGTTTACACAGAAACAATGCATACTGAGATAGAGATTATTATATAGCCCATTGTCTTTTGCTTTCATCTACTCAAGAGCAGGCCGTTGTCTTGTTAACTATCATTTGTCACTGAGTCCTATGTATATACTGTAACACTGGAATGACAGAAAGTTAATCATCAACAAATTAATAAAAATAGATTAAGTCATCCCAGCATTCGGGAGGCAGAAGCAGGCAGATCTCTGGGAGTTCGAGGCCAGCCTGGTCTACAAGAGCTAGTTTCAGGACAGGCACCAAAGCTACAGAGAAACCCTGTCTCGAAAAACCAAAAAAAAAAAAAAAATAGATTAAGTCACTTATGACAATAAGTGACAGTGCCTCTATGACTATAGAGACAGTGGATAAAATCATCAAGGACCTCAATATTAAGTCTGTTGCTGTTTCATTAGGAAAGTCTTCAGCAAAGACTTTGGTTGGAGACAAAGATGTGCTATATAGTAGTACTTCCTGAGGTGGATTTCATAGAAAAGAGTATAGTGGGTTTTAATATTAGTTTAGTTATATTTGTGCTCAATTATATTTATTACTTTAGCTCAAGTAATAAAAAAGGAAAAAATATTAGAACCAACTGAAGTTTTGTAGTTTGACTAAAAGCATGCCATTATAAGTGGCTGCAGAACAAATGAGTTTCAGACTGATAGCCTGTAATGTTCACATTTGTTTGCTACATATGTCACCCAGATCTCTTGGTGAAATTTCTTAACATACATTGAATAAATAAAAACGATTCAAGATGCAAGTAACTAATAAAATCTTCTGCTTGTTATTCTAAGAGGGTGTCACTAACAGAACAGAAATGTCACTTCATCAACTCTGAAGCCTTTAACAGATCAGTAAAATAAATCAAAACTAATGCATGCAGGTATGTTTTTTCCTAATGCATCCAGAGAATTACGGTTCCATTACTCCTATGTGCTATGAGTATTCAATTGAAACAAAGAGTTTTTAGTGGGGGTTGTTTCAGGCGGTTGGGTGATTTGTTTGAAGTGTAGATAAATTTTGGTGATAATACCTAAGTGTCTTTCATGTTCTTGCATTAAAATTTTCTAAATACCTGACTTTATTTTTACATATTGAGATTCACTTTAGGGATAAAAAGCTTTACAAAATATAAACCTTTATTTACCTTTAGATAATTAGTGGGGGTTTATAAATACATGATTGGGAACTGTAGTAATGGCTGAGCACTTGCAGAGGAGTTTGGTTTAATTTCCTATGTCCATATAGTTACCACATATAACTCTAGTTCCAGGGAATTCTTATACCAGTTTCTGCCTTCTGTGGATAATGCATATGCAAGGTACACAGATATAAATGTAAGAAAATGCCAAAACATATAAAACCAAAATAACTTGTTTTAAAATTAGATACTAAATCATTGTTTCTAATTTTCTCTAATTTCATTCTGTGTAAAGGTGAAGTTTGTTTCCTGTCCATCAATAAACACAATGAGAGAGAAGTTACACTCTATTTAGAAACAGAAAATAGACGTGTGTGTACTAGGATTTTTAGAAGGAGGTAATCTGATATATACGCATTCTGTTTTCTGTTCACTTAATAAATAAACAAAGATTAACTTTGATGTGGACTAGGTAAACATTTAAGGAGAGGTAATCAGAAATATACCTTGAAAGTAGCCACGGGTCCCCTACCCACCAAGCAATCTAAATCAAGCCTCTGCTAAACCTTTCTGACCTAGGCACCTACAAATTGGTTGTGTAAGGCTTTGAGAAGAAACCAGAAGAATGCATGACTTCACACACTTCTAGTTCTTGGCATCAACACATGAGAAGCAGAAAATGAAGAAAGAGAGAAAAAAAATTCTCTGGTTTCACCCCATGTGAACTCAATCTCCCTGGAGCCAAGGTTAGACATCAATACTGAAATGAGCCTAGCCAAAATGAAACATGCCTTGGGACGTCTAGGACAAAACCAAGGCTAATCATCATTAGTATAGCCTCTCCAGATTTTAGACTTTTCTCCTATTTCTCCAAATAGGAGCCAAGAATGTTAGAAAATGTATAATTTCCTTATTTCTCTCTCACTGTTAACTTTGTTCAAATAATTCTGTCTTAAAGATAGTCAAGTAAATGATAAAAGGCGAAAATAATAAGAAAGATAGTAAATTGTGAAAAAAGACATATATTTACTAGTAGGTATATAAAAAAAAATCCCTACTAACTCATCTAATATCAAAGAATAAAAGAAATAAGAAGCCGATCATTACACAAATTTATTCTTACCTTCGAAAATTAGGTTGGTTAATGTCTTAAATAGATTACAACACATCTTAGTGTTTGGCAGTATAAACTGGTAGTCCAATTTTACAGCAAGGATAAAATGCAGAACACATGCTCCTTTTGATCCAACATTGATGCTTCACAAAGGACCATCCTCAAGAAACAGTGACATATTTACTTAAAAGATTCACTTCTACCTTGGATATAAATTTGAAAAACTGGAAATATTTCAAAGTCTCTCAACACTGGCATGATCAATACGTTGTGGTATATTGCTTCTATGAATATTATAAACTCATCATAAAGAATGAGATAGATTTAAATAGCAAGTCATAAATACATTCAACCGTACTATGCACCATACACATCAAAATGTGAAATCTATGGATGTGTGTGTATGGGTACATACATCTGCACACATATGTAAATTTTGGAAAATCTAGATATAGCTCCATCTAAATGATACAAAGTGATATTCCCTAGATGAAGGACTATATATAGTGACTACTGAAAAGGGGGCAGGAGCATGATATAAGATTATGTGTTTACTGCTAGACAATATATTCTGTGACTTTTTGATGTTTTTAAGCCTGGGTTTCTTAAAGGAGCAGTCAGTGTTATTAACTGCTGAGCCATCTCTCCAAACCATTTTATTGCATAAGGCTCCCTCATGCCTTGATCACCTCCATGTACACATACAGCTGATTCCCTTTCTGCTTCATCACTATTGATGACACAGTGAATCCTGTATTCACTTACAGATTCCGGCACTATTCTATTCTCACAGCAGCACAAAGTAGAATACAACAGAAGGGAGCAGTATTATCCAAAGAGCATTTTAAAAGAAATGTTCTGAATACTGCAATAACAACCTACCACAGGAACTAACAGTAAAACTGTAAAGGTCATGAAGTTGTAAGATGCTCCAAAAGAAGGGTAGCTCTGGGCAGGTGGTAGTAGAAGTAAAAGTATTAAGGAGGGATTCATATTCTGGGAAATTTTTGAAAACAGACATCCTGCTGATTAAACACAGTGGAAGAAAAGTATCCAAGGCCCCATTAACCAAAGTATATGGGTAAAGGATATGGATCAAAGCATTTAAATGGAAAGATGGGATTGCCTTGTCGGTTTTCAAGCAACACTACAGGTGTATCTGGGGAAAGAGAGTGTATCAAGAGTTCATTCTGGGTTACTGAGTTTGTCCCACTTCATTGATGATAGCCAAAGAAGAAAGAAAAATCCTGAGATAAAAATCTAAAATTCAAATTCAGTTGAGAAAGCCTGCATAGCAAAAGTCAACATTAAACTATATGTCAGGACAGAAACTTACATAAAACAATCAAGAGAATAAGTAAACAATCTTTTAGTTACAGAATAAATGATAAACCCAAGTTCTTATCTTTTTTCCCCATAATACGTAGTAGGATGAGAAAGAACTGGTAAATAAAGATAGAAGAAAATCAAAGGGGGTCTATAAACCCAAGGAAGAAAGTATTCCAAAAGGGAAAAGGTGACAAATTGTTTTATAGCCTCTCAGATGAATGATAAGTAAGGGAACAAAGTTATTGTTGTTTGTAGCCAGAGGGCAGCTATGGGTGCCTTAACAGGAGCAACTGAAGTAATGGGTCAAGGCCCACATCTGGTTATGCTGAACGTGGAAGATGGAAGCATCTTCAGAGCCTGCAACAGTCTTTCCACATCGTCAGTGCTGATGAGTCTCCATCTTCAGTGCATGGCTTTTGTGTTCCGAAATAATGGAACTTTTAGAGTCAAAGCTAGAGAATTAAGTAAGTGATCAAGCTATGTAATTCTATTTAGGGTTGAAATGAGGTGTGATTACAAAGTAATGAGACTTATTTCCTTGAATGACTCATAAGCTGGCTCTGAAGAAAATTTCAGAGAAAGAGTTACTCAATCTGGAAGGAAGGTCAATTTCATCAAGAAGCCATTGTGGAAAGAATGAGTTTTAAATTGGGTTTATCAGGGCACAGAAATAATGGGTTCACAGTCATGAAGAATGACCTCAACATGTAAGAATCATATGTCTGGACTTTTTACCTTAAAGTTTTGATATTACTTGCATGTATCACCAATACTTAAAATAAATGTGTAGGAGCCGGGGATGTGGTTCAGTAGGTAAAGCAATTCCTGGGCAAGTACGAGGACCTGAATTTGAGTCCCCAGAACCCAAGCAAAGCCAACCACAAAAGAACATGTCTTCAAAGCAAGTACTTCTTAGACATTATAAAAATGTGAAAACAAGAGGACCCTCCATGGAAGCTTCTGGATCAGCTAGTCTGCTATAGCCAGAAGTATCCAGCAGACCCTTCTTGTCTCAAGGTAAAAAGCATGAATGGAGAATGGAGACTGACCTCTGACTTCAACTCGCATGCCTTGGCACTCTCACACATAAACACAGACATGGCCAGGTACATTATGCATGCACACGTACACACATCAACCAATCAGCTCATGTGTAGTGTTGGTAGCACAGAACTCCATGTTGCAAACAATGAGGAACATATTTCCAGTTTGAAAAGCCCACTCAGAATCAAGATGAAAAGAAAAAAGCATCAGGTAAAACTTATTTCAACTTTGTTAGTGAGACTTCCCACACATAGTGGCTGATTTAGACCCTAAAGCATTCAGCACAGGCATGAAACAGCACTGAGAGCACCCTGTGTTCTTGCAGTCCCCCAGAAGAGACCTCAATGAGAAGGAAAAGGATACAGAGAGAAGATTTGATCTTCACTAGAAGTTAAGCGATGCTGCCCCAGAAGAAAATCAAACCTTAAAAGATTTCCCAAAGGGCTAGAACTGTGTCAAACATCAAATATGAAAAGGAAATCAATACAGATATGGAATGATGTTCTCAACATGGGGAATGGAAGATTATGTATGTTAACAGTAGATTCCTAAATGGGAAACAGGCTTGTTTTTCATCAAATCATTTTTTATGGATGTTAAGAAATATTTTATAATGTGAATTTCCAAGTATAATGGGACCAATAACGATTTCCATAAGAATAAGACTGGAGAGTATGTAGCTTGAGATTTTATTTTCTAGTAATTAAGAAAAAAGTCTGTCCCTTCCCTTTCTAAGTATATTAAAATTAATTTTCAATTTACAAAATCTTATTAGTATTGACATTTTTGGTAAGACATTTTATAAATGCAATGTATTTTATATGGAAATACTGGAAGATTTGTACCCCAAAGCCACATTTCAGATTTCATGTGTGGCTGTTGAAAATCGATTTTCCCTCTCCTCTCACTATGCAGTGCGGTTTTTGTTTTCCAAGGGGAAACACCTGCAATCAATTGATGAACTGCGGTTTGTAGATCCAATTGTCAGTGGGGCATTTTAGCGGCAGAAATCTCATTACAATGACAAGAACGTGTCTGAAAATGCATCACCACGGTGCAAAGTCTGATGACAAGGATGATGATCTTCTTAGAGTCCAGGCTGACATTTAGAACCAGATGTTTTAACCCTTATCAAATAAATACTGCGATGCGGTAGGACAGTCATGGTCAGAACACAAGCTGTTTTTCTTGATTCTAAGCTCATGATCATTTTCCAATTTCCCCTCCAAATAAGAGAAGAAAACTTCACAGGATACACAGAGGGCCATGAGCCTAAGAGCCTGCTCAGCAGAGTTATTCTTTTTAGTGATTTTCTGCATCGCACCACAATAATTTTTTAAGGGATAGGAGAAAGTTTTCATTTTACGATGTTATAGTAGATTCTAAAATTGTAAAGATTGAGTTTCCCCAAAGCTCTATAGTGCAGCTTTATATTAAGTATCCCTGATTCTTGCAGCATCTGAACCCCACTTTTGCGTTTCTATGATCTTCAAATGAGAATGTAGAGTCAAGAGGCTACACAGCCACGACAGGGGCTTAGCATCTTTGTGACAGTGGTGGCTTCGACCTGACTCTTGTTTCTTTACACCACACAGGCTTGGAATGAAACCCCTAAATAGGTTGCCAGATCCAATGGCAAAGGTGAAGAGTCTATCAATGAGCTCATTTAGTGAAGTTCAAAGGATCCTTTTTGACAACAAGGAGGTACTAAGGAGTACCACTTTTGTAATTTTTTAATTATTGGTATTGATAATTGGTAAGGCGAATAGAGCTGTATCTCCTGCCTTCAGGGAACCTGAAGACTAGAGTAGGAGCTATGAGAATAAATGAGTTCAAGATAGCAGGAAGAGATAATATTACACTGGATAGATGCAGAACCTGCTAGAAGAGAATGGAAAATTCTGACAATCTGAGTTTAATACTTAGAAGTCATGTTTTTAAAAAATGTGGTTGCATGCATTTGTAATCTCAGAATTCCTACAGTGATATTGAAGGCTGATGCAAAGAATAAAGTTTATAGCAATCAGAAATAAGGGACCATGTATTAGCAAGATGTTCCCAAAATTGTTTTTTGAATTCCACAGGAATGTTGAGATACACACATGCCACAAACACACACACACACACACACACGCACCTGATCACTCTAAAATATGATTTCTTAATTACTAACACAATTGCTTGAGATCGACAGGCCCCAAAAGAGAAATTACATGCAAACCTGTTTCAATAAGGCATAGGTCATTTGTTGACCTGAATTAATAGTTCTTCACTGACAGTCCATCTGCTAAGGCAGAGGGATATGTTGGTGCTGTGTGATTCAGAGTCTAAGACATAATCCAGATACAAAGGAAATAAACACAGAGCTACCATGAAGGAAACTGAAACAACAATAACAACTCTATTAAATATATTCAGAATCTTAATTATAAGGAATAAATCACTTTTCCTAATGTCTTTTATCTAAGGAACAGATGTCAGAAACACTGTCCACTTCAGAGCAAGTAGTGAGCAGATTCAGGATCACATTGGTAAAGTTTTAGAATTTCTAGAATAGAGCGGTATCTCCAACCTTTGAATCTAATTGTTTGATATCTTAGCATATAAATGTGTTAAGATAATGGCTTGCATTCTTTTTAAAAAAAAACACTTGTGACAAAATAAATGACCTTGAAAGTCAGTGAAGATAAACCTGGAGGACATTATGTCATGTAAAATAATCCAGGCACAGAAAGAAACCCCCACATTATCTCACTTAAACATGGACTCAAAAGGGGTCAAAATTTATAGGAGCCAAGAACAAAACAGAGAATTTCAGAAGATTAAGAGGGGAAGAAACAGAGGAGTGACAGCTAAAGATATGTTTCAATTACAGTCTATATTACAATATAATATACAAATGAAATGTATGCATATATATTTGTAAGTTAAGTATATACGTTTTATACATACATAAAGTCCATAAGGGCATATACAGAAAAATTTGCCTCTATGTATAACATAGTGCAACACTTAGTAAATATTATTAGACTTCCTAAATTATGGAGGTTTCTGGTGTCCAAAGAAATCATTAAGCCCTTTTGAATTATTTTCTTCCACTTCTGAAAATCTCAGGGTCTCAAGCCAGTCCCTCTGTGCACTGGTTCCGTTCTATGTCACTGTGCAATGCATTGGACAGTGATCATGTATTCATCTGTTGCTCTAACTAACTGGTGGTGCTAGGTAGGTAGGGGTGGCATTCTGTTTCTTTCACCCCTCTCTTGGGGATGATGACTTAGGCGATATTAGATAAGGTTAATTTACTAAAGCTAATTATAAGCTTAAAATATGAACCATGATGCTTGTTCCCACAAATGTAATATTGTTTTAAAATTTCACTTGCAAGTTACCTAATTAAGCAAGACTTTCATGAGTAACGTTTAATATCCCAGGAATCATTATTTTATTATTTTATTCTTTTACTAGCACCAACTCCTAACTAGTCATATTTAAGGATCCATCTGGCATGATAAGGTGACAGAAGACCATTCTGGTATTTTTCAAAAGTTCGTGTGCTGCTCAGCTACATCCTGCAGCTTCACACCATTTGACTTCATCTGTATCCTGAATCTCTATAAAATAGCTCTGAAAATGTTAAATGAACTTTTGATAGCTGTGGAACAACAGCTTGTAGCTGGTCTGGGATAGGGAATCAGAGGGGAAGAGAAGAGATAAGATGGTTAATGAGATGGCAGCAAGGACGCTCTCTCCCACATGGGACAGTTATGCGAACAATCTGCTTTTACACCTCTCCATTTTTCCTTGTGTTTTATGAGAGGTTAGAAGGAAAGTGCATTTGTAGGTGAGGTTCCTCCCTTGTGCTTTGTATTACTTTATAACTTTGTCCTCTAGCCAAGTGCCCTGGGCACATAGAAGGGGTAAGATCAATAGTATCTGAGTCAGAAGGTCTATATTCATACCTCAGTTTTGTAAACCTAAGCAAATCCATAACATCTCAGAACCTCACTGTCTTGGTCTGAACAATGAGATGATGATCCCTTTCTGACCTCTGCCTGTGTGGTACCCAAGTCCTATCTTAGCACCTCACTTAGTTTACAATGTGAATCAACACTAGTAGAAAACTGAAAAACACTCAAACAAATACATGTAGATAATATTTAGTCATACACACACACACACACACACACTGTGTGTGTGGGAGAGAGACAAAGAGATGGAAGGAGGGAGTGAAGGAGAGAAGGAGAAAGAGAGGAAGGAAGGGAGGGAGAGAAAAAGGGAGAAAGAGAAGGAGGGATGGAGGGAAGGAGAGACACGTATGTTCAGCACAAATAAAATAGACACTTTTAGAAGCTGACATACAAATGAAAGAGACTCAAATCTGTTTCCTTCCATTATCTCTTATATTTCCTGGACACATGCCTACCTCACTGGAAACAGAGCTCTAAATGTAATAGATATTTTTTCTAAATGCATGTTGTTTTCTTCATTCTTGATACCCAATGCAAAGTTGATGAAGCAAAATCACCCACATCACTAGGGTCTATTAGAAATGCAAAGTCAGTTGCAGATATCACTGCCTACCTGCTCTATAGAGTCTGCATCCTAATAAGACTAATAAGACTAGGTGACTAATGGGGTCTAGATATAGAATCTCTTCCAATATGCTTCTTCACTCAGTCTAAGGATCGGGATAAAGGAAGGTTGGATAGGGGAGCACGGAACCACAATTCTTAGTTAAGGGACCCACTTTAGGGTGGGCAGGAGACTTGACCCTAGAGGGGCTCCCAGGTGCCCAAGCTGAGGTCACCAGTTAGTTCCTTGGGCAGAAGAGGATAGGGAACCTGAAATGACCCTATCCTAGAGCAATACTGACGAATATCTTGCATATCATCCTAGAACCTTCATCTGATGATGGATGGAGATAGAGACAGAGACCCACACTGGAGCACTAGACTGAGCTCCCAAGGTCCCAATGAGGAGCAGAAGGAGGGAGAACATGAGCAAAGAAGTCGGGACCACGAGGGGTGCACCCACCCACTGAGACAGTGGAGCGGATCTACTGGGAGCTCACCAAGGCCAGCTGGACTGTTACCGAAAAAGCATGGGATAAAACTGGACTCTCTGAACATGGCGAACAATGAGGGCTGATGAGACGCCAAGGACAATGGCACGTGGTTTTGATCCTACGCAATGTGCTGGCTTGGTGGGAGCCTAGCCAGTTTGGATGTTCACCTTCCTAGATATGGACGGAGGGGGGGAGGACCTAGGACTTACCACAGGGCAGGGAACCCTGACTGCTCTTTGGACTGGAGAGGGAGGGGGAGAGGAGTGGGGGAAGGGGAGAGGGGTGGGAGGAGGGGGAGAAGAGTGGGAGGAGGGGGAGAAGAGTGGGAGGAGGTGGAGGGAAATGGGAGGCTGGGAGGAGGTGGAAATTTGTTTTTTTTTTATTCTCCTTTTATCAATAAAAAAAAGGAAAAAAAAAGAATTCTCACCCTCAGGATTTAGGAGCATACAATATTAGCTGTTACCTGGCATTTTTCTCAACCCCCTATTATCCTCACAGACTTGGATGCAGCTACTCTGCTGATCCCAGACACCTTTTGGGGCCCCTAAGATACTGACAACTCAGAGATGTGCAACTAATATCAAAGAGATATTCTTGATCATGTCTGTCAGTCTTCTCTAAGCTTCCCAATACTTATCGCAATAAAATTCAAGGAAAACTATTGTCAAAATAAATGAGACGATGCGTTTGGAGAGACATTTATTTATTCATTTATTCCAGAAACATTCCTTAGGCAACTAGCAGATGTTGAAAGAAGTCCCAGATGAAACTGTGAAGAAAGCTGAGGCACAGCCCTGTTTCAGGACCTCAGAAAATCAAGGGATCCTGATTTTCATCTTCTTTCCCTAGCTACCCCTGGACTCTTTGTCCAAAGAATTTCAGGGAGTAAAAAGCATTCCCTGGAAACTCAGGCATTTACTCTCTGGTAACTGTTGTCCAGAGAAGACAGTTTGGGGACTTCCTGAAGACCTTTGCATAGTTCACTATGCCATAAACTATCTCTTCATTCACCTGCCCATGGGGTTATGGTCTTTGTTCTCAGCTGAGTTGTTTCCAGCTGTAAAACAAATGGAAACTTATTTACATTTTCAGTAGGGAATCCAATAAATATACTCAAAAGGGGGGTGAATAATTTTTTTAAAACACTGTAGCAGAGGCAATGTGAGCTATACAAAGTGCTACCCTTGGTGCACCTTTACAATAACATGTAGATCATAAATAAATTAAATCACCTATTTTAACAATATATACTCAGAATATCTTATTTACTGTTAACTGTGGTATAGAAATTCAGAGCACCTCATATCATGACCAACTTTTAAAAAAGCAGAAGTTTAGAGATTATGTTCTAAAAAACAGACAACACCATCTTTGGGAGAACATCTGTCTTATTAGAAGAATTAGTTTCTAAATATACATATCTCATTAATTCCAACAGTTCAGAGCAATAGACACGCATTATCAGATGCCCTGAATCAGACAACAAGGAATCTTGGTGGTTACAAACAGGAGTGAAACATAGAGGAAAGGAATGCTCTCTTCTGTGTCCTCTCCCCTCCTCTAGGACTCACTGTGACCATTCAGTTCTTCTGTCATTAGCTCTAGTAATGTTGCTTATAGAATCTTTTTTTTTTTTTGCTTATAGAATCTTTTAAGCTTATCTCACGCATCACCACCTTATAGAAACTGTCTTTTAGGCGTTGACCACCATCTAAAAGGTTAACTAATGTTTCTAAAGAAAACATTCATCCATAGATTGACCTTCAGTCTATCATAAAGGTATTTCCATTCCTAGACTGATTCAGTTACTTACTCCTGTAACGAATGTGGGAAAATTGGTTATACAAGAGGTACTTAGATGCTACTTTTACTAAAAAGTATTAACTCGTCTCTTAGGCCTACATAAATGGTTATCAACCTGTGGATAATAATCACTTTGGAGGTTGAATGGCCCTTTCACAGAGGTACCCTAAAGACCATAGAAAAATACAGATATTTATATTATGATTCATAACAGTAGCAATATTAAAGCTATGAAGGAGCAAGGAAATAACATTATGGTCAAAGATCGCCATAATATGAGGAACAGGAGTAAAGGACAGCAACGTTAGAAGGTTGAGAACCCCTACTTTACATGCCAGGTACAAGAAGGTGAAAGTCAAGCAATCTCCCTTAATTTTCTAAAAGCTTTATCTTTTACTTTTTCCTTTATTTGATTTTATTGTTATTCGTTTGTACATTCCTTAGGTGCTACTGACTCAAATTTCTCCTTATTTTTTTATTTTGTTTCATAATATATAGAATTACATATGATTATGTATGTTCATCATTTACTTCACTGCCCCATACCTCCTCCAACATAACCCCTCCTAAATTGATGCCTTTTTTATAACCCACTAAGTAAAATTATTGGGTAAGGGTTATTGTGTGTGTGCATGCATGTGTTTGTGTGTGTGTCTGTCTGTGTGGCTGTGTAAAAATGGTTTGTAGATGCTAAGCTGAGGAGGCCAGAAGAAGATACTAGGTCCAATGGACTTGGAGTTTTGCATCGTTGTTAGTTGCCTTGTGATTACTGGGCAATGAACTTTAGTCTTCTTCACCCTTTATTTTGAAGTAAATAATAAATAAAGTCACCACTTACTTCTGCACATAAGGATGCTATCAGCTGCTGATTACTGATCTATCTATCTAAAACCCCATCTGCGTGCATATAGATAATTTATTTCCCTAAGCCCAGTGACCTTGAATTTTGTGAACCATCAGGATCTCACAGAATCACTCCAGTGATGAGGAAAAATCATCTATGAGGATAAGACTGCATCACAACTCAGAAGTAATCACTTCCTGAGAACCAGTTTGTCCACTCAAACTAATGATCTCTAATGACTATCTTGAAGAACCAGAGCCAAGTCAGTGGTTTTGTTTGGTTTTCTTTATTCTGTCTTACACACAACCCCACTCTTTCGCTAAGTTATAACTCACTAAACCCTTAGCTCAAGCCTGAAACTTATAGAGATCCCCCTACCTTAAGAGTGATAGGCATGCCTCTTCAAGCCTGGCTATCATTATGCATCCTCTTTTTCCTTGCCACAATTCTTCCTTTATTTATACCAAAAGCTCATGTAACTAAAGGAAAGCCTGATTTGGGTTAACTTTCTCAGTTCTTCCCAATGGGGCTACAATGATCAAGTCTCTAATTTTCATGTTTGCTCATCTCTTTAATTGGTCTTTGGGCATAGGTGGCTGAGCCTAGCCTCCTAGGGCTCCCCAGACTAGAGCAATTATGATAAAACTCCTGTCACATATGAGCAAGTCTGTGGGAATGGCTTCCCTGAATTTTTTCTGTATACACTTCATACTATGCTATCTCATGGTAACCCTGATCTCAAGCTTAAGATTTTCATTATTGGTGTTTATCTTTTCCAATTTAAATTTGTAGACTGTTTTTATAGATGGAAGACTGGTTTTCTAATGGAAATGCTTACCCATAATAATATGAATGTTGTCATTATAATTATCGTTTAAAGAGCGAAGCAGAAAATGAGGTAGAAGGATAGAATCATTAATTCCCCAGACTCTAACCATGAGTATTCAAATACAGCTCAGAGAGAAAGGCTAAAAGTCAAATCAATCTAGCATTGAATGTTTAGCGTGAAGAAATGGATTGTCACAAAGCAAAGGAAAAAACAGGCGGCTGGGCCACCATGTTGACCCCGAAGCAACAAAATAGAAATGTTAATTACCATTCAGATTATCATTCCATAATGATGTCTTTATTATGGTAATGATTAAATTTTAAATAGACTTAAACGCATTGTCAGATTTGTAGCTTTACTTCATTGCTGGAATTTGGCAAGATACTTCTTTTAAATATGTCTTGGAGAGTAAAATACTTTTGAATTTTCATATAAATATATATAGTACATAAATAAATCTATCCTATAACTTGTAGAAGTTTCATTCTTATTTCTTTCGTTTTTTAATAAAGGGAGGACTCAAATCTCATAGCATAAACAAGAGAGTTGGCCCAATGGCTAAGATTGCTTGCTGCCAACACGGAAGACCTGAGTTTGATCCTCTATGCCCCACATGATGCAAAGAACTAATCCTACCATTTTCCTCTGACCTCTGCACAAGGTCAGTGATACATGTGCCCTCACACACTCACTCACAAAGTAAACGTAAAACTCCTTTGAAAAGATAAACACACCACATAGTATATTTAAATAAAACCATACATATATTCAGGAAATATATTTTGCAATAACTTTCCCATGAAAACAGAGAAGAATATATATGAAATGCCCTGGGAAGAAATTGTAAATAACTTCAATGGGGAAAATACCTTTAATCTGTTTTGTTTTGGTTTTTTATCTCCATCAAATGGTACAGTTCACAAGAAGTTGAAATCATGAAAAATGATTAAAAGAAGAATTTTAATATTTTATCTTTTGAATATATTTTTCTTTTTGAAAATTTCATATATTTATACAATGTATTTTGATCAAATCTACCCACCCTTACCTCCCTTCAACGCTCCAGAATTAGGAACAAAGGCTGGAGAATAGCTCCTATGTAAGGCCATTTTCACAACTTCTTTATGATGTCCAAAGTGTATCAGCCTTTTGATTTTTGTAGCAGAATATTTTTCAAATTTTTTAATATATGTTGCATTTTGCTTTATTTTAATTATTTTTATTTGATGCTTAAAATTGATGGGGCAGTGGTTAAGATTGCTTTTCTGTTCTTTTATAAGACTAGAGTCTAGTTCCCAGTACCCAATGAAGGCAGATGCACACACACACACACACACACACACGTTTGCACACATTCTTGCCTTTTGTGCCTGGCTTATTTTGTTTAGCATAATGTCTTCCAGAGTCATCAATACTGTAACACATGACAAGATTTTATTGGTTTTATGGATGAATGTAATACCTTTGCACTTAAAAAAATGCCTTAAAGAAATTTTATCCTTTTTTCCCCAAGTTCCCCCCATCCTCCCCTTCTCACTTTTCTCTCCCCATCTCCCCTTACCCCCATCCCACTCCATCCCCAAGATCCCCATTTTCTCCCCGGCAATTTTGTCTACTTCCCATAGCCAAGAGGATAACTATATGTTTTTCCTTGGGTTCACCTTCTTACTTAGCTTCTTTAGGTTCACCAATTGTAGACTCCGTGACCCTTATTTATGGCTAGAAACCAATTATGAGTGAGTACATCCCATGTTCATCTTTTTGGGTCTGGGTTACATCACTCAGGATAGTGTTTTCTATTTCCATCCATTTGCATGCAAAATTCGAGAAGTCATTGTTTTTTACCGCTGAGTAGTACTCTAATGTGTATGTATTCCACACTTTCTTCATCCATTCTTCCATTGAAGAACATCTAGGTTGTTTCCAGTTTCTGGCTATTACAAATAATACTGCTATGAAAATAGTTGAACAAATGCTCTTGTCATATGATAGGGCATCTCTTGGGTATATTCCCAGGAGTGGTATTGCTGGGTCCAGGGATAGGTTGATCCCGAATTTCCTGAGAAACCGAAACACTGATTTCCAAAGTGGTTGCACAAGATTGCATTCCCACCAGCAATGGATGAGGGTACCCCTTCCTCCATAGCCTCTCCAGCAAAGGCTATCATTGGAGTTTTTTATTTTAGCCATTCTGACAGGTGTAAGATGATGTCTCAAAGTTGTTTTGATTTGCATTTCCCTGATTGCTAAGGAGGTTGAGCATGACGTTAAGTGTCTTTTGGCCATTTGAACTTCTTCTGTTGAGAATTCTCTGTTCAGTTCAGTGCCCCATTTTTAATTGGGTTAATTAGCATTTTAAAGTCTAGTTTCCTGAGTTCTCTATATATTTTGGAGATCAGACCTTTGTCTGTTGCGGGGTTGGTGAAGATCTTCTCCCAGTCAGTAGGTTGCCTTTTTGTCTTAGAGGATGATTGGGATAAAAAAAGGTTGGATAGGGGAGCACAGAAGCACAATTCTTAGTTAAGGGAGCCGCCTTAGGGTTGGCAAGAGACTTGAACCTAGAGTGGCTCCCAGGAGCCCAAGGCGATGTCCCCAGTTAGTTCCTTGGGCAGCTGAGGATAGGGAACCTGAAATGACCCTATCCTAGAGCAATACTGACGAATATCTTGCATATCACCATAGAATCTTCATCTGGTGGTGAACGGAGATAGAGACAGAGACCCACACTGGAGCACTGGACTGAGCTCCCAAGGTCCCAATGAGAAGCAGAAGGAGGGAGAACATGAGCAAAGAAGTCGGGACCACGAGGGGTGCACCCACCCACGGAGACAGTGGAGCTGATCTATTGGGAGCTCACCAAGGCCAGCTGGACTATGACTGAAAAAGCATGGGATAAAACCGGACTCTCTGAACATGGCGAACAATGAGGGATGATGAAAAGCCAAGGACAATGGCACGGGGTTTTGATCCTACTTAATATGCTGGCTTTGTGGGAGCCTAGCCAGTTTGGATGTTCACCTTCCTAGATGTGGACAGAGTGGGGAGGACCTTGGACTTATCACAGGGCAGGGAACCCTGACTGCTCTTTGGGCTGGAGAGGGAAGGGGAGAGGAGTAGGGGGAGGAGGAGAAGGGTAGGAGGAGGGGGAGAAGGGTGGGAGGAGGGGAAGAAGGGTGGGAGGAGGGGGAGAAGGGTGGGAGGAGGGGGAGAAGGGTGGGAGGAGGTGGAGGGAAATGGGAGGCTGGGAGGAGGCGGAAACTTGTTTTTTTTTCCTTTTCTCAATAAAAAAAAAGAAATTTTATTTCATTTTGTTTTTATATAAAATTATAAAGAAGTTAGGAATCATTATTAGCACCTACTGGTAATTAATATTTAAAAATTATAGTCCTAAAATGAGGTAATATCCATCTGTTTATAGAAGACCCCAAAAGATGAATATACTTATGCTAAAAACATGCAGTTTATTTTGCATTGTAATAACCTTAAAATAATTCTCAAACCTTATGTAGTAAGTCTCATCTATCATAGACTGTTTCAAAGATGCAATTCTAAACTTCCAGTTATGCAAGCCTGCCTTTTAGCCATGGAAAATGTTGCAAACTAGATCTGCTAACTGCCCGGTTCACATGCTCTGAATACTATAGCCACCACCTCAATTGGAAGACTTCCTTGATTTTCCTGACCACATTTTTAATTCTACATGCCCACCTTTCCCCTTTCCTCTAGTGTATTGTGTAACCAGGACATAATTTAAATTATATACATAAAAATATATTTATTGCTGGCTTCATTGTTCGTTCCAGAAACCCAGCCAGACATTTTATTTCTTCATGAATTGTGAGCATGACCACAATAGACACACACCTGTGAGGAAACAGTAACCCATCTGACTGCTTAAAATTATCCTTGGCAATAACTGTGACTATAAATACCGTAATTTTGTGTTTCAGAAATGGAAATACATACTGCAGGACAGTTGTGTCCAGTTTATAGCTCCACAGATTACTTTGGATCTGTGTCTATCCAGTATGTATCGCTCAATAGCTGGATGCATGTGAACACTTCAGAAATGATTAAATATTTTTTAAAACCCCTCTGTTTTCCATGAAATCGACTCATACATGATTCTTAAAGTGGTTTTCATATCCAGTTTGAAACCAAAAGTGAGTTGGGATCAAATTCAGTTTGGTATTTCATGGTACTGAAAAAGAAAATGAACTTTAAAAAAATAGAAAGAAAAGAAAAATTAGGATGCTAGTTACTGCTAATCGAACCCAAAAGTGCCAGTGCTCAGAGTATTACATACACTCTGAAAGATACATTTAACTGGTTTGTTTTACAGCTAAACATTAGCATTAACATGGATTCCAAGACTCCAGCGTTTCACAAGCCTAAGTTAGTAATTGAGATGCAGAGTATTTAAAACAGGTGGAGACCATGTATAGCCCCACTGGAAGTTTAGGCACTAGCTAATAGCTAAGTAGACTTTACTGGCAAATGAGACAAAGTCACATGAAATCCTACAGTTCATGGATACAGTGTTTCCTGTTTTTGTCTTAATTGCTATCACAGTTGCTCTGTTTCACAGAGATCTCTTTGTCTAGTACTAACAGTCTCGTTTCTCTGAAAGCCAGGGTCAGACAGTAGGTTTTTATACAAGCATATGAGGAGACATGACAAAACCTTTCCACTCATCAGTGTACCCACAGGCATTTCAAAACTGAGCTGCAATACAAATTTTCATGTGTGGAGTAGAAGCTTCTTCCTTAAGGGAAGCGTATCATATCCAAAGCATAGAGCACAAATGCCTGGAATTTGTTTCTTCATCAGGGAGTTCATGATTATATGGGATACAAGACAGAAATATCAAGCTTGGCAATGAGCAAATTACAGTAAGGATGACTGGGGGAAAATGTTTGGGACATCAGTTGAGGTTGGGATGACTTCCAGAGTGTCCACAACTCTACAGTCTTAAATATCTTGATTTTCACTGTGACTCTTTTCTGTAATTGGTATGAGAGTTCAGTTCCACATTCAATGAACTCAAAGGTCCTTATGAAATTTTGTTAAAATATGTATGATTCTTATATGTTGTATACATGGAAGAAAGTTTCAAAGACTAACTAAAAGTATCATATTAAAACTATGTTTAAATGCAGTCGGATTTAAGAGTATAGAAATCCCAGTCACAGAGCGAACAGGCACAAGGTGCTGTCAAATGTAAGGGAGATCAAATGAATGAACTATCACTGAGAAGAGAGAATTAGTTGAGTCACTTCACCATAACTTTTCTCCGTATTTGCTTCCAGAGTTCTATGTAATATAGAATGGTCTTTCAATATGAGATTCTATAAAAATGCATCCAAGATAACCTGTAAGGTGCTCATTTGTAAGGATGTTGTTGAGGAAATACCTTGAGCACCTATAAATAATGGGAACACACTACTTTTAAAAATAAGACCAGAAACACATCATCGATGACTTTCCTTTCAAGCTATTACCCTCCAGTGCATGCTGGGATGATAACCAAATCTGCCTTCACCAATAGCCCAAGGACAGGAACATTATGCCAAAAACTGAGCCTCTGTCTCAGATCAGACCAGTGGAGGACCATATTTCAGGAGACATAGGCATCATTTTTCCCATTCTTATCTATTCTATATTGGTTTCTACAACCCCATCTTTGTCTAGTCCCTCATTTCTCCTCTTTTTCAAACACTAACAACACTAACTCCATATCCTGTGGAACCTCAATTTGGGAATCAGTCATTTGGTTGCATCTTTAGTATCTTCAACCTTTCCCCAATGTTCCTTCCTTTCCACTTGCATGATAGAAAATTAACCTATTCTGAAGATGATAGTATTTCTTGCAATTTAAGGTTGAGCCTTTTATTTTTCCCTGATATAAGGAAGATGACAATTTCTTGCCTTCATAATCTCAAAAGTTGTGTGGTCCATTTATTTTTTTGTTGTTCACTCAACAAAATTATTTTTCTGAGCTCATGCTCCTGTTCTTTAACCCTCCCAGCTACCTCATTACAATCATTCACAAACTTTCAATTACTCCTGTTTATTGATTATCCTTCCTTGTAGCTCTTATTCTTCCCTTCATACTCTCTCTCTGGGTGGGATTTAAGGCTAGAAAGTGACCACAACAAGAAGGCTTTAGCTCAGTAACTTTCACATCTGATAAATTCTGATACTAAAATTTTCTTCTCATTCTGTGACAACTACCCTCTACCACTGTCATGACACTCCTGCCTCATGTCTAAATTAGCAGTCAAAATTCTCCTTGTCTGCCCTTAATTTCAATAGTTATTTTTAATATTCATTCATTTCCTACATATGTACTGTATATGCATCATCTCCACACCTTCCTTCCTCCAATGCCTCCTATGCTCTTCCATTTCCATCTCAACTGCATGATCTTTTGTCCTTTAATTATTTCTTCATACAAACTGTTGCACAACGTGCTGTTTCAGTATCACTGACAACTTCCTCACTGATGTTTCTGGACATCCTATATGCTGTTCCTTCCTTTTCACTCAGTCATCCGCTATTTCTGTCTAGCATTTGTAAATGTTTCTTATGTCTTTGATTTTATTTCCTTTGAACCTACTCATCAAACCACTCTTCATCCTAATATAAACATATACAACTGGACATTGCTTTTCACAATAAGTTTAGATCCATTGCTCAAAACTTGAAATTCATTTGCTTAGCTTTACTTTTACTTTTTGTAGCGTCTTGTTTTGTAAATCAAGACACTTTCGAACATGCTAGTATAGACTGATGTCAAAATTCAGAGTCCTCCCGACTCAGCTTCTTGATTTCTGAAATTGAAATTGTATACTGACGTCTTTCAATATTTTCCCAAAATATTGTTCCTTCCCAGAAAATCCTATTTATCAAAAGAACAGTTTTTCCACTCCTAGAGATGTTTTCAACTGTCTCTCATCAGTTAAAGAAACCACCAAGGTTCATATTTAGCTTTGTTCCAAGAAGAAAATGCATGGCCCATTCTCTTTACACAGCTCCTTTCAGGTACACCCATGAAAGAAGAGTCACCAGGTGAGTTTGAACAGATGTAACACATTCTCCCCATAGTTTGAAACTGAAGCAAGGTCCTCGAAAATGCCTTTCATTGAACCAAATATGAATTTCTTAGAAGTAAAAAGAATTCTAAGTCTTAATGAACATTTGTTCAGACTTGAACCACCTGAAACTTATTGAAGGTAGTAATAGAAAGAAGACCAGTGAAATAATAAGAATACAGCAGCAGCAAGTTCTATCAACTGTTTAAATGTGATCAACCCGAGGCTCTTTTATATGCAGCCATTTCAAAGTGAAGTTTTTCTGAATCATAAAATATAATTCCTATTTTCCTTAATCTAAAGGCCAGATTCTGTTTTAAACCTCAATTATCTGGATATCTTAGAGACCCATAGACAATTTCAGAAGTTGAGTCCTGTAGCACTGAGTACAAGAATTGGTGTTTTGGGACACTGATTAAGATGGAAGAATATTCTGCCAAATGTTACTAAAGAAGCTTCTAAAAAATAAGTAGAAAAACTCACTACAACCATTGCTTATAAAGGTATAATCAAGCAGTTTCATAGTAGAAAAATAGATATCAATGAAAAAAGTTCACATTCACAAAGTCAAGTCACCACTACTGAAACGTCCGTGCTACTCAGAAATAGGGAGCAAGAATTCAGGTTCCTCTTGACTATTTATCAGTGGGAGGCAGAACCCTAAATCCTTAATTATCAAATGGAAAACCAGGCAACTGGAAGAACCCTGTGAATAATGTCAAAAGTAATAAGAAAAATGGCAAGTTAATAATTATTGACAAAAGAGAAAACCTAGGATGACCTCATCTTTCTCATTATTGAAAATCTCATCCAAATTTATGTTCTACAAGAACATAATATACTCCAAAAAGATTGCATAAATATTCAAAGTTTTGAAAGGGAAAACCCAGATATGAAGAGAACCACATTTTAAAAAGCTAACGACACTAAAATAATAACAATTACAGTCATGCCTGTTTGTGAAATGTTACAGAAGGTTAATCTATAAAAGTCACTGTAAAATACTACATAGACCATCAAAGTGACTTATGATAGTCTACACGTCTTGCATTTAGAGAAATAGTCCTTAAAGAAAACACATTTACTATTCCACTATATTTGTACAAGTTATAAAAGTGATGTTTTTTGTAACTAAGTCATGGGTTTAACTTTAACATTACATTAGAACTACTGAATTCATGCCCATCTCCTCAAATGGGTCCTCTTGCTGAATCACATACATACATTCCAACCACTCCTTTATCTTGAGCTATTCTGTCACAGGCCCGCCCCTGATCTTGACCAACAATGTTTCTGTCTTTAGTGCTTTTGATAAACTATCTGTATTAGTTCTTTACTCGTCATGCCCAAATACCTAACAAGAAGTGATTTATGGAAAAGGGGTTTATTATAAATAAACACAATCCATTGTGGTGTGAGGGGGCATGTCAGAAGGAATGGATGACAACTAGTCACACTAGAAGCAGAGAGAACAGGAAGTGAGGCCAGGATATTAAAAATTCACACCACCACCCCCTCCTGTTACTGACTTCCTCCTGAAAGGATCTACCTCCTAATGGTTTTCCAACATTCCTAAATACACCACCAGCCAAGGCCCAAGTGTTCAAATAATATGACTCTGTGGTAAGAGTTTCAAACCCAAGCCACAATACTATCACATACCACAAATGAATGTTTCAACTTAATTTCTAGCCAAAATATTTTGTAAGCTTTTGTTAATAGTGTGTATAGGTGACAAGAATGGATTTGCAAGGCATAAGAACATAATGTTTCATATTATTGAGAAAATTCAGCCAACCCAACTAAATGGTGTCCCTTAAGAACATCATAAACACAGTTCCTCCATGGGTAGTGGCCTTATGTTCTCTCTTATTACTCTCTGGTGTGGCATGATTCTAGATACCATCTCCTCCCTGTCCTTCAACTAAATTGCAGAAGATATTGTCCTAATCTCTTCCATGTGGAGGGAAATGTCCTTTGTAAGTGTGCTGGGGACTTTTGCATCATATGTAACAGCAGCTGGAAGTTTAATTTTCTCTACCCAAAACACAAGCAACACAGGTGTGAAATTACAGAAGGGTTTATTAACTTCTAAACTCGGGTACCTCATTAAACTTTGCAGTACATGCTTGATTTAAAGAAACAACAAAAAATGAGTGCAGGAATTCTAATGCATATATATGTGACCTTGTGTTATGTTGGGCATTCACATATAATCCCTTCTAATTGTAACCACTTCGTTCAGATGTTGTATTAGACAAGACAAAGAATAAATTGTGAGGTGAAGATGAAAGGCTTAGACTATCCCTAGTACTAAGTATTATATCAAGAATGATGCTAGTTGTTTGGAACCTTAAATTAAAAGTGATTTCATAGTTTTTTTGTTCAAGTTCTCATGTCTGGTTTAAAATGCATGTTTCTCAACTAGCAAAGGCCAGCTCAAAACATTTCCCACAAACTACACCAGGACCAACAGAACATGGACAAATCAATGATATCTCATTTTAATAGAGATTAGGTTGTGAAAACAGCATGATGATATCAAACACCTGAAGATGTACCTTCTGACAATTAAGTTCTCTGCTTGACTTGAGAAATGACTAGAGACAGTATGGTGACACTTTACACTGCTGTGCTCAGAAAGTGCTTGTCTTGACTGTGGATGCAGCGACCTCTTGGTCCCCTCCCTGGCCGCTCCTCTAAGGCTGTCCCATTACAGTCACTTCCTGTGCAATCATCTGTTTGTAAGTGAACCTTTAATCAGTTAAAGAACAGGGATTTCACATAATTCTGAAAAAGGAACTCTAAAATTTCCTCTCTGCAGGACGTTCCTACGGGATTTTTGAGAGTAATTTTATTGATATGAGTTATTTCCTTAAGGTGTTAGTTGTAAAAACCAGTCCTCATAGAAGAAGAACTATGCAATGTAAAAGTCCAGGACCCATAACACAGCTGCCTCACTGTGACTTTCTCTGTAACGGAGTTCCCAGCAGAGTATAAAGGAGACTGAAAACACAGCATCTTAAAATGCCCATGCATTTTGTGAATGATTTTAATGAGCTGACATGTATAAAGATATCCATTTTATTAGTTTCCTGGATTGCAAAAGCAAAACCTGCTCATCTTTGAAAGCTTAGAATTCACAGGGGTGGGGGGAGGGGTCTTCATGAATAGAGAAAGAAAGTTGTTAGCATTTGGCACATTGGTTTTCAATATGACAATGTGCTGCACATATTACTGTGTAACTTTCCATTTTAAGACAACTATATAACTTGAAGTTTTTCTCTTCAAGACACTCGTACAATGATCTTTACAATTTTCTAATTGTAAATAATAACAATACCAGTATTTATTTAAATAATTTTCTACTGTACTTTTGATATACTTTAAGTTTTTATTTAAGATGAAATAAACTTATACATGTTTCTATGCTTTAGAAAATTCCTGGGAATTTCTTTAAGACTAATTCTTAGAAGTGAAATTGTTGGTTCACTGGAAACAGACATTACTTGTTCCATTGATAGTTGAACCTCAGTGCCATTCATAGGGAGCTGTGACATTTAAAGGCACAAAATCAGATTTTGATAGTGTTTCATTTCTATGGCTAGACCATATTAATTATTTCAAATTACTGACAGTGATATCAGAAAGATCCCAATGGATTTAACAGGAAGATAATCACTTATGTGTATACGTGACTGAAACAAGTTCACTAACTACTGTAACCAAAATCACAAGGACTTTACACAGGGAAAGTTCACCTGTTGCTAATGCCAGTTCAAGGCAATGTCATGTAGGAGTACCATACATTCATTTAGGGACTTTCAATTTTATACATCCTTTCTTCTTGTAAAGTCTCATGCTAGGGCTTCCAGAGCCAGTGTCGGATACCCTGAATCTGCTCAGTGAGCATGCGAATTGTATTGGGAAGGGAATGGAAACTTACTGATTCTCCTAAAGCAGTGAGGGACTGGTCATTCTGACAGTGGCTATGCATATAGTGCAGAAGCAGAGAAGCAGGTTCCTATTTTAGAAAACAGAACATCTTAGCAGAATCAACTCATCAATGAGAGCATGGAACTTTCCTCTATTGATTCTTCATTAAAAGATGAAGAAGCTGGAGTTTTGTATCAGTGAGTGACAAAATCAATAAACATAGTCACTCAACAAGAAAGAGTCTTACAGCTTCCTTGTGGGCTGACTTTCTTTTTTCATCTAAACCCGTCAATCCTTTGGCCAATGTCACATATGTCTTGGGCAGAACTCTTCTCCTCAGAATGCCCTACATTTAATTTACTCTAGAAAAACTCAAATAATACATATGATATTTTACCAATGAGAATCAGCTGACTACCAAAACCAACAAACCAAGGAAGGAGGGAATCACAAGCAGATGTGTCTGGTCAAGGAAATGAAAGGTTACCACACCTGTTCAGAGTTCCACTCACTAGACAAAACTTGGGCTCAGTGACACATCCATCTGCAGTAGCTTTATGTATAGTTTGGCTGTATGTAAGAGGAACTTGAAACAGATTTATTGAATACCAAACCACATCTGCAACTAATCATATCATTTATCTCTATTCTATGGAGTTTCTATTATTTGGTTGAAATATTCAGTCCACTTACAAACATCTCCAGGTTTAGACAAACCACTCTAAGCTTCTGTCTCACCATTGTGCTGTGTGTATTTTTCTTTTCTTCCTCTTGTTTCAACCAGGTATCTGTCTATTCCATTCTCCTCTTTTCGATTTGAAAGCAGTTTTATTTCAGTTGCAGTAATTGTTATTATTTATGTACATTGGACTCAAAAGAATTTTTTTGTCTACTTCCCCAGAATGGGTTTCAGAATTATTCATTTCTTCACGAACAGTGAATTCTTGAAATTAACTGAGAGTAGATGCTAAGTGTGCCGGCCACAAATAACAAGTTCATGGGGTAATATGTATGTTAAACAGCTTGATTTAGCCACTCCACATGAGTACATAGTCCATATGATCCCAATGTGAGCCATAATTATAAACACATTTTATTTGTCAGCCAAAAGTAATTTAAAAAGAAAAGAAAATTCTCTGTCTGCCTCTGGCTCTTCTGATCTGTGGTAGATTGACATACGATCCTCCTTAATGGAGTGAGAGCAATGCAGTACCTGTGAATAGGATCCTGTCTTGAATTCTGAGCTTTGATCTTTCTTAGACTAGTGATAGAGCTTCTGACACTGTGCAGCTTCCTTTAGCCACAGGTTCCAGGCAGCCAAACAAGCACTTGGGGGAAACGGCTCATCTCTTGCAGGGTTGTATACTACCAACCTAATGCTCAGTAGGCTAAACAAATCAAAATTCTTTCAACTTAAACACTTTCAACTTATGAGAAATTTAGAAGGCATAGCTCATTCTAAGTAAAGATATTTTAGTATAAAAAATATTTCTCTCCAAACTAAAAAAAATTGTCAAATTTCCATATACTTATATTAAATAATGGCTCTAGAGATAGTTTCTATCATAAAAAATATGTGGAGTCGTGGGTATAAAATAAATGGGCCATTTCAAAGTAGAATAATGCCTTTAAAAGAATCCAAAGGAACAACCAATGTAATAAAATAAAAAAAAAAACTTATTCCTAAGATGTGATTTTTTAGGGTGATAAGTTAAATATACTAAAATTGGTGCTAAATGAAAGCAGAATAGTTTCATAGTATAAGATATACGTCAAGGAACACAGGATGAAATTTCTCATTTGTCAAAGATAGAGGCAAATAGAGAGTCCAATTCACTATTATCTGACCTGTTCTCATCAAGAAGCTGTTACAAGTAACTGAAGCAGAGACAATAAGGAAAAATGCTTGGTACATTTGTTTCTCTAGTAATCTGACCAACCTTAAAAGCTTTTTCTTAAAGTCAAGTAAAAGAACCAAGGACATTACATAAATCACAAACATTGCATGATCTTATACTTTGAACAATACTCGTAACAGAATTTTAAATAAAAAAGATAATGTGCAATCAAATTGAGCGTCAATTTCTTAAAAGTTACTAAAGTGGACAGGGCAGTCTTCAAACAAGGCAGAAATAAGTTGCAGAGAGAGACTTGCACAAGCAGCGAAAAGAACAGAAAAGACCAACAGCACAGAGCACTGTGACAGCAGCGGGGGGCATCTCCTCCATAGACAAAATCTGATTTCAGAGCTGAATTAATTATTAGAATCGACTAAGACTGAGCCTGAAACAATGAGAATTCATTAACCATTCTGGCAACTCCTCCCTCTGCTAATCACTTCCCTTCCATAGGTAATAGGTCTCAATGGGAGAAAGACAGGAAACAGCTGGGGGCCTTTTTTTAATTTAATTATTGTGTATGTGTGTGTGTGGAGAGAGAGAGAGAGAGAGAGAGAGAGAGAGACTGTGCATATGTATATGCACCACATATATGCAGTACCCATAGAGACCAGAAGATGTTTTATCCCCTAAGACTAGAGATACAGGTAGATAGGAGCCATCTGATAAGGGTGCTGGGGGGTTGGGGAGATTGCAGATCTTCTTTAAGAGCAGAAGCTGCTCTTCTGAGGCATTTCTCCATCCCCACACCTGGGAATCTTATTGAAAGTGTCTTGAGGCTCCTGGAGATACAGCAAGAATAGGTCTACCGTTGCAAAAATCATCCTTAAGGTTCTAGGATATGCAGTGACCGTGTCTTTGAAATGACTGTTGGAGTTGTACTCAGAATCCAATAGATGTCTTAACTAGACTATAATGAATATGAATCCCTTCTTGTCTATGTTAGATTTTATTGTCATCTCATCACAATCTAGAGGCATCTCGGAAGAAAAAAATCTCAGTTGAAAAATTTCCCAATTAAAACTGACCTGTGGCTGTGTCTATCCAAGATTGTCTTGATAGATTTGAGAGACCTAGCCCACTGTAGGTAGGAATATTTCTAGGCCAGTAGTTCTTAATTGAGTTTATGCCTTGATTTCCTTTAATGATATACTGCGACCTGGAAGTAAAAGCTGAAATAAACTTTTTCCTCACCTGCGTTGCTTTTTGTTCAGAGTGTTTTAGCATTTAGTGTTTAGCAACAAAATGAAACTTGAATATTCCCCTGTTGTTTTGTTTGGTTTGTCACAGGCAAATATTAGTACCACATATGTCTTGGACCAACAATTCTGTACCTTGTGTCATAAAGGAAAATTTAAAAATATAACTATAAAAATATTTATACATTGTTTCCTTACAGCAGTGGTTCTCACCCTTGATGCTGTAACACTTTAATATAGTGCCTCACACTGTGATGACTCCCTCAACCATAAAATTGTTTTTGTTGTTACTTCATAACTGTAATTTTGCTACTGTTATAAATTATAATGTAAACATCTACATTTGATGGTCTGAGGCAAACCCTGTGAATCATTTGATTCCAAAGGGGTTGTGACACACAGGTTGAGAACCTTTGTCTTGCAGGAAAGAACAAGTATAAACAGATACATAAAATACATAGCATCATTCATTCCTTAGTAGCCAGAGATGGTATAGAAAAGCTAGAGTTGGGAAAAGGCAAATTACTAAGGGAAAACCCAGATGTCTTTCTTTTCCAGAGAGTTGCATCAGTTTGCTTCTTTCAACTATTTAAACAAAATCCAAATCAAAGCCACCTGAACAAAGAACCTACACCTTATGAGGTCTCTGCCAAGTTACTGAGCCTAAGTTCATCCTATAAATGGCTCTAGCAATCTATCCTGCATGGTATCTTGAAACAAAAGACATAACTATGTGAGTAATAAATTGAAACAGCAATTCACCCTCCTTGATCAATGGTCAGTGAGTGACCTAGCATCTCAGTTTTGATGACTGTCTACTGTAGACCCATACAGACTGCCACTGTGAAATATTTTACAGATTTCTACATAGGTTAATCATCATACCCAGCCTACCATTATTCAGATGGCATAAAAATGGAGTACGGTGCATATGGGAGAAAGACTAGTACAATCAAAAGAATTTGCCATGCTGCACCAGAAACCTGAGCGTATATTTCATTGGTGCATATCAATCAACACATTAGTATGGACCTCGCTTACCAAAGTTTGCCTAATCTGCTCTCCCAGTATAATTCAAGTAGACACTGTATTGTTCACTGTATAAAGTTATCTTCTCTGTGGCAGCTCATTTTTTTCTTAGTAGATAAAAATACAATATATAAAACTGCAGATTTTAGTCACAAGGTGAAAAATAATAGCACTAGTTACACATTCCCTTTCAAACACATTCAAACTCAAAATGCTGTATTCTAGGTGACTCAGGGTGCCAGATCTCATAAGTCAACAAACCATACTCAACAGTCAAACTGATTTACTTTCAAAGGACACAGATTCCTACTAGATGTAGTCAAGGAAGGAAATAGGCATGTCCCTAAAAGGCAGGCTACTCATTCCTGATAATCTGTCCAGAAAGGGATAACTGGTCATCTCTTGCTTTTTTATTCTCTAGACGTTTAACTGAGTACAAATTAATAGAGCCATCAATAACAATGGAGTGGGGGAAAGAACAACAGAAAATCAATTAAACATTCATAGAAACAGAAGATGTAGAAATTATGAAGATGAGCAACCCTAAAGAATTTTATTCTGCTCAAATGCATTCTTCAAATTCAGTAAATGAACCCAATATAATCAGTACCCATCTAAAAGCTGTGTACTAAAAGATCCACCATCCATCTCTAGTCTCTCCAGTCACCTGCCTACTAAGTTCTCATTCAATTGTGGAAGGTAGATATTTAACTCTCTATGACATGGAAAACAGAGACCTTTAAATCTGAAGAAAAGGTATCTAAACTTGATAAGAAACTAAATGAATTACTTTTCTATTCAAAGATAAAGGAATGCTTAATTCTCTTAATTAAGCAGTAGGAATCCACATACATAGTCTAAATGGCCACATTACCATTAAATTCAAATTTTCAGAAAAAAAATCACCTAATGTGTTAATATATGCTTACTTCATAATTTCTTATATGAAAAGAAAGAGGAAAAAAGCAAGAAACTAAAAGAAAGAAAAGAAGGAAGGAATGGGAAAATATATCTAATAAAAATAATTTAATTTGCACTGAAACAAGGAAAGTGAATTTATATTTGTAGGTATCATTATAAGAGATAATAGAGATCATTTAAATTAGATTTTAATGGCTCCCAAGTTTATAATTGCTGTGACTTTAGAATCCAAACTGATGCTAACATTTTTCATGTTTTAAAATATGTATGGGGTCATTACCAAGCATTTCCAGCAGTATAACCTGTAATAAAGCACAAAGTGGTGAATTATCCTGCCTGCCTTTGTTTGTATTATCAATTCCTTGGCTATAAATGTCCTCTTTTATAAAGAGTATCGAGGTAAATATTATTCTACTTCAGCTAATTATCTCCAAACCCCAATTAGGAGAGTTCAATTCAAATGCCTAGTGTTATGTGATATATTCGTGGTACTGTCAACACAAGCATGAAATTATATATGTACAGGTATGATTTATAACAGTGCTCAAAATTTTCATTACAGTGGCCTATAAAATATTAGCTTACAATGACTGGAATGCAGGTTTCATCATTTTCTTCCTACAGCCACAGATCAATTATGTGAGTGAGGTATCACAGCGAAGAAAATAAAATGCAGTTAAGCAAAAACAGCATTGTTAATGCTCGTTGGGAGCTTGTATTTAAAATGGAAATACAAGTTTACCCCTGAGAAAAGACAAGAGGAAATGAGCTTAAATTTACAGAAAGACAGGACAAATATTTTCTTCCTGCTTGTAGGCCCCATCCAATCAACCTAGAGTTGCTAACAGTCGGATGAAATAAAGGAGAGAGTGAAAATATAAAACAAATTCAACTTAATCATGATTTTAGCCTAATGTGAAAAAAAAATAAATTAAGAGGATTCTGCCTCTGTCTTCCACCTCTCCTCTCATTTAGGAAACGTTTTGTAGCTGAACCCTAATCAGGAGACATCCAAGAAATCTATTACAAATTGTTTTAACCCATAGTGAGGGAATTAATCGCTGGTGACATTTGGAATTCTCTGCTGGAAGTAATGTCAGTGGTTCCCTAGATATTGCAAAATTTAGACATTTATTTGTTTGGAAAAACACTTTAATGGTTTTACAATCAACCCATTATTGGCTTTGGGACCCCAATTTCTCCCTTCATCTCTCCAGATGAAACCATCAAACCAAACCCAACTGCTTGCATTGTAATTTTCATGAAATACATTAAGCCAGAAAGAATAATTAGTCCAGAAAAATGGGGGAGTGAAACCAATGTGATGACACAAACCTATCACAGGACACACTGAAACTCAGCACCGATTTTAACACCAGCTGTGAGAACTCAAGTTTCTGATTTAAAAAAAAAAACAAAAAAAAAAACTTCTTTATCTGTAAACGGCATATTATATTTGAGGATTGGGAAAATTGTATACAAGGTTTTCCTTTGCACATCCCCACCACAACACACACACACACACACACACACACACACACACACACACACAAAGGAAAAGAAGATGGAAATCAATAACTAAACAAAGCAGAGAATTTAAGAGGAGTGAAAAGCAAGATTATATTTGGTTGGAAGTGACCCCGAATATCATAGAACAAACATCCTTTCTACATTATGTAAAGGAATTCTCTCCCTTGACTTGCCCTCTCCGTAGAATCTTTATCTAGCACCTGATGGACACAGAGGCAGAGACATGCATAGGGAGGGTCCTGGATCATCCCCAAAGCGATGTGCCTTACTTACCCTCTCTCTGAGCATTGGATGGGGGTGGAGTGGGAGGGTTTGTGGAGGGAATGGGAGGAGGAGAGGGAGTGGAACCTTGGATTGGTATTTGTAATGAAAAAAGACAGTTTGTTTTCTTTTTTTTAAAAAATGTAAAAGATAATTAAAAAATACTTTGTAAACCGGGCGGTGGTGGCACACGCCTCTAATCCCAGCACTCTGGAGGCAGAGGCGGGCGGATCCCTGTGTAGCCTGGTCTACAAGAGCTAGTTCCAGGACTGGAACCAAAGGCTACGGAGAAACCCTGTCTCGAAAATTAAAAAAAAAAAAAACTTTGTACATTTTCTTTATTTCCATCTATGCTCAATACTGATTTGTCACTAAATCATCTATGATGACAATTGAGTGAATTTAATTATTGTTCAGAACCAAAAATTCATATAAAATGATGTAGTTGGAAAATTCTTTGAACCCCCAAATAAAGACATGAAGACTTATTTTTAATTGTGAAAGCTTGGCCTTAGCTTAGATTGTACCACTAGCTCTTTTACTTAATTTCACCTGTTTTCATCTATGTTTTGCCTCCAGTCTTTTTACCTTTCTTTCATTCTCTGTGTCCTATTTCCTGCTTCCTCTGCATCTGGCTGGCTGACCCCTGGTGTCTCCCTGGCATCTCTTTTTCTTTCTCCCCCAAACCTAAATTCTTTCTCCTGCTTACTCTCCCTGCCAGGAAGTTCCATTTATACCTCCTCCCTCGCTATTGGTCATTCAGTTTTTCATTAGATCAATCAGGTGCCTTAGGCAAGCAAGGTAAAATAGTAAAACATCTTTACATAATTAAATAAATGCAACACATATTTACATAGTTACAAATGTTCCACAACAAAATAAGATAACCATCTTTGGCTGCTTTAAAAAAAATAAAGGAGGTCATTGTTTTAGCTACTTTTCTATTGTTGTGCTAAGACACCTCAACCAAAGAAACTCACAAAAAACAGTTTTTATTTGTAGCTTATAATTTCAGAGGCTTAGGTCCATAACCATAATAGTGGAGGGCATGACAGCAGGCGGGCAGACATGACAGTGGAGAAATAAGACATAACTAAACACATGCACACACACACAGAGAGAGAGAGAGAGAGAGAGAGAGAGAGAGAGAGAGAGAGAGAGAGAGAGAGAGAGGCACACGTGAACTTTCAAAACTTCAACCCCTCCCCCAGCCAAGTAATGCACCTTCTCCAAAGATTAAGACATACTTCTTAATCTTTCTCAGACAGTTCTAACAACCGGAACCCTAGTATTCAAATATATGAGCCTATGGGGACCATTTCCAAACCACCATGATGACAAAGAGAGAATTATTGAGCTTTTTCTAAAAAAAAAAAAGAAAAAGAAAAAAAAAGAAATAGAAACCAAGTAACAGAAGGCAGATATAAAATTCAAAAAATTTAGTGAAGTAATAGGATAGAATATAAATATTAATAGCATTTCACAGGTCTTGTACAAAAGATGGGAACTGAAATAGAAATGCATTGGTTCTGAAGTCCTAAACTCAGTTTGAAGGTTGGTATAGAAAACTCAGTTTCTTTCTCAGATGGCCTAACAATATCCTGCACAATGGGAGGCCATTATCATTGCAATTATGTTTAATAACAATACAGTCATAACCTTTTAGTTTAAAATGCAAAGAAAAAAATAGCAAATGAGTATACTAATGATGAACAAGCCACAGGGAAGAGCTGTGCAGTGGTGGTGCATGCCTTAAATCCCAGCACTCGGGAGGCACAGGCAAGTGGATCTTTGTGAGTTCAAGACCAACCTGGTCTACACAGTGAGTTCCAGGACTGCCTACATAACTACTGAGAAACCCTATCACGGAAAAAACAGAAAAATAAAAGATATACAGAGATCTGGAGCACAATGGAATTAGAAGCAAGAAAACTATCCAAGTTTTGTACGTTGCCAATAGCTAAGTCCTTCCTCCAGTATCCTCATTTTGAATAGGTTGGAAAAGGTATGATAGACACAGCAGAAAAGTTATGGTTGGTTGTCTGCTCACCAATAGGGAGTGAGGAAAGGGAAACTTCTCAGTTCAAAGAAGAGGCAGAAAGAAAGATGGTGTGTGTACATCCAGGATTCACAGTGGACAGGTGATATAGAGATGAATTATTTCTTTTGTTAAGAGTTAAGTGGATATTTGAAAACAAACTCTTTGGTCACAACATTTTTGTATAAGCAAAAAAGTAAACATGTTCTTAACTTGAGCCAAGTTTGCAAGTATTTTCTATTCATGCCTATCTTGTTCACGAGGAAGAAAGCTATGCTTTAAATCTGAGGCATGTATGATCATGTACTGATCACATAACAAAATATTAAAGATTTAAAAACAAAACAAACTTTATTTTAATAAGCCAATTGTTTTATATGAAAATTGTCTTTGAGGCATTGCATTCTAATCTATCCGAGGCACCAGAGCTTTACTGAGGCCCTGAGTCTGAACTAATGAGATAATAACTACTTTTTCCCACAACTTATCACCATGGAAACTTTCAAACCAAGAAAACTTGAATCAGTGAAAAAAAAAAAAGCAAACTTTAAGTGTGCACTTAAAAATGCTTTTGAATTACATATCCTGTTTTGTTTGTTGCTAACTTTCCTTCCTGGTTTCTTCTAAGAGGATATCAATGATAGAAACTAGGTCTCTCTTGTCACAGTGGTAGATGGATATTCTTTGTTGTTTAAGAGTCTCCTGTCTTCCCTGTGACAACCTTCAGAGTGTAGCGTATAGCTTGATAACCAGCAAGTGCCCAACACACAGTTGTTTCTAAACAGATGCTACCACAAAGGGTTGTATATTACAACCCAGAAATCTTGGAACTTAAATGTAGTGGACCAACCAGTAACATTTTAGGGTTCACAGACCATATGTTCTGTATTGTAGCTACTCAACTCTGCCCTTATGGTGTGAAAGCAGTTTTAGACAATATGTAAATAAATGAATGTGGCTGCTTTCCAATAAAACTTTATTTACATAAGAAGGCTGCTTGCCAAATTTGGCCCATGGGTGATTATTTGATGACCTCTGCTTAAAGTACACATATGGTGGTCAGACAGCCACACTCAGTATTAAAGCAAAGAGTTCATAGGTGGGTTAGGATTGTATTCAATGAATCTCGAGAGCTGGGCAGGTCTAAAATAAAAAAGGGTTGAGGCAATAAATCTCTCTGGACCTCTGAAAATTATGTTCTATAAGAAATTCCTCTGATATTTGATGTATTAGCTCTTATTCCTAACTTCTACAGTCTCCTGACAAAATTCAGAGGCTATCAATAGAATTTTCTAGGCAGAAAGTCATCCCAAATGCATTCCTTGGGTAATCTGGATATCTGGCATTCCAGGAGATAAAGTTAAACTGAAGAAATTGGAGAATGGGGTAAATATAGACAAGATATCAGACATGATCCTTAAAATACACTGCAGTTCTCCAGGAAAAGAGAAAAAGGAAAAGAGCGATAGAAAATGAATTACACTTTGCAGTCAATTTCTAGGTTATGGATCATGGTGACTGAATTTTTTGTTTTAATTTTTGTTTTGTTTTGTATTTTAGGTTTACTTATTTTATGTGTACACATATTTTGCCTACACACACTGGTGTCTGGTACCCATGAGGTCAGAAGATCACATTTTATGGACCTGGAGTTATAGTTGTCAGCTATTGGTGCTTGGAGCTGAACCAAAGTAGGTGCTCTGCAAAAGCAACAGTTGCTCTTAACCTCCCCTCTCCTAACACCCACATGGTAACTGTTTACTACGTAGTTCTTCCTCTTTCTATTTCAGAAGACTAAGATTCACTAGTTTTTATTAACAAGCCACCCAGATGTAAACTGAACATACAGGTTTGCAATATTCTGGCAGCCACACCTTACCACTATTTTCTAGACCTACCAGCCAATGATGGTCCCAGAAGCCTTCCAAAGGTAGGTGGCTTTTTAGGCTGAAATCAGATAATGTCTACAGAGTTTTCTGCAACCAACACGATGATACTTAGGATTGCAGCAAAATGATGAGAAATTATTTGTAAGTTGTACAAAACTTTTAGAGATAGCACAGAAGAAACTGAAACCTTAGGAGCCTAAAACAGAAAAGTAGTCATCTTGCTTGAAGACTGCAAAGCAGACCCAGTGCAGGATACAGACATGGTTGTGTGGCCTGGAAACCCATGATCAACAACGTGACACTCACCCTGTCAGATCTTGAGGGGCCTTGACCATTAAGGCTGGAAGCATAGATTTAGTTTTAAGGTCACAGGTAATTCATTGGAGGGTTTGGGGGATGGAGAGTAATATAATTTGAATAATTTCATTAAATTTTCTTTCATATGAACTGGATAACAAGACACTAAACATAGAGGTTTGGGGGAGCATTGATGGTTTATTTTCAGTATCTTAACATTTGGCATGAGTCCATGAGGATATTTGTAGATAAGCTGAATATCTAAATCAGTAGACTAAGTAAGCTTGTGCCATTCATTAGTATGGGTGGGGCACCTGCAATCTCTGCAATACCCAAAGAGAATGAAAGGTAGAAAGGGGCAAATTCCCTTTATCTACCTGTCTCCAAGATGGTGGCATTGACCTTCTCCTACCTTTAGACAGACATGCCTTGGAAAGAAAACCGTAAGTTCGCTTGGTTCTGATAGCTTTTGACTCAAACTGGAACTCTACCTGAGTTTTCCTAAGTCTCTAACTTGCCAACCACAGCTATTAATATATCTTGGCCTCCATGCCTGTGCATGTCAAATTTTAACAATAATATATATTTAAACATAATCTTAGGAAAAATAAACATAAAAGAATGAACATACTCCCAACTAATGAAACATAGAAATGACACCTATTGCCATTCTTAAGTACATGGTTATTTGGATTGAATATCTATAAAGAATATTATGTTTTAAAATTAGAGGTTAGATAAAGAAAAAAATTATAAGCAACATCATGATTTACTTTGGTGACATTTCTTAGAATAAACCTTAATGTTGTGTAAAATGAGGAAGTTCAAGTCCAAGATCTCTACTGGGGGCCAAGTAGAGAGTATGAGCCAAAAGTTTGCTGTTAAATTAAGATTTCAAGAAAAGAACAAAAATGGCTAGATAGATGAATGATAGATATATAAGTAAATGATAGATAATCTATAGGCAAAAATATAGAAAATAGATATAGATATATATAATAAATAGATGATAGAAAGATAAATGATAGCTACATAGATGATAGGTAGAGATAGATAGTAGACAGACAAGAAGCCATACAATAGATATTATAGAAAGAAATAGATTATTTATAATGATAAAGTGATAGGCACGTGATAGAGAAAATTAGATAAAATTGTGGTTATATAGATAGACAGTGTTTGGAAATCGGTAACATAATGACCTTTGATCATTCAGTAGAGAATATTTGTGAAAGGGAGGGTTCACAAATAAGTCCTCAACATGAAAACTCAAACATGGAAAGATGTTCATTATTCTTATTTAATCTATGTTTTCCAATATACATATGACAGAAAATATATGAAATTTGTAGAGGACCACATGTAAAACATTAACAGGAAAACATGGAAGCCATTAAACATATATCACAAAGGAAAAAATATCTACTTTGAAAGAAATATTCACTATGGCATTCATATCTGGGTATGAATTTGAAGACATCAACACTCAAACAGAGAAATTGATGAGGCTGCTGCATCAATTCACGCAAAGCACAGAATTACATTCCCCTGATAGTGCTCTCCTGGGTATATATATCCTGTCTCTAGTCCCCATCAGTCTTTACTTAGATCTGTTTCTCCATATGCCCTTCTAAAGAGTCACTTTCCTCTGGAAAGTCATCTTTGTCATTCTCCTATCTCTTGCCACTCTCACCATAGGAAGGTGATGGGCTCCAAAGTGATAGCAACCACAGGTATGCAGAGGAAAGCCAAATCTATGTTCAGCTAGATTTCCCCCTCAGCTCTAGGCTCATATTCAAGATTGCCTATTCCATAACAGCTGTTATATTTCACATGGAATCTATCCAAAAATCAGTTCCCTTGTTTTTTCCTCACAGCCTGCTCACTCTATCTCTAACATTCTCTTCATTTACCAATGGCCTCTCCTACTTCCCAGGCATCCAAGTTGGAAAAAAATGAGAATTGTCTTTGAATTTTCAATTTCCCTTGCCTCCCACATACAATCTGAGATGAGGTTCTCTCAATAAAACCTTATTTCTCAAGTTTATCTTTTCCTCCCCATTCCTGTGGCTGCTACACAGTTTTATCACCTTTTGCCTGGATCATTTTAAGTTCTGTGACAGCTCATAGAGTGAAACTTCCAAAAGATAATTTCATCTACATTTCTCACTCATGTTCAACCTGTTTGTGCCTTCTTTTTTCTCCCAGTACAGTAATTTTCAAACATATTTGTTTGAATATTAGTATTTGTTTCATGGGGTTAATTGTAATTCTCTCATCTGGCTCAAAAACATACATAGAAGACTGATTTTAAATACAGACCAAATGAATATTTATTGCTTATTTAATTTGTATCTTACACCCTTTCAAAAATCAGCAACCATTTTATGGTTTTGGCTTTGCCCTTTGTATCTGGTATTTGAAAGATTTTTGCTTTGGGTTTACATACAAATTATGACTATTCATAATGCCTCTTCCACTTTTCTCTATGCATAAAAGCAACTATACATATGTATTATATGTGATATATGATATATTGCCACGGGAAAAACAAATATCATTTTATAATTTCCAGCATTTAACATGAAGTCCTTTCTTAATATCTTATGTAGAGAATTTGTAATATAGAAAACAAATGGAGGCAAAAAGAACAAAGAATGACACAATTAAATTTTTCTAAGAAGGAAGAGTCATAAAATATATATACCACAGATTATGCTAGAGCATATTGCCAGTAACATGAGATTATTAACAAAAGAAAATGTAAGTACATTGCATTCTTCTCATCTTGTTTGTCTTTACTTTTAGAAGCAGTATACTTAAAAACAATTCTAGTTAGCTACTTTAAGTTTTATAATGGCTTGTGAATCGGCATAGTGTAAATTCAATGTACATTTATTTCTGAATGCTAACTGTAATTAATTTTCTGACAACAGTAATTCCCAGTAAGTCTACTAGTTCAAGCAAATTGAAAGAGTGTGCTCTCTAGCATCATAAGGAAGAAAAGTATGTGGTTGCTTAGCTGAAAAACGAGGAATCGAATCAGGATACGCCCGTGTGTCTACAATGGAAACATAGGGGGGTTACACAATTTGTGATTGTTAAGGTTAGTGTTAACTATCTATTTGACAGAATCTAGAATAACCTGAAAGATGGGCCTCTGGGCATGCCTGTGAGGGGCTATCATGTAAATTTAAGTGGGAAGATTCACCCACTGACGGAGGCTCCATTCCCTGGGTGGGATGCTGAACTTATAAAACAGAGAAAGCCAAACATGCCTGCATTCATTTCTCTCTGCTAGATCCTAGATATAATGTAACTAGCTGCTTCAAGCTCCTGTCACACTGACTTTCCGACCATGATGGACTGTACATCTGATAATCGATTCTTTCTCCTTTAAGTAGCTTTTGTCATAATATTTTTTCACAGCAACAGGTAAAGAAATTAAGACAGTAAATCACTGAGTTTAGATTTTCACAAAAGATCTTCTTGATATCCATGTAAGAACAATGACCATTGGACTGTACTGTGAATAACTCTTATTGACTGGGACAAATGACACTATTGAGTTAAAGATGCTATCACAAGCAATTCACATTAATTTCATTTTAAGAGAGCTTGAAGAGATGATATCACAATTCTTTTCTAGATCCCAACTAAAATTTTTATAAATTTGTTTTTCTAGGGAATCCAAAGATATACACTCACAATTATTGAGGGAAAAAATCCAAAATAAAAAGGAAAGAAAGGCAAATAAAAGTTTCAACATTAGAAATCAGGAGAAACTTTAATCACTATTATATATTTAAGGTAAAAAAGTGGTCCACAAATGTTTATTGATCTACATATATTATCCAGCTTATTAAAGAAAGAAAAATCAGAGAATTATTTATTTCCTAAACCCACTCAGCCAAAACCCTTGAGTCTCCTGTACCCGGGCTTGAGATATTAATGCGTACACTGGTTTCTACAGGTATCCTCTCTGTCCTTTACCAAACATTCTGTTCTAAGTCTTTCACTAAGGGACCTCTGGCACTGAGAGTTCATCCTTTTCCCAGAGTGCTGGAAATTACTTGAGTCTTTATAAATTTGCAGATGAAGCCCAAATCTCCATTGCCCCTGAATTTGCATGATGAGCTTCTTTTCTGTTTTTAGTACAATGTCAACTTCCCTGCCTTGAATTAAATATAAATAACCTCCCTGAAAGATGCAGTTAAAAGTTTACTATACATCTCTCTGCTAAGGTCATATATTTATCTCTTCTTTTTTGTGAGAAATATCCCAATTTTCAAGTCCAGAAAAAACATACAGAGACTGAGTCCTAAAGTTTATCATGGATTAACTTCACAAAGGATATTTCTGCTTTTATATATGTAACTATTTGTGTATTTGAGATCTCTTAATTCTACTTTAGTTAAGAGGGAAACATGTGGGTTTTGAAATAATAAATTTAGAAGTAGATGGCATTCCTAACTAAAGTCCTTTTGAAGGTAGATTTTCTGTCTTACCTGTTTTTGTAGTTCCCACTTACTAAAACATTCCTGGCATATAAGAGGCACAAGACAAACGCAAATTAATTGGAACTTTGACTCATTTGCACCTGTTTCTTAACTAAGCCATATTTTAATGAGGAGTAGATTGCATAAGTTTCAAGTGCAAATTAAGAAAATTGGTGTTGGTAGCAACATCTTTTCTCTCAAATCTGATTGTGTTAAAGTGAGTTGTTACGCTAACAGTATACGGTAAGTTTGATCTGTAGGTAACGTACAATGCAAAAATAGAGAGCTTCTCCTCAAAGAAGCCAGGAGTAAAACATATTGTTATATACTTGCTCCTTCCTCACCTGTCACTGGAACTTTGTTAGTTTATGTTTTGTTCTTTATTGAGGATTGAATCTTGTACAAATGGAACTTGTATAAGGTTGAATAATGAGTAAAGATGTTTGACTTCAAGCCTGATGACTTAACTTTAACCTCCAGGATTCATATGATAGGAGAGAAACAGTTTCTGAAAGTTGTCATTTGGTCTTCATACATGTAGCATGGCACATGCATGCTACTCAACACACACAGAGAAATATAAGTAATAAAATATTTTTGCTTCTTGAATATAAAGTAGATGTAAGCACATTGAACAGAAAGCTGTCTTCCTACCTCTTGTTCATGAATTCATTTCATTTCGGGGTGTTTTTCATTCAAGCCAACTGAACTTCAACAGGGTTTTTGAAAAAGAGTGTGGGAGTGTTTGAATAAATGTTGAGGATCTACAGAAGTATCCTTGTTCATATTTGTGGCCACAGTGATTAGCTGGCATGACAGGAAACGCGAGTATGTTGAAGAATAAATAAAAAAATAATAGATGATAAAGACAAAATTGAGAAATATGCCCTTCACAAGAAGGTATTCTAAGGCCATCATCTTGCTTGCAATTTTGATCTAAAACAAAATATTCCATTACTTATATATTTAAAGAAACATATGGACAGAACCAAGCTGGCTATGAGAAACTTTCCACCAAGAACAGTCTCAGATTCCATAACACTACAAGATCTTAAACCCTGGAAAAGCCGCATTAAATAAGGAAGACCAAAAGAGACTATCAGCAAACCCCCTTCTCTTCCCAAGAATAAAACCTTGTTCTTCAGTCCAGAGCAAATGTTTCCTCTGAATTACTTTCTGGGCTTTATAAGGTGTTGACAGAACTTCAACTCTCACATTGTAAATGTGCCACCCTAATAATCCCTGTTTAATTATTGTTTATTATACATGGATTCTTCTGGCATTCCAGTGTGGTGATTTTCATTTCTTTGCAAGTGAAGTTTCTCTTGTGGATGTTTGCCCTGGCCTAGCTGCCAATGATATGCTCCCAAGCATGTACTGACCAAAGACCACGGGAAACCTGGAATACTGATGGCAATATCTTGGTTAAGGTATAAATGCATAAAAACAAACAGTTTGAACCTCCATAGTTTAAATATGTATTTATGAGTTACTACCATGCCCATTCTCACTAGATACCTTCTCCTCTAAAGACTAATTAGATTAGCAGGAATAAAAATAAATTTCCCTGATCTCATTCAGAACACACTACTCTCCATGCAAGAAAAGACTTGAGTCGATCTATTTGTACCTCTGGGGAGCAAAATATTTTAGAATTCAGCTCCAAATATAGCTGTATTTATAAAAAAAAAATCATTTCATATAGTAACACTGACTTTAACCGAGTGTCATAGGCTAAAAGTCAGCATAACACAGTATGCAAAAACTAGAGAGAAAAATAAAACAAATGAAGATTATTTTTCTGTCAAGTCAAATGCACTAAATACTGTGAAATAAATATTTGTGATAAGCAGTGTTCACAGTGATACAGTGGGGTTATTCATTACCACTTGAAAAGGACATTACCACTAATAGAAGCTGTGATTTTAAAACTTTGGGTAATTAATTTCAATCAGCTGGATTCAAGGTCAGGTGTGCAATGCCAGCCATTAGTTTTCCTTTGCTACCTTTGGCAGACTTTTCTCATAGCTCATCCATAAATAATTAAAACCTAAGTATCTGCTGCATCAGCTTAACTACTGCAGGGGAGCAGAGGGGCCAAGATTTTATTTCATTTGGAACTTCTAATAGAAAGGAAAACAACCTTTTCTGTGTGCTATGAAGTGAGTCCTGCTTCCTGCACAAACAACACAAACATTTCCTTTTAAGTGTTCAATATGTTCACTTCCATCTGGACCTTGTGAATTGCTGGAGCAAATTGAGAAAAATTATGAGAGCCAAAGCCACATGCACATGCAGCCAATATGAAATAATTTAGCTCTGAGGTAACTTCCAACGGACATCAATGAGTCACAGACGAACGTAACGCTTGGTGGGACACATGATGAAATGTCAATTTGAAATCCATCAATATGAATCATGTGCACAAAGCATGAGGAAGTATCTCAAAGAAGTTCAGGAACTCCCCAACTTCAGAGTGTCTTGTGAGCAAGCCAGTGTCTGGGGATTCCATAACACAGGCAGGAGAATGAATGGGGTTAAGGTAGTTTATGAATAGGTCAGAAAGTTCAGTTGACAACACTTTAATTTCTTGAGAGGAAATTATTTTTTTGTTTTTCTTCATTTTTACAAATGTATCATTTAATTTACAACAGATGAACCTCAGAAACATATAAACATTTAAGTGAAAAGAGAGATCTAGTTTCAACCCAACCAAAATATCTCACTTAGTAAGTTTCCTTTTTTTCTTTTTTGGTTGGGGTTAAGTTTTCATGTTTGAATATGCAGAACTCTAGATGATTACCATGGTGCAAAATAAAAATACATGCCTAGTCTAGACTTAAACAAAAGCAAAATGTGTGACCCTTTTTGATCTCAAACAGGTGCAATAAAACTCAAGGTTTAAGTCACAATTTTGAGTAAACAAAAGTGAATTTGGCCAAAGGCACAGCATACTTCAAATTATGATTTATTGTATCTTAAATTATATGATGACCACTGAATCAGTTTAATGAAATAAATGAGCAAATTAAAACGAGTTATGTCATCCATGACCTTTCGTGTTTCCATTGTAACCTGGTTTGAGTGAAGTCTCCACTTTGCTTCAGATGTTGTGATGCTCTGAAACTTCAAGGATTTAGTGCTCTCTGCTCATACTAACAATGTCATTACTCCCAGATATACCTACTCGTGTGAATATAGTGATCAACTTATTAGTGAGTGCACAGAATAATTAAAATATCTTCGTAGTCATATTTTACTAATATCATCATTATTGTCTCTATAATCTACCAGCTTTACTAGTAAAGTAATATGTTAATATTAAATTAAGAGGCAGAAATCATAGTAACATAGGGAGGGATATACAATATACACATGTATATGAGTGCATACACAATTATATGTGCATGTGTGCTGAAAACATAATCTTAGGTTTTTAACCATTTTGGTTTTAAGAGTATACCCCAAACAGTGAACACTGGTTAAGAAAATCAGCAAAGGTTTCAGTATGCAATGTCAGCACACAGAATCAGGAGCATTTTCATGTACCAGTGATGAAATATTTCAAAAAAGCAATCAAGAATAGAAATGAACTGGACACCGAAAGTTATATAAATAAATAAAAATAAATAAATAAAGCATCTAAAGCAACTGGCAGGAGCACAAATGAAGTTAAAGGCATCCTGTATGTATCAGGTCTATGGCTTGATTAATAGCTCTCAAAGACATAATTTCTTTCAAAAAAAAAGAATAGAGCATTGCCTATTTTAAATTCAGCTGTATAATTTTAGTTTGCTTTAGCTCACTTTTTTAGATAGAATTTGAAGTAAATAATCAAGAGATTTGGTAGGGAAATTGGGGAGAAGTAAGTCGTAGGCAGAATGCCCTCACAGGGCTTATTGCCTGAAGGGCTGGCTGCTTCTATTCCAGGATGGGGAAAGAGTATCCTTTCTGGAATGAGTCTGTAACAGCCCTCAGAGACCATGTGTTACATGACTTCCATCATGGGGGTCCCTAGTGGAGGCAGATTTATAATGAAAGAGAATTATGCATTTTTACATGTTCCACTTTTAAAATCTGATGAAAATTTTTCTGTCACAAAGAATTTGTTATTGTACCTAGTTGTTCACACAGCCCTTTATATTCAATCTGTGTTTTTTCCCTTTTTAATTCTCATCATGTTCATATTGTTTTTTTATATGAATCATGAGCCATTGGCAACCTGCAATCAAGGACACTATTTTGGTTTGAATGAGAATGCCCCCCCCCCCATAGGCTCATTGAAATGCTTTGTCCCCAGTTGATGAAACCATTTTGGAAAGATTAGGGAAATGTGGTCTTTTGTGGGGAGGGTTGTCACAGGATGTGGTCTTTGAGATTTAAAAAGCCCACTTCTAAACTCAGAATTTCCGTTACCCTACTCTCTCTACCTCATTGTTGTTCTCTCAAAAGTAAATTCTCAGCTACTGCTCCAGAACCATGCTTGCATGATGGTCTTGGGCTCTAACCCTCTAGAAATATAAAACCTACCCAACCCTCAACTAAATGCTTTCTTTTATAAGTTGCCTTGGTCATGGTGTCTTGTCACAGAAATTTAAAGGTAACTAAGACAGACAGCAATGAGAAGAACTTCACTCAGGCTGACTCTTTCTTTGCTCATTAGAACTCATGAACGTAGATATCACAGAGGTTTGGCATGCTAATCAATGATTAGAATCGACAAATGCTGTGGTTCTTGGCAGTGAGAAAGAATAAATGTTAATCACATGAAGATCTACATGATAAATTTATACCTTCTCCTGGGCCTCATTTCATTTGCCCTTTCTAGGTCTTGCTCTCAGAGATGTCAGATGTGTCTTTTCAAAAACATGCAACTGATTATAAACTTCCATTTTTGAATTTTTTGAGACCTAGGATACTAACCTGTAACTATTAAGGGTTACTCTGCTTTGATACATGTAAGGTGCATGAAGGGGCTCTTTGTTTTATTAATGTTTTAAGAACTTTTAGAAAGTAATCTCACAGCCATATGAAATGAATACTCTAAGCTGTTTAGAGTATAAGCTAATTATAACTCAGAGCTTTGTGTTTACAAACTACAAATAATATTCATATTGCTACATTTCCTTTTTCTTAATTAGGTACGACAGGCATTCTTGTGTGGTCAAGCCAACCGTCTGAACCACGTAGTTACTCATTATCATCAGAACTCCATGTTATTAGAGATCTGTGTTGAGAAACTGGCCTGGAAGCCTGTCACACCATTCTCATATCTACACTTCTAATCTAAATTAGAGAATTATCAGTCACTTCACAGTTTAGGAGTCATTCAAAAACTGCATCTTTTATACCAGAATGTCTTCTAATGTATGACCTCTGGAAGTGGCATATAAATCACCTGGAAACTCCTCTCTGTGAAGGACACAGCCCCTTCTTCTCTATAACAATGCAAAGAAAGATTGCTTGCTGCCAGTTTTGGTTTTGTTTTAGTTTTTTTAAGAGAAGAAAAATGTATAGTGAATTTCAAACAGTGAGTAAACCCTTAGTGCTCTAGAAGCCTCACTATGAGTTGGAGTTAACCATCCTTTAAGACGATCACTAATAGGATCTCTTTCTGATGTTCCAGGTAGACATGAATTGGGGTGGAAGTAGCCAATCTAGTCCAGGGTGCTGTCCTTCATACAGAAACTTGTACTGTCATCGGTGCTGAGGCTTCAGGCACAAATGCCTCTCCTGCTTGAAGTTTCTTACTTATGGAAATAGATGACAAGAATAGATGATGCCAACACCTTCCAAATATACTCAAATAAAAATATTAAAGGAGGAACAGAAGCATATCCTCTGGGAAGGATTCAATCCTAGGAAAGCCATGGGACACAAAGAAAAGATCAAGTTTAAAGACTCTGAAGAAGACTGGGTTATGGAGGAAAAAGAAAGACATTTGACAACATTTCATAAGGGGAGGGATGAGCCAAGAAATCTTTTATTGGATTGTCAGGGCTGATGTAGCAATCTTATATAGATTTGATAGCTTAAAACAGATGTTTAAGTGTTAGAGATATAACTCAAAAGTAAATGCTTTCATAACATGCAGAAGGCCTTGAGTTCTAATCCCATATTTACAGAAGAAAGGTAAAAAAAAAAAATAGGGATGTATTTTCTCATGGCTCTTACTGGAAGTTCTGAGGGAGACTCAATGTCTTATCAAAGCTCACTCCCACAGTGATACACTTCCTCCATCAAGGCCATACCCACTCCAACAAAGTCATACCTCCTAATAGTGCCACACACTATGAGATTTTATCAGGCGATTACATTCAAACTACCATGCTTAGTATATGCCTCTTTTTTATGGCTGTAGGCTCTAGAACCACTAGTGTTGCGTTCTTATAGCTGCTGCATCACTCTATCGTCTATATTTATTTGCATAAATCTTTCTTCATGTTTCAGTTTTATGTATCTGTATCTTCTTTTATGGCAATATCAATGCTAATAAGGTCCAACCTCATGGTGACATAATTACCTCTTTGAAGATCCTATTTCTGAAGAAAAATTCCCTCTGAGGTTCTAGGTGAAAATTAATATGGTGAACACCATCCAATCCTGCACAATGGACAAGTGTCAGGTTATACAGGGCCTGGATATTGTAAAAAAATTTTTCCTAAATGCAATATTAAATGATTAGAATTTTAGAAAATGTAGGGGTTTAACTATATTTTTGTAAAATACTTTGGACTAATACATGAAGAATTAATTATAGGGAAAAAACAGAATACAAAAAAACAGCTACCTTATTATTGTTTTGTTCAAGGTGAGAGGTGATGGTACTCAAGTCAGTGTACTGTCATGTGCAACATAGAGATGTGGGTGTTTGGGAACTTATCTGAATGATGTAAATAATGTGTTTCTGATGGACTTGGTGTAGGAAGGAAAGGGAAGCAACCTAAAATACTAATTGAGTAACTGGGTGGAGAATGGTACCATGTTCTGCAACAGGGAACATTGCCAGCCAGGAGAGAGGTAAATAGGAATCAGATATCTCAGTTTGGAAATATTCAGTTTGAGCCATGTATTAGGATTCCAAGTTGAGATAACAAAAGATATCTGGAGCCCAAAGAGAGGTCAGGACTTAAAAGATAAATTAGACTTATCAGCATGTTGATGGCAATTAAATCCTTGCTGGATGAGGTCACCTGAGTTTCAGGGTGGAGAGAGAGAGTAGAGCCAAGAATATATGCTAGAATACACTAATATTTTGAGAGAAAAAAAAGATCTATAAAAAGAGGCAGAGATATAGCTAGAGAAGTAGAAGAACATGGAGAAAGATGTGGTATCCCTAAATCTGTGGTATGCATAATGGTGAAGTTAGATGTAACGAGTTACATTATTTGTTCCGAATATTCACTACCTCTTTCTTCTGTTCAGTACACCAGAATGATTCATTGCTACAAGTGACCAGTGATTAGAGCAATGGGTGTGATCAGGAGTAATGAGCCATGCACTAAGGTAGAAGCTCAAAGTAGTTCACTGTAGCCTCTGCTTACTCCTTTAGCATCAGCATTAGTATCCCATGTAGGACAAGTTTCTTCAACAAAACACCACAGGGAGAAAATGTATAACTCGGATGTAGATACAGTTTTGAGTGTGAGGATCAGTTGTGGTTGTTGTAAGCCATTATGATTTGAGATTGTCCATTGACCACAGCACAGCCTAGAGAGAACTGATAAAACCAGACTCATGTGGAGTGAAGTTACAGTAAGATATTGATTATGGCGCTGAGCTCAAGGTGTCTAGGAAAGAATAGGAACTTTCATATCACTTTTATCTAAGACTAGACCCTAAATCTACCCTTTACTATGATGTATTTTAATAAACCAGTGGATATCTCTGAGCCTCTGTCTTCCCACTTAGACAAAAATTTGTCTATCTTACAGTATCCTAAGGAGTGAGCAGGACAGTATTTTCAGTTTGTAGTATAGATCTACATTCCTGTTTATAAATTTCTGACAATATGTTTAATACATATTGAGATTTTTTTTTCTTTCCTCCATTGTTTCTCAATTCAGGATAAGGGAAGACACTAGGTTGCTCCACTCTCATCTATGCCATTAGAAAGCAGTGTGGCATCAGAAAAGTATCTTCAGAATCCATATCTGAGGATATTCAGCATGCCACTATGCTGGTTCTTGCAGTCAACAGGCACCCTAGAGAGAGGAGCTGCATTTTCTCAGAACCAGACCTCACCAACATAAGTAAGTCAGAGCTTGTTAATGGGGGTAGCCAAATAGGGTCCTGTGAATTCTGCAGCGGAATGAATGGGAAGACCTGTGGAGTCTGCTCTACATTCAGGAAAAGGAGGGCCAACACCCTGGTAGAAGCATAGTTGAAAATGAAAGGGTAGGAAATGCATCTTTATTTAGAAGGGAATCAAGATCTCATTAAGCTGTATTTTCTTTAGAGAGTAGCACATTCATTTCACACACAAGAAAACAGGCTGAAACAACACATGGTAGATTTGCAAGGGGTACCCAGGGAAGGAAGCGGTCAAGGAAGACTCTGTTGACTTAATCTAGCCCTTTGTCCCAAAGGATTGAGGTCTGATGCAGATGCCCCAGAATGTTTCTAGTGACAGAGCAGCGGCAGTGGCAGTTGCCAAAGGCTAGGGAAGATAGGAAACGTGGATAGCAGCCATGTCTGATAGAGGACACAAAGATGTCCCTGCCAAATATGTGCATCAGCTGATCTGTTCACAGCACATGCTATTTCTCTCAACTAACAAAAGTCTTGGGTGAGGTGAGCCAGTCCTGTGTGAAGCTATTATCAGTTGGTGAATCCCATCCCAGAAAGTCAACTCTACCCAGTGCCTGCATCTCTTCAGGACTTCTGTGACCATATCCATAAATTGAAAATGCACATGGTCCCTTGACTACAGGAATGGAAATTATTGAGTCTGAGGAAAATGACAAGACCCCATGGTCTGAGTGTTTGTAATTAGCTGGGAAGAGCTAATAGCTTTCACCCTAAAGATCTGACCTCCAGGAATGGTTCCCCGATGCCTCATTGACCTGTTATTTCCCTGAAGCCTTCTCTTTATGCTCTTCCTGTGAAAACAGAAACAGCAGCTCCTGCTCTCTCTGCTTTGAGAGCAGCCAAAGCCACAACAGGACACACCTGAACCAGAGACTGTTTCAGATTGAAGAAGGATGGGTAGGCAAAGTAGATCTGAGAGCAGTACAGAGAATCTCCTGATGTTGCATCTTTGCCTGTTTCTTACCTGAGAAAAGTCAGAAACTCTGTGTAACATTCCCATTCCTAAATCTGTTTACTCCCATGGAGCCTTTTACAAGCTCTCTGGACTTTCATTGTTTCAATAATGTTGGTTATTATTTAAACAATATTCACTCCTGTTTTCTGGAATAACCATTATAGTTTTAACTATCTAAACCTCTTAAAGCTTAGGGATTTATTTAAAGCTCTATTTAAAATAAAACTGACACTATAATTTCCCACTTATACAAGTACCACCAGCCATCTATAGTGCCCGAGTCTTCCCACAAATTGAATTACTAGAGATGAGTAGAGATATCTTTTTTAAATTTTATTTTCTCTCATTTCTTAAAGGGAAAAAATCAGCTTCCAACCAAGAGCGTACATGGCCCTGTCCAATGCATGTATTCTTTTTGCACGTTCTCAATATCTTTGAAATTACAGTACATTAAAATGTACCCAGAGAACATAGGGGAAAATAAATAGGGCATTTGTCTTGAACTCATAAAAAGGGTTACTCTAAAAAGAATTTAATAAAAACCATTACCACCTAAAAGCAATGCCAAATTTTAATTATATATTTTTCAACCCTCCAAAGAGCATGGTCTAACATCTCTACCCAGTGAAAAGCTGCCCAGCTTTATGACTACCATGCCAAGAGAATTTTTTTTAAAGTAGTCTCATTTAATTCTTGAATGCATGACCACCTAGTAGTGTAAGTAGAGAAAATTTTTCTCTTGTGCTAAAATAGTTTTTTATTCTCAGAGGTCCATAGCAATCCATCAATGTGATCCTCTGGGGTAAATAGGTCCACTTCTCCTTCCAATGCAGGGTTTCTGAAGGATGCTGCTAAGCTTGAAAGTAAGTCTGGCTGAATTACAACAGAGTACTGAGCTGTGTTCTCAGCCATCGGTTGTCCTCTATCTCTTCCCTGCCACGGCAATTTTTCAGAAGGAAAATTAGTCCCCCTGCCAACTCTTATATTTTGTATAAGCCCAGATGTCACACTTTTTTAATGTCATACCAGACTGTAATATTTTTATAACACAGAGTAGAAAAACAAAACAGAGCCAGAGAGATACGCTGCTGCCAGATGGGTGACCTTTATTTACTGATAGCGGTGGTTTTTGCTTCCTTAGATGATGGAACTTGAACTATTAGAAATGAATTGAGTTTTCAGGTTTACATGTGCGTCCAATTGCCTCTCCCACTAGAAGCCAGACAGAGGAGGAAGCTTAAGAAATGCTGACTCTAGAATCCAGATGTCCTCATGGAATAGTTTGGGAAGGCAGCTTTCTTCTTAGACTATAAATTGATTCAGCACACAGACAAATTGCACAGTCTCTGGTAACTTCAACAACGATGCTACTTCTGTGGGCCCATAGATATAAACACAGATACCCACCCTCAAACCAGAGGGCATTTAGCCTCAAAAACTGGCTTGTAAGATTCTCCCATGTCTCTAGTCTGAATGGGAAGAGAAATCAAATGGTAGCTTTCCCAGTCACTCCAACCCTGTACTCCCCAAAGGGATTCAGGCACAATACTGGAATTCCTAAAAGATCCACTTGTATGCTTACCTCAAAGAGAAGGTAGGTATTGCTCTTTCCTATTTATTTCCTGTAGAGGAGCTTCTCTTGAGCATGTGCTCTGCCTGGGTTTCTGTATCTTTTCTTCATTGAGAATGGCCCTAAATATGGCTAGGATGATAGTGGGTTCTATCCCATTATGATTATTCTTTTCCCCAAATATATTATTCTTCATAAATAGTTATTGATATTGGAGTCTGAATGTGTATTTCTGTCATGACCTTGAAAGCTAAACATGGCTACTTTGCCTCATTATCTTTACTTATTATTTAAAAAATGATAAATAGCCCAGCCAATATATGTCTTTTCTGATTTTCTCCTACAAAACATTATTTCCATGTAGCACAAATAATAAAAACCTTGAGACAGATATTGGGGTTCAACCTGATGACCAGAAAAGCAAAAGCAGTCAAACCACTAGAGAGTTCTTACCTCTTTGAAATCTTCAGACTAGAAGTCTGAAGTATTTATTTTAATAAACAAATCTTGTCTGAAAATCAGAGAGTAATATAGTCCCACTGGTCAGCCTTATGGGCAAGGCAATACACACCCTTAATCCCATTAGCCACACTAGTTTGCCATAAAAACCAGGTAGTAGTGGTGCACGCCTTTAACCCCAGCCTTAGAGAAAAATAAAAGATAGAAGGAGACAACTCCCAGACACAGTCTCATTCTGAGGTTTCAAAAGGCAGAATTACCATTTCAGACAGAGGTAGACATGTAGGAAGGAGGGGGCTCTTGTTATTCTTAGCCACCCTGCTAGCTTAGACCCAAAATAATCACACAGAAACTGTATTAATTAAATCACTGCTTGGCCCATTAGCTCTAGGTTCTTATTGGGTAATTCTTACAACTTAATTTAACCCATTTATATTAATCTGTATATCACCACGAGGTCATGGTCTACCAGCAAAGTTTCAGCACGTCTATCTCTGGCAACGGGTCCATGGCATCTCTCTGACTCTGCCTTCTTCCTCCCAGCATTCCCTTTAATTTTCCCCACCTACCTAAGTACTGCCCTTTTATAGGTCCAAAGCAGTTTCTTTATTCATTAATGCTAATCACAGCACACAGAGGGGACTCCTGCATTACAGAGATAAGAGCCAGTGACTGGCTATTTTGCCTTTTTTATTTTCAGGTTGAACCCTATTTATTAAAAAACAAATGAAATATCACTCCATTTCAAGCCAATTACATTTAATTTGGGGGTATGGGACTAGAAAGATGACTCAGCAGTTAAGAACTCATGGTGCTCTTCCAGGATATACAAGTTCAGTTCCCTGTTCTCATGTCATGTGTCTCACAGTTGCCTGTAACTCTGGCTCCAGGGATCCAACACCCTGTTCTGGCCTTTGTAGGCAACAGAACATATTTGTTATACACACACTAACACACAGATACACATAAAATTTTTCCAAAACAATCTGTATTTGTTAATAATTTGTGGTCACTTTTGAAATACATCACTTTTTATTGTTTTGAATTCAACATAGATCTTATATTTCCATGCACACTTCATACATACATCACACAATCCAAATTTGTTATTAAGACAAATTATGTTATACTCAAAATCCAAAACTTCTCCACCAAGTGATCCCCTCATAGAAACATGTTGAGATATTAGCTACCTCTCCTCGTCTTTCTTCTAAAATTTAGGGTTTCATAACTGCAAATTCTAATTGTTAATACTTTTCTTCTACAATATACTTGTTTGCAACAAAAATCTAAATAGTAAAGCATTATTAGTCAGCATTTAAAAAAAATTGGAAGGCTAATACGTCTGGGCCTATGGTCAAGAAGTTTGATTCAGTTCCAATATCCACCTCTCACTTCCTATCTGATTGATGTTAGACACTGAACATAGATGCATCAAAACTTCTAGAAAAGGCAGATGCAGGGATTGCTAACAGAGACCTAGAATCTTAAAGTCATAGAAGAATACAGATATGAAAAGTATGAAAATATAGAAGTTTCTGTAATGAAGTGTCATAAAATATACTACTGAGGTGCCTGATGAGATTAAGTAGGTGAAGGACTTGTGAGTGTGTTTGAAGATCTCATCTCTAAAGGGGAAGAGAAGAAGTGAGTGCTGAGATTTCTCCTTTGATCTCCACATGAATACTTTTATATGTGTGCTGTGTACCTGAGTGTGTGCATAGCCCCACAGATTAATTTAAATTTTAAATTATATATTAATTATATGACTTAATGTCCTCCAGTTACCAGTTTGTTACTGCAAACAAGGCCCTATCTGCATATCTGTGTGCACACGCCTACACTTACGGCTATAGTATTCACCTGAGGACTGGAGCAGGTCTGATAGCCTATCATCAGAGGAAGGGCCTTTACTTCCTCAGTTTGCTTTCTCAGTTGTCACTGAACAACGTGGGAATCAGTCTCAGTGAGGTGTGCTTGAAATAATCATTTTAAGAAAGTGAGGGCTCAATGATGTTAAAGATATGGATAAAATAAATAGGTAATCTGAATTATACACTGATGTAAAGGTAAATAATATATATGAACCAATTCCCATCAGAGACAAAGATTGGTTAAAAAAAGAGAGAGAGAAAGGTTTCTCGGTGAAGTGTTTAATACACACCTCACAAAGTCTTACTTTCCTCAGTTGAGTTACTTTCGTTTGGTGATGTTAAAGAGAAGGGAAGAAGCTTATTCTGAGTTACAGCATGCTAACATGATGTTTTCCAACATCAACAGACTCTACAGGGATGACTAGACCTCCCTACGTTATTTAAATGAGGTACCATCCCAGTTCCATCTTTCTTGTGTCCCTTTGCAAACTGTTTCCTTCAGTCTAAATGGAGTCATATGTTTCAAACAGGTATACTGAAAATTAAAAACAGAAAAGCTCAATTTATTTAGAAAATCCTCTTCACCAGAAGCTTACCTTTTTTTCTCCTATCACACACCTTAAGTAAATCTGTAAGCCTAGTTTATCACACACTCCCTTACAAATTACCATGAAATCCTCTCCCAGGTCCATCTGTTAAACTGTAATTGTGTAAGACAGAGAAATAACATCAGGTTTAGGAGCAACCACAACAAGGGAATGTTAGTGAAACTGAGCCACTGCTCAGCTTCAACTTCAGCGGCTTAATCCATTACTTCATGTTCTCAAAGCAGCCCTTTTTATTTATTTGTTTTGTTTTTTTTTTTAAAAAAAAAAAAAAAAACCTACTATTTAGGAGACTCCCTTTTTCCTCCAGAGCCTGTTAGGAGTTGTCTTAGTGTAGGAATGTGGGGTTTTTTTGTTTTGTTTTGTTTTTGTTTGTTTTCTTGCTTTGCTTCTTTGCCAAGTTGCCTTTCCCTTATCTCCTTCCAAATATTTTTTCCACCAATTTCTCTCCCCACTGACTCATTCCCTGCCCCAACTCTTGGGTTTTGGTCTCTTCCTTGTAATTTCCTCCTTTCAAAGCCAAGTGCCACCTTTATAAAACTTTTTATAACACATGTCATATTTATCTTTTCTTGGTAGAGAATGATTTTTTTTCCTCAATGCAGTTTGCTCAATATTTTATCTTCTAAGTGAATTCCCCTAGCATATGAGATGGATATTATCTCTGCATCCCTTCAGGAAGGCTCCAAATACTTTGTCTCATATGTAATTTTTATTCTGGTGATCCCTGCTGGGGTCTGCTTCTCTGTCAAGCAGCAAATCTCAACAGGGCATTAATCTTGCAAAGCCTAGAAACAAAGATCTCAGTCACGTGTCTAGTGTGTCTGTGTGGGGCATCACAGCCCTCAGGAAACAGGCTCCCTATAATCCCCATATGTTTTCAGACCAGATTTGGTGCTGGGTCACATGTCCCCCATCAGCCTGACAGCCAGAGGAATATCCCAGTTTCCAGTCCTGCCTGTGCTAGCAATGTTATGTGTTAACTCTACGATGTGCTGGAATGTAAAAGTTGTAGGGAAAAAAAATTAAAACAATGTAACTGTGGTTTTGTGGTTTATTATCAGCCCAGGGCAGCGAGGCGAGGTCTTGGTCCTGCTTTCCTGGGTGACTTTGGATAGCAGCACTTTGTGTGGCGGCCACCATCTGTATGGCTGGCATACTTCCTCCTTTGTGAATTAGTTCATCCAGGCACCATGGATGTTGGCAGAACACAACAATCTGTAATTGTATAGCTCTGCTCTGCTCATGTCTGTGGTTATTGTCCAATTATCATTCTCAGAAACTTCTCTTCCCAATATTGCTCCCATGTTTTTGCCAAGTAAGTGGGAATTTCTCTCCTGAGTATTGATTTTCAACCTCTTGTCCCAGACATTCTTTAATCAATCATGTGTCTCCAACATGCTTTATAAATCTTGATGGTTTTTTTTTTTTTTGGTATTTTTACTCTTGGTTTCTAAACCCCATGTGTCCAAACTGGACACATAATGTGCAGGAGAGAGAAACATCAGCATAAAAGTATATGCCTTCAGGTCACTGTGGAGGGCTTAAATGTACAGGTGTGCTTCTAACTTCCACTGTTTTTCCACTGAAGGGCCTGTATCATCAAGAGCCGAACCTGTAGAGCCTACTTAAGACAAAGTAGGGCCACCTGACTGTAAAGACCTAACTTTGCATTTGAGAATTTATGTTAGTAATATTAAGGAGAATTTTCAGAAAAACTAGGAGGAAATGAAGCATTAGAAATATAAATCTGAGATCAGAGTTACTCTAAAGACGAGATAATATCTTTAACAGAAATTGTGTATCTTTTACTAAAGACTGATTTGGCCAAGGCTCATGTAAGGAAACTAATGCAATTTAGAAAGAAGGCTAACCTTGCCTGTCAGATAATTAACTCACATTCCGATAAGGACAACAGAGGCACTGACAGACTCTCCTTTTTGCCCAATGTTTGTTCCCTAATATGGTCACAGCTAATATTTATTAGATTATCCCTATCAGTCAGTAGCTACACATACGTCTTTACTTTAACTAATTTATTCCTCTTTAAAAAGTAAACATTTGAAAGTGAGGAAGATGAGATAAAGTTCCATTTGCTTACCTGAGCTCCACAGCTAGAAAGCATCAGGTTTCTGGTTTCCAAGCCTGTGTTTTTCATACCACCTTGTTGGTGTGTGATCTTTTGATTGTGTTCTGACAAATAAAACTTGCCTGGAGTCAGAGGGCAGAGGAAGCCGTAACTGACCATAGAGGTTTGGAGGACTGTAGACAGAGAGGAGACAGGAAGTAGTAGTAAGACAGAACTGAGAGAGAATCTCTCTGCCCTTTTGGACGAGGAATGGTAGAAGTCAGAAGTTACTGGTACCTGTTTCCTGCTTCTCTGATCTTTCAGCTTCTTAGCCTGATATCTGACTCCTGATTTTTTATTGATAAAATTTAAAGACATTAATTCTTCACTGTGTACTCACCCTCAGAGAACCTCAGTATTTGAACCTGTGTGCCTACTTGACTGAGATCACAGATACCAAAAAATAGGTCATATATTTCTGAATGTGCCTATGGGAATATTCCAAAAAGATATTAAAATATTAATGAATAGACTAAGGAAAAGGGACCACCCCCACTGACCCCTAGGGTGGTAATAGGATGGCTACCTTCTGATCATTCAGGATTCAACTCAGAAAAAAAATAAATGATAAAGGGATTGCAAATTCATCTTCCTTCCCAGAGACATACCACCCTTCCTGGTTCTCCAGCTTGTTGATGATAGATACAGAAATTCCTAGCTTCCACAATAGTGTGAGACAATTCTTAGAGAGTGTAAGCATATACATGCATGTGTGTGTGTGTGTTGTACATGTATGTTTATGGACATACATGTTTTTCTAATAAAGAGGTCTCATGGAGATTCCTAACCATCTGAGAAACACCAGGTTCAAATATATGCATGTATGTATGTGTGTACATGTGGGTATATGTTCAAATATGTGCGTGTGTGTGTGTGTGTGATATTATCTCTCTAAACCCCACATTAAATACACTAAATCATACCCAGGTTCTCTTTCTCATAACTATAATATTAAAGGAGTTTTCTCACTTTAAGGCTCAGCCTTTACCTATAAAATAGGAATGTGTTAGATCTTACCCTGTAGAAATGTTTTAAAAATTATATAACTTACCTGAAGCCTTGGATAGTATTTAACAAATGCTTCTTTAACATGGAAACTTCTAGAAAAAAAGCTATTTTCGTGCCACTTCTGTACGCTCTACTCTTCAAAGTGCACTCTGTAAATTTCTGTTAGCCCCACTCACCCCACCAGCACCAGCACCAGCACAGGGTGCACTCTGGGCTGAGCATCTGAGCCCCTTGTATTTCATGTGGAGGTCAGAGGGCACTCATGTCTTCATTTATCGTCATTTAAAGGAAAATTTCAGAATAGATATTGTTGTTTTTCCCTAAGCCAAAATGTTTCCTATGTTATTACCTTCACTTTCCATCCAGATCCTTTTCATTATAGCCAATGTTGTCTCTATCAACTGTTTATTTGTAAATATATATATATACATATATATATATATATATATATATATACATTAGCTTTTTACCACCTCCTACCATTTTAGTGAGTTTAGTCAACAGTTTTTGTTTTCCTTTCTAAAAATTTCCTCACAAGTAAATTATAATTTTCCCACGTTCACACATTCCCTTCCAAATTGTCTTCAGGTCTGTAATTTCTCATGAGTGGGAACCCTTGCCCCTACTCTCCCTCCTCTTCTCTGACAGGAACAATCACACAACTGTGAGAGTACCCCAAATGCCCTTTTTGTGCCATGCTCATGTTTTAGCCAGAGAAATTATACCATGCCTTTATCATTCACTTTAACCAGGAAAAGAACTGTTTTTGAAAGAATTTTGTAATTAAAAATAAAGGGCCAGGAGATGATCCAGTTGGTACAGTGCTTGTCATACAGGCATGAAGACCTGACCTCAGGTGCCCAGAATTCATGTTCAAAACTTGGTATGGCAGTGCATGCCTGTGACCTGAACACTAGGGTGGGAACAACCCACGTGATTAAATCCAAAAGACTCCTTAGCCAGCGAGTTGTGCTATATCCAATGTGATTCAGGTTCATCATGAGATCCAGTCTCAAAAGAAGGTGAAGATCAAATAGAACAAAGATACCCAATGCCAACTGCTATACCCCCCCCCCACAGAGAGAGAGAGAGGAGAGAGAGAGAGAGATGAAAGAGAGAGAGGAGAGAGGAGAAAGAGAGAGAGAGAGAGAGAGAGAGAGAGAGAGAGAGAGAGAGAGATGAAAGAGAGAGGAGAGAGGAGAAAGAGAGAGAGAGAGAGAGAGAGAGAGAGAGAGAGAGAGAGAGAGAGAGAGGAGAGAGATATTTATAAATGCTGTAGGGTAAATACGAGTGTATACCAAGACCATAGATTTTTACCTTAGCCCCATTATTCATATACAGCCTAGTCTATAGAACTACAAGTGAAGTGAGCGCTATGGTACAAAGTCCACACCAAATACAAAACATAATAACTCTTGAATGTTAATCCATCTATGGCTACTTGACTATGCTACCTCTCATAGCTTCCTTTCTCAAGTACTTTACCACTATGGAGGAGGAGAGAGCTGCTTGTTGGTTCCTGGATGCTCAGCCATGAAATAATCACACAGAAACTATGTTATTTAAATCACTGCTTGGCCCATTAGCTCTAGCTTCTTATTGGCTAACTCTTACATATGAATTTAACCCATCTCCATTAATCTGTAGATCACCATGAGGTCGTGAACCAACAGCAAAGTTTTAGCACATCTGTCTCCGGTGGCAGCTCCATGGCTTCTCCTTGACTCTCCCTCCTTTCTCCCAGTATTTCGTTTAGTTTTCCTCACCTAGCTCTGATCCCCTATAGCTCTGCTATAGGCCAAAGCAGTTCCTTTATCAACCAATAATATTCACAGCATACAGAGGGGAATCCCACATCACCACGAAGACTAGAAAAGTAACTAGCATAATAGCCCGTGGTCTGGGTACCTGGAATCTAATGGTGTTTCATCTTTTCTACTGGTGTCATCTTCTGCAAGTTGCCTGTAGTGTGAATATCTGGAGTCAGGTATTGGGAGATGAAAACTAAAAATTCAGACGAGCAGAGCAACCAGGCACCAGATCTTATGTCTACAAAATCCTCAGACCAAATGGGGTATCCTTTCTCTACATGTCCTCGGACTGAATGCCTGTCTCCTCCTGCCTTATATTCCTCATTCCACCTAGTCATATCCCTTCCTATCTTCAAGTCCTAATGTTGGGATTAAAGGTGTGTGACTCCCAAGAACTGGAATTAAAGGTGTAAGCCACCACCACCTGGCTGTTTCTCTTTTAGACTGGAACATTTCGTGTAGCCCAGGGTGGCCTTGAACTCACAGAGATCCCTCTGCTTGTGTCTTCCAAGTGCTGGGATTAAAGATGAGTGCCACCACTTTCTGTCCTCCATGGCTAACTAGTGGCTACCTCCATACTCTGATCTCAAGACAAACTTTATCTGTTAGAGCACAAACAAAATATCACCAGTGTTGCCTTTTAGGAATGCTTTTACATTTCTTCATTAATTTATTTGTGTAGGAGGTGTGTGACTGTGCGTGTATCTAGATGCACTTGTGGAGGTCAGAACACAACTTTTGGGAGTTGGTTTTTTTCCTTCCATGATGTGGACTCTGGAAATTAAGCTCAGGTCATCAGTTTTGACAGCAAGTACCTGTACCTATTAAGCTATCTTCCCTATCCTTTGACAAATTTCTTAACTTATCAGTCTACAAACCTGCTGCTGAATATAAAAATGGTAGTAATTGCCCACCTCACAAGGCTATGAGCCTTAGAAAAGATGAACACTGATCAATTCAGGTTTCTCAATCATTGCCAGATTTTGGTATAATCATTATTTAAATTCTTTCTCTTATAAAGTATCAGTTTAAAGCATATCATCGTGTTACACAACTGCAAATGAAATCTGATTAGAAATTATCCTGATACTGGTTGAACTGAAACAAGATTTTATTTCACTCGTGTCGTGTCTTTAGAAAGTCAAGTACATAGAGCAAGATTACGAATGCAGGTACAATTTCATGCTTTACAAAAGCATGTGCAATGCTGAGGGCACCTCATCTGTGTCGAGTTAAATGTATCGTAATAATTGCCTTGCCATTGAATATTGAGCCTATTCAAGGAAGGGAAATTCCAATTTCACAGCATCAATTCATACACATAATCATCAAAGTAGAATAAAATCAAAATCCTATCTAGTCAATGACTAAATCAAGCTATAAAGTGAACTTCTTTGAAATTCATTTTTTTTGAAAAATTAAAAAAAGCAGTATTAAGGAAGCAATTTAACCTTCTGGTTGTCAATGTTATATGTCACCTAAGACCATAAGGATTAATAACATAATAAACTATATTATTTGGGATGAGGTGAGAAAGTCCTTAAGTAAAAATCAATGGTCTAAATAAAAGAAGAAATAGTGAAGGGTTCTGAAAAGTAAAAAATGATGGGGCTTGGGAAGTAAGTCGCAACATAGGTCACAGGAGACTTGATGAGCACTCCAGCCTTTTATACTACAGTATTACACAGTGCAAATCTCTAAACCTTATGAATATGTGAATAAGAATCAGATATTACTTAATTATATTAATATCATTAATCATATTTTTAATTTCCTATTTTAGCTTAGATTCAACCCTTGGAAAATAAGTTTAACATTGAAATAAATTAGAAAGTGATGAATACTAAGGTTGAGCGATTTTTTTCTTCAGCTGAGTCTTTTCTATACTTTATGCATTCTATCACAAAGTCTAATATTTGAGTTTTATCCATATAAATCAAATTAGAAACATACAAGACATGTTTATGATTTTTAAGGCAGCCAGGGGATATAATATAGGTCACTGTTTACTTGTTCCCTCTGTGGGCTGGTTGGATACATGTCTTTGATTCACCATCTAATCAATGAGCAAACCAATTTACATAGAACCTTTCCTTCCAAATTAGCATCATCTACCAGCTGGGGATACATGATCTCCAAGTAGATTTTAAGATATAAGTTTTGTAGTTTAAAAAAAAATAAGTCGTATATTTAAACTGTTTGATAGTAAAGTGGAAACTGAAGAAATCAGGACTTGAGAGATGTTTCAGCAGTTAGGAGAGTGTGCTACTCTAGCAGAAAAACCTGGTTCAGTTCTCAAAACTGTTTATAAATCCAGTTCCAGTGGATCTCAGTCTCTCTTCCCATCTCTGTTGGCACCGGTATGCATGTATTATATATAACTCACATAGGCACAAATGCATTCATAAAAATTTAATAAATAGCCCCTTTTTTAAAAGTTTGAAGAAGGGCTAGTACTCCAGCCTAGTTATTCTAATGACTTGTTTTCCTCCATGTCCTTTACAACAATATTGATAAAAAATAAAGAAGAAAAATTACTTCCAGGCCTAGTATTGATCACCTGCTTTGTCATCTATCAATGTTTCTAGAGGCTAGAATGTTCTGTCCTTCCCATACCCTTTTGTAACACTTGCTTCTCCTCACTTCTTGATCAATTCACCTCACACTTGTCTCAACTTTTCTAACTATGAACTTTAGCAGTTACATACTCAAGGACATTCAGTGAAGTAGCACAGAGTAACCATTTAAAACAGTGCAAACTGTAGTTTAGATTAAGAGTTCATGCCCTTGACTTATGTGCAAATGTTTCAAATGTGGCCATAAACCGATAACTTGTCTATTTAGTTCTCTAGGTTCCTGTATGCACAGATTTTTGCAATCTCTAGTGAATTTATTCCCCAAACAGCTTATTCCTGTGAATAAAAATATAAGATCAGTGTCATAAGTGTGTTATCCTTCAATGTCCTACAATCTTCAATAAGACTTGGGTCACCAACAATAAGAAATTTCTTGTCTTATAAAACGTTAAAAAAAAGCCCTAAGTTTTCTGAAACAATCCCATCTGACCTTTAGAAAGACCCCCATCCTTCTCTGATCCCCAAAACTTGGTAAATAATGTGCAAACATCTCCCAGGTGCCTAAGTAAGAGACATTACACATGTACACTATGTACAAAATTATGCAGTTTTTATCAAAAGATGCCTTGTTAGAGCAAGTCCTGTGACTATTATCTGCCAATATGTTATCTGGACAGACATTATAAATAGATCTTAATTGTGTTTTCAGCTATAAAACACCCAGTGAGGATAGTCCTAATAGATATGTAGAAACTCAATAAAATAAATCAGTCATGATACTACAGAGCACTTTTTAATATGTTAATTGATACTGACATTTGACCCACAAATTTTATCATTTACCAATATATTTTTAGGTAGGAATTTTCTAATCCAAGTACAACTATATGCATGGGATTGTCTTAGAGGGAAAATGTTAACCAGCCTGGCACTCACCGGAACATTTCTAACCTATCACATCTTTATGACAAATGTCAGAAATAATAATCATTCTTCATGTGAGATCGGCATTCTCCTCGTGTCTCAAATATTCACGTTGTTCAGTCATCAGTCAGGTTTGCGTATTTGCTCTCTCTGCATACTGTTAGATATACCAGAGGCTCAGTAATCTACAAGACTGAATCCGAGTTTTCTATTAAGCAAATCATGGCCTACCATAGGCTTCTAGCTCCTTAGGCCAATTTACTGTAGTCTCTACCCCTCCATGAGTAACAGGAGAGGTATGACAAGACTTCTTCTTAGACTGTCAGTCCCAGCAGAACCAATATGACAGACAGTTTTTACTTTTGTCCTTCCCACAGTTAGCTACTGCCACATAAAAGAAAATGAAAATATTATTTTTTGAAAAATAGTACTAATGCCAAAATGAGTGACCAAGCTAAGAAGCAAGATAACAGGGTAAATTCAGAAGTATAAGATTTTATAAAATTGTTCAATAGAAGAAAGGATTATATAAAATTATGGGCCTGTGGTTTGACTGTGCAAATATTGAAACAGGACAAATTTAAACCAAGTGATATACTATGTGGGTATAAATAAAATGGAAAACAAAACTATGGTTGTAATTTTAGATTTAAGTAGGTGTTAGACATAAGAAAATAAAGTGATATTTATTATAGCTTAGTTTCACAACCTGAGAGAGAAAATAATCCCATTATTTCTCAATGAAGAAAGGGCAATTCAGAAAGATAAGCCACCATATTCAGATCACCCAGTTTCTATCAAGGAAGTCCAGATCCCAGTCACCTGACTGTAGACATTTAACCATTTTACACCATCCCTTTCTGTCTATCCCTTTACTGTCTTGATAGCCACATATCTAAAATTTTCAGTTTCTACTTTCTATTCTTTTAACCCTTTGAATTGTTCCATGTGGTATGTCTACGTAGAATGCTGAGCAGGCTCTCAGGACTTACTAACTTCAAACCAGGTGGCCCAGTACCAAGGACATAGCTGAGAACTGATTTTAGTCTTTCTCATCGGCTGTCAGGAAATGATATATATTAAAAGATGAAACCAAGCTTTAGACATCACACAAAAAAAATCAAACACTAATAAGGTTTCTGGAGAAAGTCCTAAGTAATGATGAAGTTTTTAAACAAGAGAGGAAAAAAACAAACAGATATTCCATATTTTTATTAATTCCAGGTTAAATCAGAAAAGTATGATCAGAATAAAAATTTAAGTAGTCTCAGTATCATTTTGTATTGATACTTAAATCAATAGAGAGCTCAAGGCTAAAAATATATCATGGAGCTTTGTAAATTATACATATATATTTATATACTACTTTAATGTATATGTGTTTTATTTTAAAATGATTGCTCTAAGCCCAGAGTGGCAGGCAAGGCTGGGTGCTGTGCACATAAAGAAGAGCAAGAAAAAAATGAAAAGCCTGTATTACCAATTGCTGTACTATAGAACTGGCTCCAGGTTGCAACATAAATTGTTCTCTGAATTTTCAGCAAGGTATCCCACCTGTTCAAATGAATGAAGTCTTGTCTGCCCCTACAGTCATGTTCCCAACTTCTTAAAATATTTTTCCCAAGGCAGTGTTCATGCTATTAGTATGAAGGGTTAAATCTTACTACGATGAAACAACATAACAATAAAATAAAAATATGAAAATTCTACCAAAGTAGACATAAGGGTTTTGAAATTTCAATACGAAGATAGGCAGATATTTGCTCTAAAAGAAAGTACTCTTAAAAAGCGAGTGATGATATGGGCACTCTGGGACACCCTATGGATGGCCTTCCGCAATGAATACCCTTCCACAGCAAGGGGCAATGCTACTGAAAGAGACAGGAGCAAAATTAATGGAGGCAATGCAGTTGGGTGGTTATTCATAACGTAAATGAGCAGAGAGTAAGGTAAAGGTGAAAACAGAGGGACAGAGCCCTGGATTACTACAGAGAACGTCATGTAAAAAGAGAATAACTTACACATGGGTGCCATAGAGTTAATCCTCTCAGAATCCAAGTCATCGTTTCCATGAGTGAAAACAGCTCTAAGGCAAGAGTAAGACGCTTCCTCGCCAGCACCCAGATCTGCTTCATTGAGGAGGGCTCTGCAGTAATTAAAAATACATATCAAACGTAGGAATGAAGCAGTTTATTTTTTCCAGGCAACCTTGGGTAAGTTGTAAACTAAAAGAAATAATCAGCCCAGGCAAGACTCCACTTAACACGAAGCAAAGATAAGGGAGAAAAAGCAGTGGAGAAATGATTAAAGGGCATGTGGAGGCAGCTCAGTTGGGATTTCCATCTTTATTTCTGTTTTATTTTTCTATAAAAGAGAAGTGAGTGGTATTAAGAATTGAGAAATTATGAAGAGAATTGCTGATCTATACCCAGGAGTGAGAGGCATTGATTTTCTTCTTCAGCTAATTACAGTGATGTTTTTCAGGACCCAGATGATATCTGTCTCTTCCTTTGTAATTACAAATGATGTTCAAGGACACAGATCACATGATAACCTCACTACTGAAGATATTCTGACAATATCAGATCTGTTAGTAATGGTTAGTCCACCACACAGAGCAGGAACCACTCATCTGCCATTCCCTAAATGGAGGGGTGAAATAACCTTCCTTAAGGTTATAAATATTCAGCTATTGGTCATCATTTCACTCATTTCAACTAAAGCCATCTAATTTCTTGATCATTGTCATTTCAAACAGAAAAGCATTATTTGTTTGAGTTTCAGAGTGATATAAGAATTACCCTCATGTATAAAACATAATAATTTATAAAAAGAAATTGAAACCAGGGCAGAAAAACCTGTTCAGTGGGTAAAGTCCTTGCCATGCAAGCATGAGGATCCAAGTTTAGATCCCAAAACACATGCAAAATCTAGGAGTGCATGGCAGTTGACCTATAACTCCAACATGTGGAAGGTAGCAATCCAGGTCCCCAGAGCAAGCTGGCTAATTAGATCCAGTGGAAGACCATTGACCCAATACATGAGACAGAGAGTAATTAAGAAAAATTCCACGTGCCAACCTCAGGCTGTCAGACACATAGACACATACCAAATGCATACATGCATCCTGATAGGTGTGAGGAGGCACTGTATATGCACATAAATACTTATCATCTACACACACATATTAAAAAAGTGGAATCAGAGTTCATATGAGATGTTTAAGGAGGGATGAACTCTTAAGTATTAAATTTTATGCAAGAATTCTGTACCCACACTTTGCCGATCTAAGCTGAGAAAAAGAAATCTTATAATGTATAAGCAATACTAGATACAGGAGCGTGCAGAGTGTGTGTTCATGAATAACTGGATTTTAAGGGTGAGCAGGATAGTTGAAATATTTAATGATGCTTTGGATGGTGATATTATTTATTTTCCATTTTGTACTTCTGAAAAGAATAAATAAGAATTTAGTTCTTAGACATTTGTTACTGTAAATTAACAACAATGTTAAAATGGATAAAGGAAAGGAACAGAAAGGCCAGGAGAGAGGGGCTGTCATAGGGAGAAGCAGAGGCCTGTCCATGCAGGACAACAGTATTGCTGCCTCCAGAGAGCACAGGACTCAAAAGAAATCCATGATATCGGCATATACTAGGCTTTTCTATCTGAGGGGGTTAAGGGAAAAAAAAAAAACATTTACACACTCTCTTGATTTTCTTCAAAGCTTTTCTTTATTCTTCGTTTGCATTCTCTATTCTTTATTTTCTTGGTGATTTCCTACTCTCATTCCTGATGTCTTCCTTCTATCTTATTTCAGCTCATTCTAACTGAAACTCTGTTCTTTCCCTCACAACTCATATATCCCAGGAAAATCTTTCAGGCAATATAAAAATTACAGTGTGGTTACATTCAGTTTTTCAAGTGAATGAATACAAGTAAAAAACAGCATGTTTTCCATACCACTAATATGATTAAACATTTTATGTATTGTAAAAAGAAAACAAATAAAAAATCTATTCTTTTCAGTTAGTTCTATTATGAACAGGCTGAATTTTGCAGTTACAAAGAAAGTGTGAATTACTTTACTACTTATCTTGAAAAGTAATCTTATAGGGAATCTTGAATCAGAAACCTAAATTTTTGTGTGAAAAAGAATCAGTCAATTCTACTTTAATACTTTTGGATGCATATCTACTCATCAATAGGCTTTCTATTAGGATATTGAGGGCAGAAATGGGTATAAGGAATTAATCATCACTTTTGATCAACAACCAATCCCAGCAAGAAAGGTACATCAGCCAATTAAAATTGGGCTGCTTTATTCTTGTCCCCTGACCTTAACAAATTCTGTATTCAGTTATATGCCTTTTTAAAACTTTGGATTGTGTTCTTGGGTTTTTCTCCTCAAAGCTATTTAACAAAAACATCTTAGTCTAACAGAGCTTTGTTTCATCTGTGATGCACTCCAAAACCTGTGAACACATTTCCCAGTACTAAGGTTAAAAGAATTTAAGCCAGCTGAGTTACTGAGAGGGAAATAATAGGCCTCCCTGAGCACAGGTTGGGAGAGAGAAGTTTGAATCAAACCAATGAAACATGTTCATACAATACATATTCCTAGCTAACAGTGACTACAAAACAAATCACTCAAAAATGACTGAAAATGTAGGTTTATTAAAGGAGTCCACAATAGCTCAGAATGGAATATAACAAAGGTTTATTTATTTGGGGACAAAACTCACAGTAAGACTAGAGATCTGCAGTCCTCTGTGGGCGCTGGAAGCTGGGAAGCAAATTCAGCAGAAAAAGCTCCATGAACATTTTCTGTCTGTGCTTATATTATCTCAGACCATGCCCAAAATGGGATGGTATCTAAAAGGCTATTTATTGGCTGAAGGAGTTCCCACAACATAAAAAAAGTAAACAACTTATGTCTGTTACAAATGTGAAGTTAATTATTTTGGGTCTTTGGAAAAGCAAATGGGCATCAGAGCCAGATGAACTTTAGCCACCTCCAAGACCTCTACACTTACATGGCTGACACCTAAGCCAAGAAGAATAAGACAGTTGAGCAGGGGAACAGACAGGCATCCTTGATGTTGTTGCTTTGTGTGTGTGTTGCTTTGAGAGAGAGTGGGGCGTGCCAGACAAACAGAGAAAAAGAGACTGTAGGGAGCAGAGGAAGCCCTGATGAGAGAAGTCATGAGTTAATATGAATTCTTGCCATGACCATGGCAAGGACTTCAAGATCTGAGACCCATGGGAAATTGTCAGCGCCTTTGTCCTTATGGACCATGCTCAAGAGAAATGGCAAACAATACTCTTGAGCCTGAATATGATTGTTTATGGGCAACCGGTCAGGGTGAGCAAATATTAGCAACTGCAACTTCCTCCTCCCAGATGTTTACAGCCTGAGAGACTGCTCACCTACAGAGTCATCATCAGACTAGCTAACCCCTCTCACTCACTATGCTATACTTAATACAAGATAAGGTTCCAGTTTGTGGTCGGTTAGAAAACTCCTAATTGATCCTTGTTTCATTGTACACATGTATGTGAGCCAGTCCATTCTTCATTCTCTCGCCGCCTCTAACCAGGGTTCTAGGACCCAAGCTATGCTGGTTATGGCTAGAGAGAGAGAGAGAGAGAGAGAGAGAGAGAGAGAGAGAGAGAGAGAGAGAGAGAGAGAGAGAGAGAGATTGAGCAAGAGAGAAGAAACAGACACAGAGAACAAGAAGATATCTGTAGGTGTCTCCCTTGGAATGTTTTAAAACTAGAACATGAAAGAATGGGTCAACTCAGTATCTTTTATGAGACATTGAAGAGACAAAAAAAATGAAGAAAACAATGTGAAAACGTTTTAGTTGTGAACTATGGACAACAAAGAAACCTTGAAACTAGAATGGGAAATGAGAGAAGGAATAAGGAAAAGAAAGTGTGACATCTTCTTTAGATGTTCGACTTGTTTTTCATTCAATTCTAAAAAAGAACTTTTTGTTTTACTATGTGATACTTTTCTACAGTGCCCAAATCAATAAAATACTTCCATACCGATGCAATCTTGCATGAATAGCATGTGGTAGGAAGAGAGACAATCTGTAAGGATGGGGCAAAATCAAGCTGAAAAGAACTGTGGTTGTCAGGTGCCCACAGCAGCCATTACCAAGCAGAGATGTTGGATGGAGAGAAGGGTAAAAACTGAGCTCATTTCACGCACAAGCTCAAGAGAGCAAGCAAGGAAAAGGAGTTTACCACTGGAGTGCACGGCACAAAAAAAGAAGTGAGGAAGGGAGGCAGGAATTCAGTGAAAAAGAAAAGAGTCATTTTAAATGGGATGGTCAAAGAAATCCTCATCTAAAGCCTCCAGTCTATGACAGAAAAAGTACACACATTCGTATATACATATATATTTGCATGTAAACTAATATTTATATTAAAATAGCATCCATAATTTAATACATTTATATACAATGAAGATGACAGTAAACTCCTAATCATTCTGGGAAACGAAGTAATATGTGACTAGTAGTCCTCAAACGTAAGTCATTTTTGAAAAATTACAAAAGATGAGAATAGTACCAATGAAACACAATGGGGAAATGAAGCACTATTGTCTCTATAAATATAATACAAACAACATAAAAAGAAAAATGCTTTATACAAGTTATTAAATAATTCTGGTAACTGAGATAGTGGAGCCAGGAGTGGGTTGGTACATATAACTAAAGGGTATGACAAATGAAACAGTACCGGTACTAACACTCGATTGGCATATCACTCTGTTTGCTTTTCTAAATGACTTTTTTTTTGACAGAATGAGGAAAACAGAACATAAATGCCTTCTCTGATCTGAAGGCTCTCTATCAGAAGATAGAGTATGAAGAATCTCTGCTTAGTCACAGCCTCCTGAGCACTCAGAGAAAAACATCTGTAATCTAAAGCTATTTTCATTGACAGGCAAAGCAATTATTCTTTAGTCTGAGGAAATACACTTCCAGTTATTAATTTCATTTAAACCAAAATCTCATTTTAATATAATCATAAATAATAAAAGAGAACATTTGAGAAAATAATGGATAGCTGCTCTAAGAAGTAAGAACCAACAGGAAAAAATTAAGATAATTGTAATTAATATTCTCAGAAAGATCTCAGAGGACATAAACACTATTATAGGCTTGGTGCTATGGGAAGAACAGCATCATATATCTCAGAAATATAAAACAAAAAGGACAACATAAAATTAATAGAAAGCAAGAGGGGAGATTTGAACAGAATTAAAGATCAGAAGCCAAAGCAGAAAAAAGACTAAATATGTAGTTTAGTGGTAGATTACCTGCATGTGATGTTTAGGTATTGTGTTCAAGTTCTACCCCAAAATATTAGCTAATAAACAAATAATACATAACAGTATTGAGTTCAGAAACAAACTAAAGAATATTTTTTTCAGTCTTTCAAGACAGGGTTTTTCTGTGTAGCTTTGTAGACCAGGCTGGTCTTTAACTCACAGAGATTCTCTTGCTTCTGCTTCCCAAGTGCTGGGATTAAAGTCATGTGCCACCAACACACAGCTCAAAATAAATGATGTTAAAGCCTTCAAGATCAGCAAACAAAAATCAAATCAACAATATCAGACACATTAACATGAAATGAAATTCAGAAAACTATCCTTAACAACAGAGTTAACTTGTTTAGGAGTACATGAAACAATAGCATGACTGGATCTATGCACTATAAATAATTAGGAACACAATTGGTGTCCATGTATAAAAATATTTATTATTACTGAAAAACATATGATTTCCCCCAAATGAGCTGAAGTTTCAATATGATTGTGGCTTAATCATAGCTACGTTTCCAGGTATAAATTGACAAGCCAGTTTTAAACTTCATATAAAAATGCCAAAGACTGAGATTTCCCCAAACGATCTTGAAAAAGAGATGAGAAGTCAGAGGCCACACACTCTTTGACTTCAAAACACAAGTGAAATTATAATAACAAACACTGTGTGGCATCATACTAAGGATGAATGAAGAATAAGAATCTCAAAACAAATCCTGATGTCTATAGTCAATTGGTATTTGATGATGATCAAGACAAGGACAAATAATTACCTTATTAATGAATTATTCTGAAATAATTCATAGATCTCATGACCATAGATTAGGCTGATATCAGTGAAATGTGACAAAGAGAAGAAAGTAAATAACTGGAATGAATTCAATAGCCAACACAAGGTTAATGCCAGGTGTGATACTGCATACTTGTCATCTTAGTAGGGACGTGAACTCCAGAGGATCCTAGAACTTGCTGGTTAGCCTTAGGTCAGAAGAGATACTGTCTCTACAAAGTGAACACAGACTCAGTGACAATGGACTTGGTTACCTCTGACTTCCACTGACATTTACAAACATGTATACCCACACATGTTATGCATATCCTTAAGCACACACGCCCTCCCATGTCCACATGATTACATGCACAATAACAATTGCCAGAAAAGTGGAAAGAAAATCTAAATGTGAGAGAAAACATTTACAGACTATACATTTTGTAAAGATCTAGTGTTCAGAATACAATAAAAAAGCATTTAGAACCTAACCATAAATGGATAGTTCAATTAAAATTGAAAACACTAATCTTTAGTTCTAAAGTGATCTGTTTGCGCGAATCTGTTTCTTTGTTTTAGCTTCCTGGGTGGTAGAATGAAATGTTTGGAGAGAGAGAGAGAGAGAGAGAGAGAGAGAGAGAACATGTTTTGTTTTTAATCTGGGGAGTGTGTTTTATGCATTTTCTCTCTATGATTATTTCAATTTTGCCATTATGAAAATTAGAAAATAGTTTTCTTTGTTGGCTGATGAGGTTTGTTTGTTTCCTCTTGTTGCTGGTAAGCTAGTATTCTTTATTACAACAAACACATTTAGCTTTTCTTTGCTTCCAGTGTTTTGAGTCAGTGGATTCCACAGTTCTACTCCTGCTTGCCAGAGTCTTTGGCCACACACTCGAGCACACATTTCTCAACTGCTGTCATCTGGAAATGGACACAGTGGGGCTAAGATACAACTCATTAGGTAAAGCATTTACCATGATAGTGTGAGATCTCAAGTTCAAGTCCCCAGTACAACACTTAGTGGGCATGGTTGCCTACCTGAAACCCCAGAGACAGAGACAGAAAATCCACTAAGCATGGTAATTTAACTAAATCAGAGTGTAGGCACAAGTGAGAGACTCTGTTTCAAAATATAAAGTAAAAATTGACCTAGAAGAGTGTTTCTCAACTTTCTGAATGCTGCAAACTTTTATTACAGTTCCTTATATTGAGGTGACTCTCAGCAATAAAATTGTTTTGTTGTTGCTTCTAACTATAATTTTGCTAATGATGTTAGGAATAGTATATCTGAAGGATATCTTCATACACACACACACAATTTCTTGACCCATTAACTCTAGCTTCTTATTGACTAACTCTTACATCTTAATTTAACCCATCTCCATTAATCTATGCATCACCATGAGGTCGTGGCCTACCAGCAAAGTTTCAGCACATCTGTCTCCAGAAGCTCCATGGCTTCTCCCTGACTCCACCTTCTTTATTCCAGCGTTCAGTTTTGTTTTCCCTCCTAGCTAAGTTCTGCCTTGCTATAGGTCCAACACAGTTTATTTATTCATTAATGGTAATCACAACATACAGAGCAGAATCCCACATAAGCTGAGAACCACTGATCTAGAAAAATAAGTAAAATCAGCTTCTGGTCTGTACATTAAAATTGTATTTGTGTGTCCACATTCACTCAAACATGCATACACATATTTATACCACACTCAAGTACATGAAAATATTATTTAAAAATAAGAACTCATTTTGCCATTCTCAGTATCTACATAATATTTCAGAAAAAATAATGGTAATTTTTTCCCTCCTAAAATTATTCTTTGGAATAGTGAAAAACCTCATCCTTGCCTTGTTACCACACTATGCATAATCTGAAAGATGAGTTTCCTTAAAGTCAGTCATACATAATGCAGGATCATCCTGGTGCTGACTATCTAGGATCTTACTTGAAGTCAGGAAGTTTTCTTTATCCTTAACTCACCCTCATATCATCCTTTGGATCTAAAATTTAAAATTAATGGGTTTTTTTTTTACTGTACATTGTTTCCTACTGCAGGTGCTGGGGAAAGACCTGGGTATGATATAGTGGGGCAAGCCTATGATACAAGGTAGACAATTATTTAGCTGAATCACTGCTTAAGGAAACACTTCCCCAAACGGTGTTAAAATAGCTCATTTTTAAATCTAAACCTAAAAACTGTTACTCTTTCCATCTCTGGAAGGAAAAAATATGTACAAATACATATTTTCATGGGCTTAATCCCAGCACTTGGAAGACAGAGGCAGGTGAATCACCATGACTTCTAGGCCAGCCTGGTCTACAGAGCAAGTTCCAGAGTTCCAGGACAGGCTCCAAAGCTACACAGGGAAACCCTGTCTCATATATATGTGTGTGTGTGTGTGTGTGTGTGTGTGTGTGTGTGTGTTCTAGGTACTTCAGACTTTGGATGTTCATACATTTACATACTGGCTTTAATATTTTAAAGATAAGAAAAATTATGAGAGATAAAGCTACTGTCAGAAAATAAACAGAAATGTATGTTTTGAAATACACTTACTCCCAGGCTTGGGCTTTCAGTGTATTCCCAGACTTAGCACGCAGTCCATTAACACCAGGCATTGTTTGTCTTCCACTGAGGCTACTGTCATCAACAATGCCCTGAACTTTTTCAGGTAGCATGCTCACTGAAGCAAGACAGTGGAAAAAGGAAAGAAAAAACGATCTTGGCACACTAAAGATCATGCACTTGATAAAGCTGTTTTCTTAGCTAGACACAGTGTGAAATTCTTTTCATGGATTTTAGCCTGAGTAATTTGATCAGCTCTCCATTCAGCACGCTGCCCAGAACTGCTAAGTTACTCTACAAGTCTTTCTTTCCACTGAAGCTCCTTTCTAACTGACCAAACCAAAAGATTAACAGGATTAGGTGTCTCTTATTTTCCTTTTTCTTATTTGTCAAGATTACATCCATTCCTCGACTGGAACATTCTTTGCATTAGACTGTCTCACAATGTTTTAATTTATTGTTCTGCTTTGATAGTTATAGGTCATTCTTAGCAACTTTTCTTCCATTACAAATGTCCAAATACCTTGATATAACTGTCTTTCAATCTTGCAGGTCTAAGTTAATTACTCAAGTAGACATGACTCCATTTGTTAGAATTTTTGGTAAATATTGGAGTCAGGATTAGGTCTTCTCAAAAACACATCCTTGTTTAAGATGTGTGTGTGTTCTAAATTTTTAATCTCAGTATCAGCCCCTTGTAAATCTTTTGGTTAAGTTACTGATTTGAAGAAAAGAAAAGAGGCAGAAAAAAAGGGAGACCAGAAAATTACATGAAAGTCTGTGTGTGTGTGCGCATCCTTTCATTTATCCTAGTGTGAATTTTAATATAATGATTTGTAATTCATATGGCTTCTACCTTCACTAGCACATTATTAATGACACCATTGCCTATATTCAACTGCCTCTTAGCCCAAGTTTATACATGTAGAACTCAGTATACTGCATGCACATCAGTGACTCCACTCTCTTAGTATTTATCATTTTCTACCCACAATCAATGTTGAAAAACTCAGCTCCAAATAATTAACTATCTTTTATATATTACTAGCCTACATCCTGGTTCTAGTTCAGCTGCTCAGCCATCTATAAGAATGGTACTCTGCTTAACCCTCTTCTAAACCACCATATCTTTCTCCACAAGGCACAGTGATCATCATGGGAGATGAGGAGGAAAGACTGTAATAGAAATAGTAGAGGTCCACTTAGAAACATTATTTGCTGGACATAACAGGGCCATTACACCCAGGAACTCACAGAAGCTTTGACTGCATGGATAAGATCTCAAGATCAAATCAGTCACAATCACAACTGAGGCAGGGCAAGAGATGATAATATTCAACCCTATCTGAAAAGTTATTGGTAATTGCAGGCTGCTGTGGGAGAGAGAGGCAGTTTTCTTTAGGCAAGCATCCCCTAGAAAATACCCACATTCCAGCAATGAATCACACGAGATAGTCCTACACTCTTGCACACACAGGCAGTACTTTGTGGGTATAAAAATTAAAGAAAAAAATCATATAAAAGTTGGAAGAAAAATATGTGGGGAGAAGTAGAGAAAGAATTTCACCAGCAGACATAAGGAATAGATTTTATAAAAACACGTTCTATACATGTATGAAATTATAAAAAAACAGAAATACACTGTACCATCTCTGCATACTGTGAACACATCTTCATCTTGTCTTTGTTATTTCTATTTACTTTACAACTATAAATATGTATTTACTTATTTTAGCATCAAAGAGTACATACTTGTTGAGATTTGAAGACAATGGCCATAAACTGAGATTGTCCCATGCTAATCAGTGCCATAACATAAAAGGAAGTCCACTGCTTGTCCCATTAGTATGAAATGACTTCATGAGGAAACCTCTGATAATATCCTGTTCTTTTTCGCTTTATTGTGTTTCTTTTTTTAAGATAAGACATTGTTCCTAATTTTAATCAAATATATATATATGAGTTGTGTTAGCCTTCTATCCCTGGGGCTCCTTCTGCTTCATATTTGACTACTTTTAAGAGTTACTGGTCAGTGTAGCATGTGTTTCATTTCTAAGTTGGGGAATCCACACTGCTTTCTCTTTCCCTTGCAGAACCTGTCTGCCATCTGTAGAAACAATACAGGACAGCTGAGATATCAGAGCTGGCTTTTCCATCAGCTTGAAGTCATCTTAATCATTGGCCCTGGTTAGTATTCCTATTATATATTTACAAATCTATTCATACACTCACTTAACAAGTCCTCTATTCATTTTAAAATAAGTTTCTGTAGTCTATCCAATATTTCTAGGCATTGGAGTGAATTTTTCACTACACTTTAATTTTGCTTCATTGTCAGAAGTAATTGTCTGAAAGTAAAGTATTTGTGACAAGGCCAGTTTCCCATATTATAGAGATTCAATTTGTTCATATAGATCATTTACTTTGGGTATCATCAATATGTAGATGAGAATAAGTTCAGAATTAATAATACAGGTCCTTCTTAGCTGTCATAAGTTTCCATTATTAATCATCAGAAAAATCTGTGGTAAACAAGTCCCTTACAGGTAATGTATATATCTAGTCCTTGCCTTTAAAAAAAAGACTCAAATGCTACTTTTTTTAAAAAAAAAAAATCTGTGCCTACAAATTATGATTTGGTTAAACTTTGGGACTTAGGAAAACTTTTATGTTTTGTTGATCATTCAATCAATGGTTTTTTTTAAAAATACTAATAAATTGACATGTAAAACAAAATTTGAATGTATACATCTAAAATCTCTTAAAAGTTAGTATATTTTGGTTACCAATTCCATCAAAAGTAAACCTATTGTTTATCAGTCATCTTCTACCCCATGCTTGTAGACTTGTTAATTTAAAAGATAGATCAACCCGAGTTTGCATCTGAGGGCTGCTTAATATTTGTTCTATGCCACAATGGCTTCACTACCAAAAATTTAATAACCACACTAGTTTTTCTCCTTAAAGTATCTGTTAGCCGGGCGGTGGTGGCGCACACCTTTAATCCCAGCACTCGGGAGGCAGAGGCCGGCGGATCTCTGTGAGTTCAAGGCCAGCCTGGTCTACAAGAGCTAGTTCCAGGACAGGAACCAAAAACTACAGAGAAACCCTGTCTCGAAAAATCCAAAAAAAAAAAAAAAGTATCTGTTATAGGTGAGCCCTTTACTAATAATTTAAAACAAATTGCTTCTCAATACCATGCAGACCTTCAAATGTTGATCTCTCCATTTCTTTCCCTCTTTCCTCTCTGTATTATTTTCCTCTTTTCTTTGGGGTGGAATTTACATCCACATTGTGGTCACTTCCTTTTAAGTAGACTCTTTTTTGTTCTTTGTCCCTCTCTCATACTTAAAAAGTTAAAGGCAGACATTAATCTAACAAGCATCTGGTTTCTGTATATTGTTGGATAAAATCACACGAGAGGTAATTCATCATCAGTCCATGCTCCAAACTCAATCTAGACATCAGTAAAATACTCGTCTCTCTGTCTCTCTCCCTTTCTCTCTGTTTCTCGCTCTCATCTTTCCCTCTTTCCTTTTCCCTATGTCTTTCCTACCTCCACCATTTTGATAATCATTTCATGATTTTTAAATTATGTCTAATATTTTTCTAAGTTACATTCATTACCCTGATAAAATAACCATTTATTCTTAAGAAAACTTAATTTTGTTCCTTGGAAAGACCATCCGAGATTCCTCATATTGCACTCCTCCCTTCTGTCTCACATTACTCTCACATCTCCCGGAATTTTACCCATGTTCTATTTCTTTCCTCTTGTGGAAACAGAATAGGCACCTTTCTCCTAAAGAATGTATCCACTTAACTCCTTGCAGGACCAGACTCAAGTGACCTTTGGCTGAATTCTCTTTGAACTCTCAGTCCCTCTCTCGATGCCAGAACTACTCTTTGCACAAACTGGCTCAGTATGTCCCACTAAACTAAATAATAATAATAAGAGACACAAACTGTGCTTGTCCTTTTACCCTTTTCCACACTTTCAGATAACTGCTTTCTTGAAGGACCACATTGCTTGAACATTGTCAGCTCATTAACTCTCTTTTTAAGTTTCTACTAGATGCATGGCCCATTTCAGTCTGTAAATTTGGATTTTTCCCTTCTTATGCCAATTAAAAGTTGATTGTGCCAAAATCATCAATCACCTACATATTTCAAGTGTAATAAATATTTCTAACTTTACTACATTCAAGTAGCAACTAGGAAACCATTGATGGCTTTTTGTTTCTTTAAGCACATTCCTACTAATTCACTAAGGACTAAATATTTGTGTCTTCCCCAAATCCATATGTTAAATTTCTCTATTTGGTGATTGGTTCTGTAAGAGAAGGTTAAATAAGATGATAAGATTTGTACTAGTCCAGATAAGGATGGTATTCTTGTACAAAAGAGTCCTAGATGTGTTTTATTAAACTTATCATCTATATTTTTATCTCTTCATCATCTGCCATCTATTGTCACATATCTATCATTTATAACCTTGTGTCATCTCTCATCAACTTTATATCATCTATTTGTATCTATAACCTACCTATCTTCCATTTCCTTATCATCTACTATCTACAGCTTGTTATCTATTATCATCTATCTGTCCCTCTGCCTACCTGTCTATCTAATGCCTTTCCTATCTCTTCCCACTCCACATTTCCACTTCATAGTTCACAAAACAGACACGTGAAGACAAACTAGACACATGGAATCTAGAAGGAAAAGTTTCACCAGATACCAACCATACCACCACAGACTTGACCTTATATTTTCAGCCTCCTGGAATATGAGAAAATAGATTTCCATTATTTCAGTGACTAAATGTGTGATATCCTTTTATGTTCTTGCTAACACACCATAGAACAATTCCTTTCAGAGTCTTCTCTAACCCTTCCATTGTTTCTTTATAATCCCAGTGTCTCTACTTTAGTGTAAGTATGCAAAGCTCTTACACTTCCCTTCCCAATTATCTTTTCATAAAGCACTCTCAATGTCAGATCCTCTGTTTCCCTTGTTCTCCAGCATATCCATTTTTTTCATGAATAAATGACAAACACACAGTTTGTGAGGTTTAGGTTATTATTTACTTAAGGAAAGAACAGGCATAACATTTGTTTATGTGATTCTTGTTTTTTTTTTCTGAGTGTATGTTCAATGAATACTATGGGATCTCATTTTTTATTGTTTTTATTGAGCTATATTTTTTCTGTTCCCCTCCCTTCCATCCCTCTCCCCTTCTACCTTCTCCAGTGACCCCTACAATCCCAATTTACCCAGGAAATCTTGTCTTTTTCTCCTTCCTATGTAGATCCATGTATGAATTTCTTAGGATCCTCTTTGTTGTCTATGTTCTCTGGAGTTGTGAACTGTAGGCTATTTTTTTTTTGCTGATGTCTAAAAACCACTTATGAGTGAGTACATATTATTTTTGTTTTTTTGAGTTTGGGTTACTCACTCAATATTGCTCTTTATAGATCCATCCATTTGCCTGCAAGTTTCAAGATGTCATTATTTTTTACCACTGTGTAGTGCTCCATTGTGTAAATGTACCACATTTTCCTTATCCAGTCTTCAGTTGAGGGGCATTTAGGTTGTTTACAGGTTCTGCCTATTATGAAAAATGCTGCTATGAACATAACTGAGCACATATCCTTCTGGTATGATTGAGAATCCTTTGAATATATGCCCAGAAAGTGGTATTGCTAGTTCTTGAGACAGATGGTTTCCTAATTTTCTGAGAAATCACTATACTGATTTTCAAAGTGCCTGTACAATTTTGCACTCCCACCATCAATGGAGGAGTGTTCCCCTTATCCCACATCCTCTCCAGCATAAGCCATCATCAGTGTTTTTAACCTTGGCCATTCTTACAGGTGTAAGATGAAATCTCAGAGTTGTTTTGATTTGCATTTCTCTAATGGCTAAGGATGTTGAGAATCTTCTTACGTATCTTTAAGCCATTTTAGATTTATCTGTTGTGAGTTCTCTGTTTTGGTCTGTACCCCAGTTTTTATTGGATCATTTGTTCTTCTGATGTCAAGTTTCTTGAGTTCTTTGTATATTTTGGACAACAGTCCTCTGTCCAATGTGGGATTAGTGAAGATCTTTTCCCATTCTGTAGGCTGTCGTTTTGTCTTGTTGACCGTGTTCTTTGCTTTATAGAAGCTTCTCAATTTCAGGAGGTCCCATTTATTAATTGTTGCTCTCAGTGTCTGTGTTACTGGAGTTATATTTAGGAAATGGTCTCCTGTGCCATGTATTCCAGTTTTGCCAGCATCATTTTTTGAATATGCTTTCCTTTTTCCATTTTATATACACACATACACAAATTTGTCAAAAATCAGGTGTTCATAGGTGTGTGTATTCATATTCAGGTCTTCGATTCACGGAATACCATTTTAAAATAAACATTCACACACATAATATTTTGAATCAATGATTGTTGAACCAATCAGAAGCAAATACACAATATTTGTAGTTTGACCTTTGATCTACTGGATAAGCATCACTCGTAGCTCATGCTATACAATTTTAGCTCAAACCTCATTCCTAATAAGTGAATGGATATGCCTTCCTCATGTTCTCACTGTCCCATCTTAGCATGAACATTTTCTGTCTAATATTAGCACTCAGAACAATAATCTTTCTTTTCTTTTAAACTTTGTTTTTAAAAATCCGTTATTTAATTTGGTTGCGTATAGCATGCCCTGACTACAAAGAAAATAAGATTGCCACATCATATTTTATACATATTTACTTTTTATTATTTATAACCAGAGGATTTTGAGCATGTGAATCAGTGCTAACTAATAAATTACAAAGAAAAAGAATTAAAGACTAAATAGTCTAAGGATAAGAGTATTGGTTGGTAGTCCCTTTTTCAAACAGATCATAAATAACAATCCATCTTAACAAGGTAACATTTGGATAGACTAGCATTCATTTTAAACTATTTCCAAAGAAGCACTGAGCTGTTCAGTGAGTCATAAGGGGTATCCTTTTACATGTGCCTTGAAGGCTTTCCAGGTTTAAACTCTTCTATGCATGCCACATAAAGATTAAAATCTCTGGACTTCAGCCATCTATTTGTCTATTCACTACAACAAATTTAAAACAATCATTTAACTCAAATATTGGCCTACTTTAAAGCACAATAATGAGATCATCTCAAGCAATCATGGCTAAATTTCCTTCTTACTGGACTCATGGTGGGTAACTCAGGCTCACAACACCGAGCAGCTGTTCCCACAGCCCATCGCTGCCAAGGCTACATGAAAACACACCAGCTTCTCAGAAATCAGTCAAGAAAAATTGTATACCAGAGTATTTCCAGAGAATAAATGGTCTACCCATCCTTCCAGGTATTTTCATGAAAACACGGATGGTGAGCAAAGGATCAGCCAAGACTGTGACAATTGGCAGCTCCACAGTTGCAGAATTACTTTGGAATGAGTAGCTCTTGTTTTGACCTCATCAGCCTACCCTGGTGTCTACTCAGAAAAGACACAGCAGTGCAAGCCGTGGGTCTTGTGGGAACTTGTTTCCAAGAACACTGTTAATTGATTCACAGTATTTTATTATTTCTAATGAGAAAAACAAGTCTCACGGGATATTTTGAATAACTTGAATAACTGACTACATTATTTTGATTTGTTTTTCTGTCTTCTTTTGCTCCTTATTCAGTTTGTTATCTCTTTGTTGGGTATTAACCTGATACGCATTGCTGAAATAACCAGGTAAGCTAAAATATTAATAGATCAGGAGATTGATAGTTTTTTAGATAAATTTATGGGTGGATAACTGTCAGACAGATATATAATAGACAAATTATATATACACACACACATATATATAAGAATATACCTAAACACGCTTATGTATGAGATTTCCCCTTCCAACTACTTCCTTTAATTATGTTATCTGCCTTTGTAGAGAACAGTATCCTAAACCAAAAAGATTCAAAAATTAATAATAATTAAATAATACAATTTTATGGTTGCTAGGTTCACATTTATTTTTACTTTGTTTGGCATGAAAACAGTGCCATTTTGGTGTTCAAAACCCTTCATTTCTTTGTCTTAAGAAATTACCTTTAGTGGTTACAGTTTACACAGTTTACGTAGAACGTATAGGGAAGATACTAGTGAGTATGAAGATTGATATCCAAGTGATATAGTATATCACAGCAATTTAGCAGTGATATCTGCCCTCTAACCACAGGTCAACTTCCACCTAGCTAAAATTAGATGTGAATTCTACAGTCTTACATTACTCCCGTTACTGACTTTCCTTGATAATCACTAAGTATATAGCAGCTTTCCCTAATTCTTTTCTCTATGCTCAGCAAAAACATAATGAACTGATTCTCTTTACTTCATTGGCAATATATAAACAAATGTAATGGCTAATTTTCTTGGAACAAAGGGTATCTAACTTAGCATTACAGAATCCACCCCCATCTATTACTTGGACTCTAAATGAAAGAATTAACAATTAATTATAGAAGTTTGAAAATAAACACATTCAATGACAAAATTAATTAAGATGATAGAGAAGTTTTAGAAATTATGGAGTAAGGTAATATGGCAAAGCAGGTTGTAAATATAAGCATGTTGTACAAAATATATAGATGAGTTTAGAGCAGTAAGTATAGTACTAGAAACATTTAGCATTTGTTAAGAATTTGCATTCATAAATTTCAGCTCATTAAGTCCTCACATAAATAATATGTTTACTTAGCATTGGCTAAATGCTACCTATTATTATTTCTATTTTCCTTCTAGTTGTTATTTGCATATAAGTAATCTCTTTCAGTCAGAAATATACACTGAAGCTAAAGTAAAGATATAACACAGACATCACTTAATGCCTAATATCAACCACACAAAAGTGGAAATAGGTATCTGCAGAATATTGGAGGCCAGGAACTAATCTGGTGGTTCTTAGTGATACCAAGTCATATAAACAATTAAACCAAGTAAATGTATGTTAAATGCCAATGAGTAAACAAGCCCCCCCTCCTGCTCTCCTCATAACAAATCAGAACATCCATGAGTTGTAAGGTGATGTTTAGTGACTGTGGCTCCCTAAGGACACAAGACACCAGAGAGCAGTTACAGGTATGAAAGGCTGCAGGAAAGAACGACGCATCGGACGGCCTCTCCTACATATCTAAGGCAAACTCTGTGAGAGTCTTATCAAAATCCAAGATGTTTACCTGCAGATTCAGAGCAATCTCAACAGAGAGTGGTTTCTCCCACCTTCCTACAGTGCAGTCATCCAAACAGCAGAGGTGAGGATGGATTAACCCCTCTGAGAGGAGTCACTCTGGTGATTAGCCCCATTTGTTAAGGCTTTGAGGAGTCACCAGAATGTATTTGCTTTGATTTTTTTCACTATGGCTTTTAAGGAGATCTCTCACTTTTATAAATTCCTTAATTGGTTGATATCTTTCTTTTAAGGTAAAATTTTAAATAATAAATTAAGACAAAATTTATACATAACATGACTCAGATAAAAATGTACTGTGTCAACTGTAACCACTAAAGGTAATTTCTTAAGACAAAGAAATGAAGGGTTTTGAACAGCAAAATGGCACTGTTTTCATGCCAAACAAAGTAAAAATAAATGTGAACCTAGCAATTTCAGCATGAACTAAATTATTTTTGTTAAAAAATCCAGCCTTGGTTTCTAAATATGCAGGTTTCTAAACCATGGTCCATAATAAAAATAACGAGGGAAAATGACAAAGCAGTAATGTCATGAGACAGAACAGCAATGTTATTGCAGCCATAATCATTTGAACCATTTGTTAATATCCTGAAATTGTTACAGCTTCTTTCAACTCAGCCCCACTACACCTGGATGGCTTGCCGCATATCTTTGCACACACAGAAAAATAAAACGCTAATTTCTATGATCTTGCTCTTCTGACAGCTGAAGACGTAAGAGATAGTGAGCTAATGACTTAGAAGAAACAAAAAAAGATGTTATTTTTACTTTTTTAATTTTTAGGGTGTTTTATTTATTTATTTATTTATTTATTTATTTATTTATTTATGTAAGATTTCTGTCTCTTCCCCTCCACCGCCTCCCATTTCCCCCCCTCTCCCAATCAAGTCCCCCTCCCTCATCAGCCCAAAGCACAACCAGGGTTCCCTGCCCTGTGGGAAGTCCAAGGACCACCCACCTCCATCCAGGCAGTTTGGATGCTCACCTTACTAGACCTCGAAGATGATTATTTTTAAATAACAATAATCTGACTAAGAAATCAAAGTAAGGAGAGGATATTTATAGATGCGGAGTTGCATGTGTCTAACTGAGGGAAATCCTGATCATCTCAAAGCACAGTGCAATTCCTTACCATATTTTAAGAAACTGGTGTTTTTTTTTCCAGTCTAGTGTTATGTTTTATTAGGTAGTAACGCTGAACACTGTCACATATTCAATGTACAGATAATCAGTACATGATTTTTCTAGAAGTTAATTATTTTTTTAGTTGTGTGCTTGAGTTATGATTTTTCAAGTAAAAGAAATTGATAATTTATTTGGTGCCACATGTTTTAGTAGTAGAGGAAGCTTCTCTTTTCTCCTTGTCATGAAAGTTGAACTTGTCTTAGCAGAGAAATATTTTTTGAGGCATGTGCTTGTTTCTAAAGAGCAGCATTCTTCTTTTGATGCCAGTTTCTCAGCCAATTTAGAAATCTTGAGTAAGTAAGAAATAGAATTTCATGGACTTTCAACTTTTTGTGGGAATGGTAAGAGAATCCTATTAAATTTTACATAATGTGTACTTTACCATCAGCTAAGAGTTATTTCAGGCTGTTTTCTTTTTCATCTTTCTTCTCTCATTCTCTCTTCTTCTTCTTCTTCTTCTTCTTCTTCTTCTTCTTCTTCTTCTTCTTCTTCTTCTCTCTCTCTCTCTCTCTCTCTCTCTCTCTCTCTCTCTCTCTCTCTCTCACTTTCTCTATGTCTTCTACCTTTCTGTAAATCTGTGTCTTTCTTTCTTCCTTTCTTTCTTTCTTTCTTTCTTTCTTTCTTTCTTTCTTTCTTTCTTTCTGTTTGTGTTGTCTCTCTATTCCCCTTCTTGGTTAGTGTGTGAATTATAATAGTCAAGAATATGGTACATAATCCTCCAACCCTGGGTATTGTTTTTTAATGAATAAAATTATTACTTATAATAAGAAAAATGAACTTGCAACTCTGTTGCTACACAGGTGGATCAGAAATAATAATTGTAAATACGGGACAAGGAAATAGTATTCAGCTATCTGTACAGTTGCATGAATGTATTTTGATAGCTAGCAGAGCTGAAATGGAGCAGAAACAATTGCAGAGATTTTTAGAATTTGTAACTAATATATTCCCACTCCTGTGCTGGTGGCCTTGTCTTTGCCTCCCACCCCCGACAAGCTATAATGCTGGGCTCACTGAACCTCAGCCTCTGTTGCTGCTGAGTGGGTGCGAAGAATGGAGGGAGTATGGCTCATGGCCCAGCAATGACCTAGATTACCTCTGAGATTGTGCAGTCCACACACACATGCGCTGTACCCAGCTGAGTGAGTCTGTCCCACACCATGATCTAGAGCCGGGAAATGCAGGAGACAGAAAAGTCTGGATGGCTATGCCTCCCACATGCAGCAACCAGAGCCAGTTGATGGGAAATGACTTGACGCTACTTGGCCCATGATCCCAGGAGCCTATATGGGTGAACGGCTTTTTAACAGAACAAAGGATTCAGGGATTCTCTTAACTTTAAGGTAGAAAAGGAAGATGAAACTCTCTGACCTTCAGACAAGGTGGAAATAGGCTCACATTTTTGGGCCTCCACACAGGTGGAGACTGTGACTGTTTACTTTTAGTGCTGGTAACAGATGAGATTTTTGTTAGACACATGTGGAATCAAAAGGATATTCTCATGCTCAGTAATCGCTTTTGTTCAGATCATGTCACAGGTATAATAGCAAAGTAACACATCTTTTATAATTTTAAATTAAAATATTTTGTTACTTCTTTTTAAAAAATCTTGCTTGTCTTCTAAATCTTTTCCCAATGAAATATGCAAACACTTATCTTCAACAAAGTTGGCTTTTTAACATTGTCCTGAAAACCCAGAACTATCTTATTATATAAGCTGAAACTATAGTTGATTAAGATAATGTGCAATATACAGAGTTGTTTAAAAGTCCTAATATAATGTTCCCATTAAGTTGATACTCTTCTTAAGTAGAGATTAGAAGCATGTCTTAAACTTAGGATTTTGTTTTCTTATCCCAATTCTGTCCTCTTCACTAAAAATAATAAAATAAAAGATAAAGCAAGACTATAAAACACAATTCAAATAATTCCACTTACTGAAAATATCACCCTAGCGTCATTGAACAGTAGCTGAAGCCATTTTTTTTTCATATAGCCATCCCCATATAGATTCTGAATGATCACTGTAAAGGCTGACCTGGGAATCCTAGTCAGACACCATGTACAGAAAATGTTTCCCAGCTCTTGGGAGTCAGTTATATTATGACACATTTCTCTTTCTGGATTGATGGGGCTGTCCAAATTCCCATAACAATCATGAAGTAATGAATCCCTTTGGTCAGCTAGCCAGAGGCTCTAAAATGGATTTTTTGTTTTAAGAGGAAAAAGGTAAGTGAACAAAGACACAATATCAATGCATAGCTCAATCCTCCTTGGTTTCCTTTCTGATGTTAAAATATTCTGATTGTTTCCGTAGCACATATAGGTTTTCCACCAGAAAATAAAAGTGCAAAATAAAATGGCACACTAGCAGCTCTTCTAGGGAAGCGTGCATTAAAAGTGATCACTGTGTGATGTGTTTGCTAAAACTAAAGTGAATTCATTTTACACTGTGGTGCATATCATACACCAAATTCATTTTCTCTAGCCCTGTACAGGTAGTAGAGGTTCAAACCAAATAAAATAAACCAGTAAGACGCCTGCCCAGCTCTCTGCAAGCCCACAGTCTCAAAAACAAAATAACAAATGACAAACTTATTTATGTATTCATAAAACTATCTTCTCTGGGCTTCTTATCCAAGTCTGGAAACTCAGTAAATAATATAGAATTTCTTTCTCTTTAGGACTAACACAGACTAAATTTACTGTATACAACATTACTAGCACTGGAGATAAATTGCAGTTAAATATGCTAACCCCTTTATTTTTTTATATAGGAAATAGTCATGTAATTTCTGTTATATGAAAATACATAGGTTAATTTCTGCAATTAAAAAAAATTGCACACCTCTCTCTGTGTCTCAGTCTATGCCTCTCTCTATTCTCTCTCTCTCTCTCTCTCTCTCTCTCTCTCTCTCTCTCTCTCTCTCTCTCTAAATATTTAAACTGATAAACATTTTCTTACTGTTCACCACCTTACATGTCAAGTTAGCTCACTCTAGCATGCCATAATTCTACTGCCTCTATTTCTCATCCTTCTTTCTAAGCCCTAGGATAACAGGTTCTGGGGTTAAACTCATGTAGTGGCATTTCAAATGTATTTTAATAAATAAAAATTGCCTGAAGATCTAAGAGTAAAACAGTTCCACTGGTCAGCCTTAAAGATCAGATTATGGTAACACAAAGTTTTAATCCCAGCAGCCATTCTAATTGCCATAGAAAGTGGGTAGTGCATGCCTTTGTCCCACTGGTGCACACCTTTGATCCCAGCCCTGGAGAGCAATAGAAAACAGGTGAGACAGGTCTCAGCTACAGTCTTCTTGTGAGATTCCAGGAGACAGGGTCACCATTTTAGACTGAGGTTAGATAAGAGCCATTGGCTGACTGTTTAGATTTTCAGACCTTCAGGTTGAATCACAATTTCTGACCCTGAGTTTTAATTAATTGTGCTTCAAACTCAGGTCCTCAAATTTGCAGGGCAGTTGTTTTACCCATTGAACCATCTCCCCAGGTCTTTTAGAATCTCATGTATCCCAAACTGGCCTTGAAATTCTAAATAGCCCTTGAATACCTGATCCTCCTAGCCCTACTTCTGGATTGGCAGGATTACTTTTGTTCAGTATATTCAATAACAGGACTCAAATCCAGGGTTTAGTGAATGCTCACAGGCAACCTACCAACTGAGTTACAGTTCAACACCAAACTGAGTGTCTGTGACAAATGACCATAGTCCCAGATTTGGATATTGCCAGTTCCAGAAGCAGCACAGAGATCTCAACCCATGGGACTGAACACCTCAAGATACTGGTTAGCCCACAATCTGGCATGCATCCATGAGCTTATGACAATCAGTTGTCTCTTGTTTTCTTTACTTAAGGTCTTACTGTACATTTTAAGACTGTCCCAAAAAATTTCAGAGACAAAAAAGAAATGTTTTTCTTCTTTCCCTTCATGCAGGGTTCATTTCTATTATGCATGTGGTAATGTTGATTTATTATTTTAAAACTGATCTCAAATCTCCAAACACCCCTAAAAATTTGAAATGAACTAAGTAATGCTATTATTTGAAAACTTCCTTAAATAGAGAAATTCTTTGCACTGTACAGACAAAACAGTTGTTAGGAAATGTGAGAAACCTTTCAAAACAGTTACCTAAATAGATGCGATTATGTTCAGATTTTAATATCTCCATACTGGAGTGTTCCACAATCAGCCCAGTTATGACTTCATTTTCCTTCTATTTCTTCAAAGCAGGGCATTACTTTTATTGTTCTGTCTCTAATTGCCATACCTGAAGCGACCTATTTGCTGTTTTAGTTTCCTTCCAGCAAGGGACTCAGTCATCGTACAGGTAATTTGCTTCCAGGACGTCCTTGAGGGATTTCTCTCCTTCCTTGTTTGCAGTTGCCCTGTACATCCTATAATAGAGCTCTGCCATCATCCCTGTTCCCATTTCCATCTGCGCTAAAACTGAATTACATGAGGTACAGCTTCAAAGTTGGACTCATTCGGTGTTACAAATGGTTCTTAGCTGACAGTGATGAAACTCTTCAAATGTCTGATGGGACATTGTTGACAAAGATAAATCTCCCAGCATGGATGCAGGCAGGCATTTGTCTGAGTTGAGGAAAAGTCAGTCATTCTGGAACTTTAGCATACAGGTCACCTCTAGATAAAACTAATTTCAAATGTTTTCAGCATTTAATTATTTTTCTATCAAATAATGACTATGATCTATAGGATTTGATTGAGTCAATACTCATGCCATAATAAATTAGAAATATATTCATTTATTGAGACCTTATGAAGAACATTCTCCAACCTTTCAGAGCTCCTTCAGCACAGAGTATAAATATATTATCATTTTAAATGCATTTTTGATAATTGAATGATTTATCTACCTTTTCTGTGAAATCAAAAGTTCTGAAGTACAAAATAAAAAGGCAAGTAACTGAATAAACATCATATGTTCTGGCTTAAAGAAAAATATAATTACTATACACTATTGAGGGATATGTATTTATTTTCCCAAGTGGGATATGATCATGTCACAAATTTCTGTTGACTTCATTATTGCTCTGAAACTTTAAAAAAGGACCTCCATCGAAGACCTGACCCCATCTGTGAGTCTAGCCTCATCTTTTGCTTTTTCTCTTGGAATTAAGTCATGAGAACAAAGGGCTGTCCCTCCTCGGTGGTGGCTCTTGGCTCACTGCCTTCACAATGTGCACCCTCTCTATGTGCCTTAACCCTTCAGCTCCAGGTGTGACCTGTGTTTCCCATTCCGGATTGATTGATTCACCAGATGAAACAAGGGTTACTTCAGTCCATCACACCTGTGGGCTGGACCTTCCCTTGTCATGTTTCTATGTAGAACTTTCTGCTTTTAGTTGTATTTCCCTAACAAAACTATTAGATGCTTGAGCACAAATATTTCTTATTCATCTTTTATTCTCTTGACTTAATGAAGTGCTTGACTCACAGGAAACCAAGAGTGAATGGAAATTGACCTTAGCTGAACTTTCTAGAACAGGCTAGCTCAATGAGATTAAAAATCACTTTTGCCCAAACAGTTCATCACAGTATTCAGTCTTTAACAAAGTACAACTTTTTGCTTTTAAATGACAAAATAACAATAAGAAAAATAATATTCCTCACTTGGATTTGCTTATTTGTATCAAACAATTGAATGTCAGGCATTTAAACTATTTACTATTTCATGAAGGGCTGCTGTATTTTCCTGGAAGTTGTCCTGGGATTAATTTCCTAACTGAAACTGACTTTATAATTGATCTGTCTTTGCTTTGGTAAGAAAAAAATCAATTAAATTATATTTTTAATTTTTTTCATTGTGGGCATTTCAGTTCCACATATGTTTAAAATTAAGCTTATTTATTACCTCATAGCTCAACTTAATATTAATAAAACTATAAAATCTCAAAAAGCAGAAACTTGGTAGCCAATCCACAAATTCTTTCTTTTGGTTCAAAAGAACTGTTCCCAAAGCAAGAGAGGAAGTTCATGTGCATGTGTTGTTGAGGATATATCTGTTCAACTTAAATCTTCCCTTAATCACACACACACACACACACACACACACACACACACACACACACACAAACTGAAGTAAAGATATTGTTACACTGTGACCAGAGTAAAACATTGACAAGCACTTGTCCAGCCAGGCTTATACCATAGAGAAGGGGGAAAATTCAACCTTAGACCTTCATATAGTACCTGTGTTATAAAAATTATCAGAATAACAAACAAATTATAATATAATATTACATAAATATAAATACATATTACATAAATACTTAAGAAACTAGATTAAAAGGATACTCAAAGTATTTAAAAAGTGATGTATCTAAATAAAAACAAAGAAATGACAGAAAAGTCATGTATGAAATCTAACCCAGACATGCAGCAGGACAGTATAATAAGCCCTGAGTGATGACTGCAATCAAGCCTCTATGACAGGCCACTGAGATCCGAAATGAAAAATCTGAATTATTACTAAATAAAAGGATTGGGTTTCATTGCTGAATTGATTCACATATCTAAGAAAATTTAGTTACATTTAGGGGTTATATCAAAGGTCAAAGAGTAATATTGAAGCCTTTTGCCTTTTGTTTCTTGCTGCTGGCAAGGGACTCTCCCCGTGGGTGAAAGCTTAGCTTGCTTCTTCAAGCTTCTAGGAACAAATACATTTTCTGGAATTACCTAGAGACCAAGACATGTTGGGACAGGAAGAGAGAATGGATGTCTCAGCATGGCTGTACCCATCATTGCAGCAGACATCAATAATCAATCCCAGCTCTCGCCTTTGCTTTACCCTGTGAGTTCTGCTCTGTTTCCTATAGACAATCTTGAGTATCCCATTTTTCACTCACTCTGCATCATAATTCTATCTATCACTACTGCTTCATTCCCTCTTTTCAAATAATTTATTTGCACATATTTTGTTCATTAACCCTAAAACTAGTTATTGCCTTGTCCTTTATAAAGAAAAGATAAAACAAGTACCTAATACATCAACATGCTGTGGTCACTGTAGTGCAGTTCTGTGACCCCTTTCCATTTTCAGAACAGCCTAAAGAGAAAAGAATGATTTTTTTAAGAACTGTTTTATTTTGAGCCAAGAATTTCCACTAGACTATTGTCTTATATCTAATATAGAGCATCATGCAACACAGTGCAAGTACTAGCCAGCTTGCTCTAAAGTCAGTCCATTCTCGTTCTGTTTTGGTTTTGTTGTTGTAGTTTTATGGTTTTTGACTATGTCATTGACTTGCACATGACTACAACTGAATTACAAAGATACATGGTGAGTAATGAAACTTTAAGCAACAAGCACTGGAAACCCCATGTTATCTGCAGTATCAACATCATAATTTTCTACACTTAGTTTGAAGTTGGAAAGTCATGAATGAACATGAACTTCATGAATTGCCAAGCAACTGACATTGCATGTAATAATAGTTCTGGACTAAGGAACTCTTCTGTAAGGATTCCCTTTCTTTCACTCATTGCCTAAGTAATTTGTTAAATTCCTTAAGAAAAAGTGTTGCTTCTTTTCAGCTTCATTTAACACTTTTCCATATCATAAAACAAATATGATTAAAGAGCTTATATACTGACTGTCTTTTTCTCTTAAATCACATAAGAGAAAAGACATTGGAGAAGCAAAGATGATTAGCCGTTGTTTCTGCTGCTATTTGATTACAATTTTTTCTTTCTGATTTTCCAGAGAGCCGGTTTTTTTCAAATGAATAATAATTCTTGAAAGTTACTTGATATGTTTTTAACTTTTGCCCAATGATACAGGGAATGTCTTTATTAGTTTTATTAGTTTGGTTAGTTTAAATCAGGCATTTAACCATAAAACCAGAAAAAGTTCTGTATCCACTTATCAATAGATTGCTCACAGCAGAAGCAGACCGAAATTATGATTTCTGCTAAATCTTCACCTTAAATTGACAATTCATTTCTCAAGAACAAGTAGTAAAGGAGAAATTAAGAATATTTGAGTAGAGCAGTTTACAATTTACATTTGGTTCTTAGACTTCAGTAATATTTAGAAACCCTAGAACTAGAGTTACAGATGGCTGTGAGCTGTCACCATGGTGCTGGGAATCTAATCCCAAGTTTCATGGAAAAGTAACTAGAACTTTCAACCATTGAGCTGTATCTCCAGCCCCTATATTCTCCTTTTAACAACACAAAAATGTTTTGCAGCTTTTGGCCTAGTCTTTTCTACCTTCCCGCAACATATGATGCTCTGGATTGTCGAATTTAGTCTTCTGTGCCACCATAATGCATGTCTCTTTATCACTTAGCTAGAACATGAGGATATTTTCTTGTTTACAGCATTAGCCCACTTTGTGTCTGCTAAATGCCCTCTGAATGTGTTTAAGCTGGAGAATGAAAAGGAAGTTTCTTGTGAGATTTCTGAAATTTTTCTCTGAATAATTGATGTTGAATCACTCCTCAGGGCAGTTCTTGGAATAGCCTTGGGCCAACTCAGTGCCCCCTCCATTTCTTGTTTATGGGTCCCAAGAATAACTGGACAGTGTATCAAGTAACAACACACTGAAACATGGGAGAGTTGATTGAAAGAACATAGATGGAGTTCTCCCATTAAGATAGGGCATCATTTAAGCCGTTAGCGCAATGAGTCACACACTTCAATGTATATGAGGAACACTAAACTGAATTTTGGGGTCCCCTGTCATGCAAGTGTGTTACTGAAATTAGACTTCATGTACATTGGGAAATTTCCTCAGACATAGTCACAAAATCCCAGGTTTCTCCTCTCCTCTGCCTCCTCTTTGCAGGCAATGATATCTGTTTTGTGTAACTTAGTGTTTATAGCTATGTTTTTATGAGTCATCTGAGTGAAGGTTTAATTCTGAGCAGAGACCAAGGCTTTTGTCAAAATGTCTTTCTTAACTTTTTTTAATCAAAACCCACACCTAAACACTATTAAATGAACTTTATTGTTTAATTAACATTTTCATTTATTTTACATACCAAAGCAGTTTCCCCTCCCTCCTCTCCTCTCCCTCTTTCCATCTATGCCACTCCCCATCGGTTAACACTTTTATTTTTCAATGTTGTCAGTTGTATATATACATAAATATCATATTCATATATGTAATATTCATTGTTTAAAACTTAATCACCTCTAAAGAAGGGAGATCATCCACAGAGGCCCATTATGAGAAAGAACAAACATGTAAAAAGAATCAAAATGAGAGATGGAAAATGAACCCTTGGGGCCTGTGACTTGCTGCCTTTGGGAACTGAGGCTCAGACATGTTCATTGTTTTCCATGAGCAGCAAGCTCTTACTCTTTAAACTAAGGTTTGCTGAATTCAAGATTGATTTAGAACCAATTTTTAACTCACTAAAATCTTCTAACACTAAAACATATTCATATTTCATATCTAACCAGCTTTTTCTATTTTCTATTTTAGATAGAAGTCTTCTGATGTCATCTGTATTTAGCTACATAACTATGCATTTTGTGCCAATTCCACTAAACTCACTTGAAAAAATAAACATTTGTCCATAACTAAAAGTAAAAAAATACAACTATATAACTGCTTCCTCTTCCTTTAATTTTATAAATGCAAGAATATATAGCATATATAATTATAATATATAATATATAAATATAATATATATAATTATAATATCAAGAAGAAGAAAGAAAAGTCTGTAATTTCACTTAGCTCTTGTGTTTCAAATAAAATGAATGCCTGAGAATTCAGGTTCAATCCCCCCACAAAAGTGGTCTGGGTGGGGTAGGGTTCATGAACATATTCCAAAATGTAACTTGTTAGCCGGGCGGTGGTGGTGCACGCCTTTAATCCCAGCACTCGGGAGGCAGAGGCAGGTGGATCTCTGTGAGTTCAAGACCAGCCTGGTCTACAAGAGCTAGTTCCAGAACAGGCTCCAAAACCACAAAGAAACCCTGTCTCGAAAAACCAATAAATAAATAAATTAATTAAAAAAAAAACAAAATGTAACTTGTTAGAAAGGCAAAGATTTATTTCAGTTATTTATTTCAATTTTATCTAATAATTGGGATAATTTTAATTTGGATGATAAACACATTTTGAAACTAAAAAAGAGAAAGGTAGCTCTATTTTAAAACACAAATATGTGGTGAATTTAACCTTTTCCTATCTCTTTCTGCACACTCATAAGAGCCACGGAGTTATAATGTGTGACAGAATGTCATGCAGTGTACCCATTCTTTTTCACCCAAGGCAAATCATTTTTGTTAGTCCTGCAGTTGAGAACAGGAAGAATCAGCTTGTGTGGTCTTGACAACATTTTAAGTTCCTGCCCCTCTGTGTGAGGTCAAGTAATTGACTACCATGGACTTAAGTCCATGACAATAAGAAAATTATCCCTTGTAGTAAATTAAACTAGTCAGCCCCTGAGTTACACATGGAAGTTAAAGATAAATAAATAAAGCCATATCCTAATGGGAAACCATGAAAATAAGCCAATAAGTCTCAAAAGTTATCCACTGTTTTTCCACAGGTTCAGGCGCTACTGGTAAAACTTGAACTCCATGAAAAACAAATGGGATTATCTTTAAAAGAACCATCTACTAAGATCCAGAAGAAAAGACTATGTAACCATCAAATGAAGAATGATGAACATGAAAGACAGATTGATGAATACACAGGATCCCAGTCATACCAAATGTCCTGGATGTTCCGGGTAGCATAGAGTGGCTTCTCACCTGTTCTCTTAAAGAGATGACTGATAGAGGGCGCTAGAAGACAGGGGATAAGAAGATATGACAACACTTCTGAAGAGCAAGCATTACTTACTGCCAAGAAGTCATGGTGTTCATGGATTTAGGGCATTCTAGAAGGGTTCCATTGGCTGGGCACACAGTGCCTGGTAAACCCATGGATTCTCCATGTATGGTTTATCTATGACCTCATTTTGTCTTTCCTTTCAGTGATTCCAACTTACCTTTTCATCTGTAGAAGAGCAACAGCCCTGTGAACTTTATATAATATGTACTTGCCATTCCTTCCCTTACAATGCTCACTCCTCAGATAAGAACCGCCATACACAGTCTCTGCAGAGAGCCCCCTTCACCCCTTTTAAGAACCTTCCTTTACTGATCCCCAACTGCCTGTTTAAGTCTCCGTAAAACATATGTCTACATCCTTGTACCTGTAAATATAACTTATTTGAAAAAGCATCCAGATAATGAAATTAGATTACAGAAGATTGTAATGAGATCATTCCATGATCCACAGAGAGATACCTAAACCCAACAGTGAAAATTGCTGTAGAAGGCTGCCTGAAAAGAGAGAGGCAGTGATGGGAGTGTTACAGTCATAGCCCAAACAGTGCCTCTAGATACCAGATGATGTACACAGCTATGAGAATGGAGTACAGTCATTCTGGCTCCTTAGATTTTGGCCTTGCTGCCTCCAGAACAGCGGGGGAAGTTTTATGCTGTCTTGTCATCATGCCTCTGGTAATTTGCTGTAACACCTCCAGGAAATGAAAGTATTTTTCTGCCTCTTTCCCTCACGATACTGCTGTGTCTCCTGTGCTATTTATTTGCTCATTGCTCTGCCCTTTGGAGTGTGAAGACAGAATTTAAGTGTGATTTTTTTCAATGCCCAGCACACAGCATTCCCTTAATAAGAGAAGAAAGTGAGCATCTCAGTAATCCCTGACACTTATGTTCTGATGTACTTCACTTTTGGGACAGACTGTACAGTGCCACCCCAAGTGTCCTTAGTTGTACTAAGAAAACAATACTACTTACATATCTTTATGCCTCTCTATGACTGCACTGTTACAAGAAACATTACAAACACTTCCGAAATAACTTTAAACTGAATTTACTTAGAGATATTGCTATTTAAGAAATACCACTGTCATTCAACTTTTCAAAACATGTCAAATCTGCCTTAAGAAATTGTGCAAGACAAAAGTTACTGGCCTCAATGAGTATTATTAAAACAAGTTTGGGGCTGAAGGTTTCCTGACTTAGTGTGAGAATGTTGTTTTCGGCTTGGATTTCTTTTCTTCTTCAACAGAGCCAGCATGCAGAAACTGAAGTATACCACATGGTGGCTGCTGCTGCTGCAAGAGTCACTGTCAAGGTTAACAAGTGTCTGCTTAGGAGAACAGTACAGACAGGAAGAGCAATGAGCCTGCTGACTCTGTCGGTGATAAGCAGAGAGACACTACACTGTGTACAAAGGCATTCATTCGTGTCACTGTGGGCTGCCAAGCATGCATGAACATGAAGACCTGTCTCAGATAGGGGAGTTGAAGGAGACAAGATGGGAGCATCACCTGCCTAAATTTTCCTTGGGCTATACAGGCTTAACTCTGGCCATACATGTGTTTCTGCTTAGAAGAAACAAGGAGAAAAGCAGCTTTCAACCATTTTAATCAAGCAGGAAGCTAGACAACTACACAGGGAGGAACAATTAAAAGCAGGATCATTCAATGTGGAAATAATATGTACAGGAGAAATTGTATCTTTACTAGAAAAGAAAAAAAAGATGAGACTACAGCAGAAGAGACAGGGAGGGCAGCACTTAATGAGGACAATTCATGACAGGCATTTGATTGTTATGGTTTTTAAGGTGATTCTCATGCAAACTTGGTGTGGAGATCAGGCCATCAAGAGTCCGAGAATTTAAGTGACGTTCCCATATCACAGGTTACAGCAATTGTGACGCAAAGCTAGAAGGATCTACAGTATCCATGTGTCTGCCTATATATAAATTGCGTATTCTTCATAAAAGAAATTTGTCCCAGTTTTCAAAAGTGTTCTGACTTGTGATTAACAGAAATGCTATTTACAAGTGTCTCTCCCTACCTCATGACTATGACAAAGGAAACGTAGTCAACTATACACATGGGCACCTAAGTGATTTATCATACTGTGTCTTAAATACTCAGGATGAGGCAGATGATGTGCTAGGGAAAAGAAAAGACCCGAGGTGGGAATTTTCAGATGCATTTCTTACCTATGTGACTTTGAATAAAACAAGTACATACTCAGAGATACTTGTACTCATCAAGTTGATGGGATTAACATTCATAATGATATTCAAAAGGAAGCAATCAGCACCTGTTCCACATTGTCTGCAGATGCCATTACTGGTTGTTATCGCTGAAGATTCAAAGGAATTAGAAAATACATGTATTTCAGGATCATAAGTCTAAAAACTTGTAACATGTAGAGACAAAGGAGGCTATCAACATTGGGGAAAATCAGGAGACAGAGTGGGGCACAATGGCTAAAGATGACTAGAAGTCAGACTAATAGGAGTCATTGACTGATATCTCCAATCAAACTATGTAAGACACAGTATGATAAATCATTTAGTAAGGTACACAGAAATTTAATATCTGCAGTAGTTAGTCTTGTCCTCTTGATAGGATTTTGCATTATCTAGAAGTTATATCTCCAGGTATGTCTGTGAAGAAGTTTCTGAAGAGATTTAAGTAGAGTGAGAAGACCCATAATGAATATAAATATCACTATCCCCTGTGTTGTACTCTGAGCTGAAGGAAACTAGGAGAAGCTACTTGGGCACTCACCTCTCTGTTTCCTAAATGCAAATGAAGTAGGACCAGCACCTGTGTATCCTTCAGTGTGCTTTCCCTGCCATGGTGTTATTCTCTTAAACCACAATCCAGCTTTGTCACAGGACAAGAAAAATGACTAACATGATAGCTATTAAATTTATGATTGCTGTATATATCCTTTACCTAAGCCTTTATACGATTATGTAAGAAGTACTATTTAGATTAAAATACTTTAGAAACATTAGGTTATATACTCATTATAAAACAAATGTGTTAGAACTTGGAATATTTATAGTAAAGCTTCTGATTTAGTGATGTTGGTATGAATTAAACCGTTTATCTGACACAATGCATGTAAATAAAAACATTGTTGCTTCTCTTTCCATGTCTCCTGCGCTGATCCTGTCATCAACTGATGCAGATTTTGCAATAAAAAAGTATGAGCACCATTATCTAAGACATTTAAAGTTTTGTCTTTTGACCATTTCTTCATATTTAAAATTTATTCTGTGATTTCAGATATTCTCTGAAAATTGGATGTATAACTCAGAAATTGACAACAATCAGCAATATTTCCCAGGTTCCATTTATGCCACCCTTGCTTGCACTGCTTCATTCCTAAGACACATAGATTTGATGGCTTTTTAATTTTTTTTGTATTATCTTCACAGATGTCTATATACTTACTGACAGAAGTTACAAATTTATTCAATAACATCATTTTCTAAAATTTTAAAATTAAACTTCTAGGCAATATTTCTAGCAATTAATTCTACTTACAAATTCAAATACCAAGCTTATACTGCCCTTTTCCTTGCTGCCCATACTGAGTACTGGAGCTTAACTACTCAGCCTATATATAGGATGTGAATAATGAAGGCCTTACCTCTGTACCGCAGTTCCATCACAGACTTTATATCATTAAAATTAATGCTATTTATAGACTATCATGAAATAGCATTTTATAAGCGTTGGCAGTAGGTTAAGCACTAAAACTAAATATCAGCACATTTACAGTAGATAGCATTCTATGAAGAGCTATGATAAGCAGCGGTCAAGCTTTATCCTTCCCATGGATCAAACCCATTCAAAAGTGAGGTATCTCTCTTAGTTAGGGTTTCTGTTGGTGTGAAGAGACACCATGACCATGGCAATTCTTATAAAGAAAAGCATTTAATTGGAACTGGCTTGCAGTTTCAGAGTTTTAGTTATTATCACCATGGCAAAACATGGCAGCAAGCAGGTCAACATAGTGCTGGAGAAGGAGATGAGAGTTCTACATCTTGATCTACAGCAACAGGAAGGAAACTGTGTCTCACACTGGGCATAGCTTGAGCACATGAGCTCTCAAAGCCCACCCCCACAGTGATATTTCCTCTAACAAGGCCACACCTACTTCAATCAGGCCAAGCATTCAAACACCTCAGTCTATGGGGGCCATACCTATCCAAAGCACAACAGTATCCCAGAGTAGGACTCAAGAATTACTTTCTGTGGAGATGTGGAATTAGCATAGTACAACATTTCTCTTTGTCTTTTGGACATGTCTTTGTCTCTTGGGTCATGTCATTCTGAAGAAAGCTTTTGTTTTATTAGCTCTTTGGAAATTGGAAATTGGTGCACTTCAGGTGGCTCATAACTCTCTATTTCCATTTTTTCTCTTTGAGTCTCTGCTAAGGGAAGCTATCCTGGGGCTTCAAAGTGGACAGGCTTGCAGACTGATTAGACAAACAGAGGGAACAAGTGTTCTGAAGACTTCTAAAGCTACATCAGTGAAGATTCTATTCTGGGGTGCCCACCTCTCACCAGCATCCCTAATTTTTCTGATAAAGTTTATCCAATTGATATATAGGAGCTGAAGGCAAGCCCTCTAGGTTTCATCCAAAGATAAATTCTGAATTGCCAACGCCTTTGTTCTGAAATAGAAAAATCGATGAGATGTCTACCAAGAGAAAGTGCTTGTTAGATGCAGTTTGAACCAATCCTTTATTTTCTATCCATTTCATTCTCATCTCTGATAATGTCAGAGCCCAGGTATAGAATCTTCTAGTCATATTTCTGGAAAAATGATATTTAACTTTCACTTCTATCCTCTCTGGTGATAGCTCTTTAAACAATTACCCATCAGTATGTCTAAATATAGTTTCAGAATTCAAGATAATTTAAACATGGGCACCTATTGGTTGCCTCCTTCTTCTCTGAAACCTCTGCTATTATAAGCCTATTCCTCTTGAAGATATATAGAGAGAGAGCATGGGAGAAAAGAAAGGAGGCAAATCCAGTCTTTAGTACTTTTTGTTGGAAGATAATCTTCTAAATTAATAGTATTCACAAGTGCGCAAGAATAGAATATTATATACATGTTTTCACTGTATTTAACTTGGTGCTGCTATCAACCTAAAACAATCTTAAAATTAAAAAAAAACTTAAACAGCATATAAACTATAGACAATATTCTCCAAATATATGGATATTTGAATTTAGATTTAAAAAAGTCATCTCAAGTTTAAAAGACATTCCCCAGTTGCCTGAATCACATGTTAATTGTAGGAGACCAACTGTGGATAACATCCACTGTGTTACCCAGTCATGTCAAGGGAAGAAAGTTCTAGTGGACAGAGATGTTTCCCCAGAAATCTCAGAATGGATATGTGAGTAAAGAATTAATTCACTGATAAGCAACTGATGGGTCACTCCTTTCCTTCTCTATCCTGTGGTAATTCTGGATTTAAATGTTCCTGAATGAGTTTCTAGAAGGAAATCAGCTTTCTACTGCCCTTTGCTGATCACATGCACTGACTATAGTTGTTGTGACATGAAGACAAGAGAGTTGTGATAGTCTTTAGGGCCTCCTGGGAATCAGAAAGCAGGGTCTTGGGGTGTTCACACTGAACATACTGACCCATAGAAATATCTAACACAACAACTCTGGAGAGGAATTTGACAATGCGTCTGTTCTGGGTTCACTAAGAGTCTAAGGCCACCAGTGAGGTAGTGTCAGTGGCAACCTGTATCACCATGCAGGAATCTCTCCATGAATATCCAACTGCAAGCTTCTAAACCTAGAGAAGATAAAGAAGGTTTTTTACCTTCCCCAAGTCCTGGGGTTGTTCTACCTTGCTATGCATAGTCTTCTGTGATGGATTGAGTAGTGTCAGAATGGTTATTTCTCTCTTTGAAGAATATGTTTAGGTAAAGTGAGATGCAGAATGTTAAAGTAGATTGCTTCAAACTGTCCAGTTAGGACTGGTAGAGCCAGCACAAACGTAAAGGTTTTCTCTGTGGAACAGTTGTCCCTTTGCCTGAAGCACATACAGTTTGGCCAAGTGGAGTACACTCAAGGAAGAAAAGAGAGAAAGATTTGGACAGGCAAAGTTCTCACTAGTCTCAGTAGCTTTCCTCATACTGTTAGCCTGCTATTCAACTTTCCCATTCTTTTGTTGTTGTTGTTTCTTTTTTAAAATTTACTTATTTCTTAAAAATTTCCACCTCCTCCCATTCCCCTCCTACTTTTCCCTCCCCCACCCATTCCCTCTCCAGTCCTAAGAGAAGTCAGAGTGCCCTGCCCTGTGGGAAATCCAACCCCCCCCCCACCTCCATCCAGGTCTAGGAAAGTTTGCATCCAAACAGACTAGGCTCCCAAAAGCCAGTCCATGCAGTAGAATCAAAACCCAGTGCCATATCATTGGCTTCTCGGTCAGCCCTCATTGTCAGCCACATTCAGAGAGTCTGGTTTGATCACATGCTCGTTCAGTCCCAGTCCAGCTGGTCTTGGTGAGCTCCCATTAGATCAGGCCCACCGTCTCCGTGGGTGGACGCACCCCTTGCGGTCCTGACTTCCTTCTTTCAAAAGAGTTTTTTTTTTTTCCTTTTCCTGGGGACAGATCAGTACAAACAAGTTCAATTGCAGGGACCGTGAAAAATTTAACGGTGTGAAGATTTGTTTTCATATGCTTTGGTTTAGTTTGTAGTCCTAAAGATTAAAACTGTGACTCACAAATGCTAGGTAAGTGCTCTATCACAGTTACACCCTCACACAGGAAAAAAATATATAAAATTTGGTCAGTGCAGATAGACAAGGTTGAAACAGTAGCCCTCATGCATACAGATCACTTTATTAAAGGGGTTTTATGCCAGATCATGACTGGATGCCCCCTCCTCAGTTTGGTGTGACTCAAAACACATAAGCCATTTTTCTTATTTTGGCACAAATGACATAGTGGTATGCCAGGCAGTGGTTGCATATGCCTATAATACCAGCACTCAGGAGACAGAGGCAGGCAGATCTCTGTGAGTTTGAGGCCAGCCTGGGCCAGCCTAGTTTACAGAGTGAGTTTCAGGACAACCAAGGCTACACAGAGAAACCTGTCTCAAAAAGCCAACACACACACACACACATGCACACACAAATGACACGGTGACTAAACACTGAGTAAATCAACATTGATTTGGTACCTCCTTCAGCGTAGGCTGCTCAGGCCGCTTAGGAATTAGCACCACACATGTCACAGCACTGGTCTCCATGCATCTGCTTTTCTGGAGGAAAGAGGACTGGTCTTAGCTAGAGCTCAGACTATGGTGGAGTCAGCACCTGCTGTGAGGCTGACTTCTACCACCTGGATCTCATTGTGTTAAGTACTCACTCCACACTTTGCTTCCTTGACTCTAAATAGCCACAAAAATGCTTCACCTTCATAAACTCATTTTGGGAATTAAATAGAGCAGAAAACATGAACTGCCCATAGCTCTTAGAATGAAGAACCTCTGTACTATCAGTTTTTATTTTTCTTCTACACCACTGATAGACTTGCCAAATGGCTGCCTATCAAAATTTTCACAGAGATCTAATCTAAGGATATATAGTATATATATATATATATATATATATATATATATATATCACTTTAATTTAAATATTAGTCTATTTCAGAATTTAAAATTACTGACTAATGATGTAATAGAGATAAAATATTTTTATTAATATACAACTTTTCAAATATACTAATGTCAATCAAGATTTTATCTCTTTTAGAATACTATGGTTCTCCTTTTTTTCATTTTCAGTTCCCCAGCACCAGGCACAGTTGGGTACTTAGAAAATGCTTTTGATGATTATAGGTTTGCCAATTCAAGTATAGGTAGTTTGAGTCACTAAAAGTTTAAGTAGGTTGTTTAAAACATTTTCAGCTTCCTTTGTACCTATAGGCCAGGATTCTGCATATAGTCATCCTTCCCACATCTCATTCTTTGATCTTTCATAGATAATTGATAAGCAATGGAATTTATTTTATTTACAAAAGACATGTCTTCCTGCCTAAATTAAAGTTCTAGAGATCCAATTTATTCTCTTAGCCCGGCAGAACAAACAATTGATTTCTTTTCCATTTTCAGGCATGAGAACCTTGCCACATTACATTCTTACTCTGAATTGTTATATTTCAGCTCTTGTTTGCACACACTTTATATGCTCAAGTCAAGTGTAACCTGAAGGATATTAAAGTGGATTTGGAGGTAAATGGCCCATATCTAGAAAATGTGTCTTATTGCCTCTTAACTCCTCTTTTGTTTAGTGTGCTTATTGGTATTTTCCTAGGCTCCTACTGGAATTGCATGATGACACATTTCTGCAGACAGCCTTTAACTTTCAGACAGAACCTGCCCAAATGAGTTGAGAGGGAGTCTTTGATTAATGCTCTAACATTGGGATGAAAACAAAGAATGGGGAGGTTGTAAGACGGATCTGGCTGTCCAAACAAAATGAAATAAGAACCCTGAAGTGTTCTGCCCCAACAACAACAACAAAAACACCTTGTCCTGATAGATAGATATAGATTAGATATAGATATAGATATAGATGCTCAAACAGAAAGAGGGGCTGAACCCAGACCTGGAGATCACGGAAGAAACAGTGGAATGACTTTCCTCAGAGATTCTCTGCCCAGAGCACCCCAGTACCTCAATACTATCTCTGCCGTTATAGCTGTTTGCAAATCCCCAAAGACCTTAAAATCACTTGGAAAGACTTGAAAGCATCCCAGGTAATTATGGCCTTGTGAAAAACAATCAAACTGAAAAGTTATTGCTAAATGAATCCCCGAAGTCAAGCCTGGCCATGGTAGCTGTTCTTTAGAGTTGTGGGAGAAATTTCCGTTACACCTTATGGAAACCTCTTTGAGAAAAAAATTGAAATGCCACAGACTGGACTAGATTTCTCTTTCTTTAGTGGTTGATAGATTTCAGAGTCAGAGTGTTGCTGTGAACACAGCCTAGTAAACCCAATACTTTCCTACAGTAAAGTCCTATTACCTGAGTTCAAGGATGACTTAGGAGTTGGTATGTTTCTACCCATTGTTCTCTAACAAAGTTGCTTGCCGGTTTGCTGTTTCTGGATATGCAAACGACTCTAAACTTGGTGGTTTTAATCAATGATCATTGAGCACTTTGTTACCAGACATTTTTCCTGTTGCCAGAAACACAGAGTCAGCTACAAAAACCAAAATTCCTCTTTTTGCTGTTTGGATCTCTCAAAGTCTCATCACAGCATTAAAGGTTCACAAAATACATACCCATGTCTACATAAAGGATCCCTCACTTTCATGAGGGCTGACTTCTCTACCCACATAGAAAAGCCTTATTTACCTGACCTAAGAGTATAAATTGCCCCAGTTGAGGGACCTCAGTCCCTTTTGACCTCACTTTGTCAAATACAAAGTCCTGTCCACTATATCGGCTTAAGCCCAATTTAAGCAGCCCAGTAAGCCAGGTAGTACCTAATCATCCTAAGAGACATTCTATTGTCATGCAGCAAGAGCACAGCTGACTGACTTGATATATACACTTGCAACTTGAGTCACTGTTCTTAAATACACTGGCCAAGAAATCTAAGCAAGGGGCAATGCTGAGACAAGACCATGAATCTTGGCTTTTGCATTCTACTGCTGAGCAAACCAAAAACAGAAACAGAAGAAATAAGAATACATTTTCTCTTGTATATATAAAAAGTATTGTAACTAAATGTGACATCGATTTTTGAAGAAATCATATTGTCTCTTTGTCATAATACCTATACATGGAACTACAGGAATAACTAGATGTGTTTGATGCCTGCCTTCAGAATACTGGTCTGGTGCTATTATTTGATCTCTATCATCTTTTCAGGGCAGGATCTGTGATCCTCCAGCAGTAAAGCCTAATATTTCAACTCCCGAATTTCATTAATGGCAAAACAAAGTAATGCTGTTTATCTCTTCAGTCTCCATTATATTCATAAACATGTGTGAAATAATATCAACCTGATGAAGTGCGGTAATTGAGGCTCAACAACAAAGGATATAAGATATGTGGTAACCCATACTGCAGGAGGACCAGTTAAGCAAGTCCTGAGATTGTGCAGGATTCAGGAAACCAGCAAGTAGGACACCATGGCATGTACTGACGCTGGCTTTGTATAGACTGTTGAGTGAAGATGGAAGAAACAGGGGGAAGGAAGCAGAACTGTAGGCCTAATAGCTATTGGGAACCTTTGAACACAATCTTCCTTCATTACAGGGGCAGAGTCTGTCTTTTGGTTAGTTGATTTATTGGGATGTAAATCTCTTCAAATGCCTTTGTAGCAGCCTCTCTTAGATTTGTCTTCCTTGAAAAGCTAAGAGACTATGTGTGTTATGAAATGCCACTTCTCTCCACCCTACAACTCTGACGTAAACTTCCCTGCTAGTCTATCATGTCTACAAAATTTCCCTGTCCTACACCAGCTAGAGAATTTCATAAAGGGAAACATCGATGACATTGGGCCCATGAAATCCCAGTAAGGGTGTTGTGGAATTATTTTAAGGAATTCTATGTTTGTTTATGCTGTGAAGCATTTGGTTAATGATGTAAAAACGTGTTGCTTTTATTTACATTGCATTTGTTTAACTCTGTGAAGCCATGATTCTTGGCCTGCTAAAATACCTGATGATCTAATAAAGAGCTGAACATCCAATAACAAGGCAGAAGAAAGGAGGGGAGGAGCTGTTAAGCGAAGAGTATAAGTATAAGGAGAAATCTGAGGGAAAAAGGAAAAAGAAAACAAGGAGGGGAGGACACTAAGAGCCAGCCACCTAACCACCCAACAGCCTCAGAGTAAGAGGGAAAGTAAGATTTACAGAAGAGAAAGTTAAAAGCCCAGAGGCAAAAGGTAAACAGATAATTTAAGTTAAGAACAGCTGGCTAGAAACAAACCAAGCTAAGGTCAGGCATCTATAAGAAAGAATAAGACTCTGTGTGTGATTTATTTGGGAGCTGGGAGGTGGGTTTCTCAAGACCAAAGAAGCCGAAAGAGTAAAAAAGAGTATTGAGAGTAAAAAACAACATCAAGGTGAAACATCAGAAATCCATCCCATGGGTACATCATAAAGATGAAGATAGCATGGAGAAGCCATTTATAATAGCAGACAGGACAAAGGGCTCAGTAGAGAAAATATGGATGCCCTTAGGTAGAAGCCTTTGATCTATCACTCCTGTTCACTCTGAGTATTTTCCAATCTGAATGAGAACACAGGTGCACAAGTCAGAGAAAACAAATGAGTCAGACCTGTGACTATGGGTATAATGAAGCTGGTAATTAACAAGTTCCAAGGCTCTCAAGCAAGTAAGATAGGCAGAGGCCCCTAACTCCATATTTAGTAGAAGGTTACTGCATACACAAAGCCTGGAATTCTCATACATACAAGCCCAACCACCACAGTTATTCCACAATCTTCTATCCCTTCTGAGATCCCATGTGAATCTGTTTGAAGTGTTGTCTCACACTGCATCTTCTTTTTTATTTTTAAATTTTTATTTATTCTTATCTCATACAATATATCCCAACTGCAGATTTCTCTCCCTCCACTCCTCCCAATTCCATGCCACCTTCCCTCTCCCAGGATCTACTCCCTACTCTTCCCCCAGAAAGGGGCAGACATCCCAGAGACATCAACAAAACACAGCACAATAAATTACAATAAGACTAGGCACAAGCCCTCACATCCAGGCTGGGCAAGGCAACCCTTTAGGAGGAAAAACGTCCTAAGAGCAGACAAAAGAGCCAAAGACTCACCCATTCCCACTGTCAGGAGTCCCCCAAATACTCTATCTTCTTTATCAAGAGGAAATCACCCACTAATGTTTCTCCTTCCTTTCAGTAGGATCTGTCTATGTTACCAATGGGAAATTCATGAAATATTTTTAATGAACCAAAGGCAAATTACTCTTGAATAAGTCAGGGTTATATTTGGGTGGTTAAGAATGAGCAATGCACAATGTTTTTGTAGTCACCAACTTTAGTGAGATGTAAATCAAATATCATCAACACATAAAGTTCACAGAACTTCAACAAATTGTCAATCCATCATCCTCTTACCCTTACTTAGGCAGGAAACAGACAGGTTTACCTTGCCTGGACCCTGCCACATTCCTAGACATCGTTCCAGACTTCTGACCCTAGCCAATGATGGGACTTGATCTGATAGCTTCTCAGAGTTCACACAAACCTTATACAAATAATCTCTAAAACATTCACTTTTTGAGATGTCAATCAAAGTGTTGGCCCAAAGGCATAAGCTAGGCTTTATAGTATTTATAGGCTTCCAGGCTTTCAAATAAATATAAATGTGACCAACTTCGAGATAGGTACTAAACAAATATTATTCAGCCCCTGTTACATGTCAGAAATCCTGTTTGATGCTGACAGCAGGACAAACAGCTCTCTTGCTATCACAAGCCTCAACTTTGCTGAGGTGCCAGAGACACAGAACTGGGTGGCAAGTATTCAAAACCTCAAGCTTTACTGACAAGCAGCAGGATGATGCATTAAAGATGACTAGGAGTAGTTATAATTTGGAAATATTAAAGAGGCTTGTTATTTATAGAGGTGCTCACCTATACCTACATATATATGACACATGACCCACTATGAATAAATCTTGGTCAGAAGTTGAGACCAAACCCAACTAGACTCTTCAAAACTTTGGCAAGATAACACCATGTAAGGGCTACTTTCATCTACAAATTCTGAGTGCAATATAGTATCAGTGACCATAAATACCACTATCCAAATTGGACTTATAGGATATAATCATCTATTATACTGGACACCCTTTGTCAAATCTTCTTTTCTCCTTCTCTTGAACTCTGATAGCCACTATTCTATTCTTTACCTCTTTATATTTCACTACTTCAAGTTCTTCCTGAGGTTATCTATAATCTCATGGGTTATATTTCTTACTGTTACTGATTTGCTTCATTAAGCCTGACATCCTTAAATTTTATTGAATTGCTGCTATGGATTTCCTTGTTTTTGTTTTCAAAGGTTAAATAATATTCCATTTATGTATATGCCACATTTCCCCAGTCTTTTCATCTGTTTATAGACATTTAAATAGCTCACACATCTTGTTTTTTTGTTTCTTTTATGAAAATAACATGGCATGATCCTAGCAAACAAAATTTGATAAGATTCAGCTAGAAAAGATCCATATAACCTTATCTGTGATGTTTGGACAGAGATGGGCATGCTCTCTGCTAAGGATACATGGGTTTTAATTGTTTCTGCATCTTTGGGAAGAGTGATAGATTTCTAGGGGATTGGGGATCTCAATTATTTCCTTTATTCAAACTTATCCAATCCCAATAATTTTTCAAAGTTTTCGCCTTTTAGTATTCTCTGAGTATCTAGACAACATTAATAGGCAAAGACTTTATAAGTAACAAATTTGACCTTATTTTTATTTTATTCTAGTATATAATTCCATTTATGAAATATACATATCAGGCTAGAGAGATGGCTAAACAGTACAAGAATTGCTGTACAAACATGGGGACCATTATTCATGATATAAGGCAGGTGTTTGTTAAAGGAGAGCAAGAGGTACCAAAGCTTACTCACAGCAGGGAGAAAAACTGTAATCCATGGGATTAGAGATAAGCAAAGGTTCTATGTTTTTATGCGTCTTCACAGAGAGTTTTATAATGACTTGGACTTTGACTAAGAGAAATATGGGAGTCAGTGAAGACTTTTTGGCAGAGGATTATCACAATTGGATTTGTGTTTTTTAAAAGATAATTCCATCACTCTGATGCTAATTTGGCTAGGCAGCAATCTGGTCACAGAAGATGGCCAGCTCAGCCTAAGTATTTGCTATTGCCAGGAGTCTAAGCTGGGGTCCTCCTTGTAGATTCCTGGGTGATTCCCTTGCACCTGTTTTTTACTTGACCCTGAAACGCTCCCCACCTTTCCAGTAATCTCTTTTAGTACTCTCCCTCTCTGCCCCTCCCGACCAGCTCACTCATGTTCCCATTCCCACCTGCCCTCAGTCCATTCATGAAATCTCTTCTATTTCCCCTTACCAGGGAGATATGGGTGTCCTCCCATGAACGAACCCTCCTTGTTACCTAGCCTCTTGGGGCTCTGGATTATAGCATTATTTTCCACTTATAAGTGAGTTCATACCATGTATGTCTTCCTGAGTCTGTGTTACTTGACACAGGATGATTTTTTTTTAGTTGCATCCATTTGCTTTCAAATTTTCTGCTGTCCTTGTTTTTAACAGCTGAGTGATACTCCATTGTGTAAATGTACAATATTTTCTTTATCCATTTTTTGACTTAAGGGCATATAAGTTCTTTCCGGGCCTTAGCTATTACAAATAAAGCTGCTACAGACATGATTGAGGAGAAGGGTCAAGGAAACCAAAAGAAAACTCACAGAATCTGCTTACTTGGGCTCACTGGGGCTCACAGAGACTGAACCAACAACTCGGGAGTCTGCATGGGACTGACCTAGGCACTCAGCATTTATGCTACAGTTGTCAGCTTGGTCCTCTCGGGGGACTCCAACAGTAGGAACAGGGGCTGTCTCTGACTCCTCATACTGGGTCTTCTTGCCCAGCCTTAATACATGGATATGTAATTAATCTTACTGCAACATGATAGAGCATGTTTTTGTTGAAAATCATGGGAGACCTGGCTGTTCCTGAACAGAAAAAGAAAAGAGGTAGATCGGGGGATGGGGACAGAGGGAGCTGGGGGGGAGGGGCCTAGAAGGAGAAGAGAAGAGAAGGGGGAGACTACAACTAGAATGTAAAATAAATAAATACTTTTAAAAAAGTGTATTCCAAATAGATTATCAGAAGTTTAGAGAAGGTGACAAGGTACTAGGAATAACTTCTTATTAAGTGAGTTTGTTAATATTTATCAAGTAGTATTCATAGAACGTGTTGACAAATAAATTGTGAGCTCTTAAAGAAAGATTGTCTATGACCTCTCAGAATCCATATGTTGACCTGATAACCTTCAATGTGGTGGTATTAGGAGGAAGAGTATTAAGGAGGCAATTTATTTTATGAGGGATTGGTACCTTATAAAAGGGACCACAAATTTACCTTTAACATTTTTCCTTCTGGTCTTGTGCTACATAAGGAGAAAGACATTTCTGAAATCTATAGGAGACACCAAAACCTCACCATGCAAGTGTCCACATCTTATGTCCAGAATTATAAAAATTAACCCATGCTGCTTTTAAGCTATCTGGTTCATGGCAATATGCCAAGACATGAAGAATATAAAAAGGAGAGAGGGAAAACATTTTCTTCTAAACACATGGAATATGAGAGTAAGTATTAACTGAAATAAAGCCTGAATGCAGGTGAAAGGCTTACTGTTTTACATTTGATCTATGTCTGACACCCTAATTCAGTAAGTAGAGATGCTGGAAGGCCAATTTAAAAAGCCAAGAATTCTGGGGACACAGCATAAATGGAGGGTGAAATCAAGAGCCTCTCCCCATAAGGGTAGTTACATCTATGAGGCAATGACTCCAGTCGCAATGAACATGAACAGTGAAAGCAAAGACTTGCTCAGAGGCACTTCCCAATGCAGAGATAAGAAGATAAAAATAAAATGGAGACAAGAGGCTGGTGGTGGAAGAGCAAACCAAGGAAGAAAACATTCAAGAATCCAAGACACAGAGAGGAAACAGGTGGTGTGGATGCCGTTAGGACAGCAAGACATCTTGAAGGCTAGTTCCCTGAGTTGAGCAGAAGTGTTGCTGCCACAGTCCAAGAAATTCAGCCCAGTGGAGGCATAAGGACAGTGTATACTTAATAGCTATTCAGATAGCACTCCCAATTTGTTACAGACCTTAGTCTTTTGGGTTTTTCCCTCCCAATTATTAGTCCCACAAAAAATAACCCACTGGAAAGAAAGATTAGTCTTCCTAATTGCAGATTTTTGGTTCATTTAAAAGATGTGCTTCTAGTTTTAATTACCATGCCATTTTTATATGCCTGTATTGGCATTCAGATGTAAATTGTGTGAACATATACGTGTATTTATGCTTGCGTTGGGGGTGAGGGGTGTTTAATCTCCAAACCAATGCTGCTATGATTCCAGAAAACAGAACACTAAGCATTCCTTTCAGAGCAAGCACTTTCCACTAAGCCCTCTATTCACCTCTTTCCTACCCTGCTAGCTCAAAATTCTACAGAGTTCAATAAAACTTTCTGTAACAGCACCTAATGCAGCGTATACCATCTCAACGGGGAGGTGATTTTCAACATACGACTATATTTTAGAATAACTGCATCTCTGAACATGGGGCATTTTCACTTTACACGAACTCTCTTTTCAGTAGGTACACATTGTAACTCACAGGCCACTCGCATTCTCAGGAGTATTGTTATTAACTACAGGAAGACACCTGCACTGTGATTCCTTTTCATAATTAGCGAGGTCAAACCATTCCCTTCATATGCATTTTTTAGTTCTTGTTCATTTTCTGAGGCTTGATGATTAAGTCTAATGTATGACTCACTCACTGAAGTCATTATAAGACAGTAAATAAAATGTTTTTAGCCATGGCTAATAAACCCAAAGGAAAGTAATTCCTTCTATGAAAATATAGGAGGCCAGAAAGTTCTTAAGTGTATGAAAATATAGATGTTGAATACCTCATAGGAATACTTCCCTCAACCTGATTGAACAAATACATTAGAAAATTATGATTTCACTGAAAAATCTCCTGTATTTAGACACAGGAACTAGTGTGTTGAATAAGAGAATCATATTTTCCCCATTAATCCAAATCCATTCTTCTTTCTTCTTTTGTTATTTATAAAAACAATAATACCAACCTTATATGTGAGCAAAACATAAAACATGAAGGAATTTTACAATCATATAGGTAACTGTATAGCAGATGCTAGCCAACTGGTTGCTGCTGCTTCCTTTATGGATCTAGTAACTATAGGTTGTTTATGATGATGATGTACTGGTGACCTGAAAGAAAGTCCCAAAGCTCTCTCTTCTCTACTTTCTACATGTGAAAACTAGACAATATGATAAATTAGGAAGAGACATGTTGACGATTAATCATTAGGAAATAATAAGTGCTCAAAGAGGTCCCAAGAAAGCAAAAATCATCCCCTCTACCTCCCTGCAGCACAAAGTGTCCTAGGAGTGGTTTTTTGAAGACTAACTTTTCCTTTATTTGCCCACTGTCTGTGGACACCCATACTGTGGATACTGCTGCCTTGTAGGAACTGGGTTACCTCCAATTCTGGATTTCCACTTGATAACAATGGGCTATGTAGGATGGCATGTATTTCCCCTATAGACTAGGCAAGACAATATTCTAGCCAAATTGATTTTCTTAAAACATTTAATGTAAGTACACCGAGGGATGAAAGAATACAATGTATGATGGAGGAAGGTCATTGGTTAATTATAATAAAGAAACTGCTTGGCCCTCATAGGTTAAAACATAGGTGGGAGGAGTAAACAGAACAGAATGCTGGGAGGAAGAGGAAGTGAGCTCAGAGGCCATGCTCCCCTCTCCCGGGCAGACTCAATGAAGCAAGCCGCCAGGTTAGACATGCTGAATCTTTCCCGGTAAGCGCACCTTGGGGTGCTACACACATTATTAGAAATGGGCTAGTCCAGGTGCGAGAGTTAGCCAAGAAGAGGCTAGATATAATGGGCCAAGCAGTGTTTAAATGAATACAATTTGTGTGTTGTTATTTCGGGGCATAAGCTAGCCAAGCAGCCAGGAGCCGGGCTGTGGGAAGAGGCCTGCAGCTCGTACAACAAATGTATGCACCAGCCCAATTTTTATCTAGTCCTGTTCAAAATATTAATTCTCCTGGAACCCTAAAATTTAAATTATTTCTAAAGTTTAAATCATACATCTACCTTCACACATTGATAGATGGAGACTTCAATACTCCACTCTCATCAATGCACAGATCACTGAGAGATGCACTAAAAAAAGAAATAATGGAGTTAACAGATGTTTATGAACCAAATAGACCAAACACATCTACAGACTATTTCATCCAGGCATGAAAGAATATACCTTCTTTTAGTCACAAATGGTATAAAATATCTTGGTGTAACTATAAACCAAACTAGTGGAAAGATCTGTATGACAAGAGTCTTCAAATTTTTGAAGAAAGTAATTGAAGAAGATGTCAGAGAATGAAAATATCTCCCATGGATTGATAGAATTAACTACTGGCCTAACAAAAGCAATATACAGAAACTAAAATAATAATAATAATAATAAATTACTAGGGTAAAGGTGCCTCAGAAATTGTGGGAGTGGCCAATCAATGATTAGTCTAGCCTGAGACCCATGCCATAAAAGAGAACCCACCCCTGGAACTGCTCGGAGTGCTAGGACCCAGAGGTTAGATAGACCAGAGAGCTAGGAGAGAAACAAACAAGACTGCCCAAAAAAAAAGTCAATATAATGATGTCTAATGTTATTCTACTATGCTCATATATTGGTGCCTACCACAAATGTCATCAGCGAGGGATCATCAAGAAACTGATAGAAACATTCAGAAATCCACAGTGAAACATTTGACAGAGTTAGCGAAATCCTGCAGGAGATGATTGTAGAAGTCATAGGACAAGGACATCACAAGAAAATCCACAGAACCAACTAACCTGACCTCACAGAGACTGAACCAACACCCAAAATAATAACAAAAACAGCATAATAAAATAATGGTCTTCATTTTATCCATTTTCCTAAGAACTTCAAAATTTTATTTTTTACAGCTGAACAAAATTTCATGTTATGTAGGTACCATGTTTTCTTTTTCTCTTTTGATAATGTTATCTTGAATATTGAAGGAAAAATCATGAATATATAAGAATATCAGATATATTCTGACATAGAATCCTTCAAACAAATACCTATGTGTGATATAGATGGATATGTGTAATATATATTACATGGAAGTTCTAACTTTAAGTTTTATATTGTGTTGGATTTTTTCTTTCATTTTCTTCTTTTCTTTTCTTTCTCTTTTGGTGGTTTCTCCATACAAATTGCCACACTTGCTAGACCAGTTTATGTTCTGCCAGCAGTATATATAAAGTCTCCTCTCTCCCCACAGTCCCACAAAGCACTTGTAACCATTTGTTTTTTAATGATGGCTATTTTGAGTACATCAAAAGCTTTAATTTGTAATGCCTTCATGACTAATAATGTAGAAAAAGTTTTCAAATGTATACTGGCCTTTGAGAACTATCTAGCAATTCATTAGCCTGCTTAACAATTGGTTTTGCTGCTTAATTTTGATGTATCTTATACATACAAGACATTATTCTTCCATCAAATATAAAGTTAGAAAATATTTCCCCAATTCTGTGCACTGTATCCTTACTCCGTTATCTTTGTTCTATAGAACATGTAAATTGCATACAATGTTACAAAAATTACTAATAACTAATTTAACAATTCCTGCTTAGGCATCTGCTTACATCCTAGAAAACAGTATTCTGGCAATATTCCCAGCCATTTGGCATTTGCTTAAGGTCATTTGCATTTTCATAGGATGATTTTTTTTCCTTGCTACATCCAAATTCCCCAGACCTTTCTGAATTTGTATATCTAAAGTGGTTTCATTTTCTTCTGGGATCCTATAATAATAGAATTTTTCCTTGATAAAAAAATCATCTCAAGTGCCTGAATTAGTAAAATATGGGCTAGGTGTACGTCTGTGTAAGCTACACAGAACTGATACATACAATGCCTCCCCCACCAAACACCAAGTCCAGAAGGATTGGCTCAAATCATTTGAGCTTCTTATAACTTCAACAACTTCAAGGACCAGATTGCCTTCAAGTTGCATTGTGATACATTCTAATCTGATTCACCTGTTACCCAACCTTCTGTCAACAAATAAAATAATGCTATCACTTTCCACACTCTATTAGTAATTATCATCCCAAAACTCATGTATATTGAACTTGTCATGTCTGAAAAAGCTATACAAGACCAGATCTCTGTATATTTGAATTAATTAGGAAACTGGATCTTCTAACTATACAAGAGACTTTCGTGTCCCATGTTATCTGCCTTTGTTTGCTTTTTCTTATGACAAAGTGTCATGATCAAGAGCAAGTTGGGAGAAAAGGGTTGTTTTTTTTTTTAATCTTCTACCTTACAGTACATTATGAAGGAAAGTCGGGTAATGATGTGGGAAGTCCATCTGTCTATGTGTTGTTTTCATTGGTTAATGAATAAAGAAACCGCTTTGGGCCTATAGTGGGGCCCGACAGAGCTAGGCGGGGAAAATGCAACTGGCTGTTGGGGGAAAAAAAGGCAGAGTCTGGGAGCTGGAAAATTGCCAATAAGCTACAACCATGTAGCGATACACAAATTAGTAGAAATGGGTTAAATTCAGATGTAAGAAGCTAGAGCTAATAGGCCAAGTGGTGATTTAAATAATACAGTTTCTGTGGGGTGATTTTGAGTCAAGGTGGCTGGGAAATGAATGAGTGGCCTCTGTCTACAAGGATAAAGCCTAGAGAAGTCAGGGGACATTCTGGAGCATTTCCTTAAGTGTCTTCCAGCCATTTTAGATTCCTCTGTTGAGATTTCTCTATTTAGGTCTGTATCCCATTTTTTAATGGATAATTTGCTCTTTTGATGACCAATTTCTTGAGTTCTTTGTATATTTTGGGGATCAGCCCTCTATCTCATGTGGACTTGGTAAAGATATTTTCCCATTCTGTAGGCTGTTCTTTTGTCTTGTTGACCATATCCTTTGAGTTACAGAAGTTTCTCAGTTCCAGATGGTCCTATTTATTAATTGCTTCTCTCAGTGTCTGTGCTACTGGGGTTATATTTAGGAAGTGGTCTCCTGTACCATTGCCTTCAAAGATCAAAAACACAGATAACTTACGCTAGAGAAGATGTGGGGTAAAGGGAACACTCTTCTGTTGCTGGTGAGAGTGCAACATCATTGGATCAGAATGGCAATTTTTCAGAAAATTAGGAAAAACCTTTCTCAAGACCCAGCAATAGCACTTTTGGGTTTATACCCAAATAATGCTCAATTGTGATTAACAATGTTCATAGCAGCATTGTTTGTCACAGCCAAGAACCTGGAAACAATTTAAATGCCCCTCGACTGAAGAATGGATAAGGAAAATGTGGTACATTTGCACAATGAAGTACTACACAGCAGAAAAAAAAATAACATCTTGAATTTTGCAGGAAAATGGATGGATCTAGAAAACATTATATTGAGTGTGGTAACCCAGATCCAGAAATACAAATATCATATGTACTCACTCATAAGTGGCTTTTAGACATAAAACAAAGAAAACCAGCTTACAATTTTTAATCCCAGAGAATCTAGACAACAATAAAGACACTAAGAGAGGCATACATGGATCTAATAGAAAAAGATAAGACCTCCTGTGTAAACTGGGAGCATAGGGACCATGGGAGAGGATAAAAGGAGAGAGGAGAGAAAGATGTATAGCTCAATAAAATCAATTAAAAATGCTTTTTAAAAAAAGAAGAAAAAATAAATACAAAACAGCTATAAAATGTCGATTTTGATCCCTTAAATCCTAGTTCTATCATCTGACTAGAATGTTCTTTAAGCTAGATATTTAAGTTATCTCAAAGTTATCATAACCAAACTAGTCTTCCTCTAGTATTTAGTATTTTATATTTTTATCGAAGACCCCATAACCACCCATTTGCACAAACTCAAACTCTCCCGTTTACCATTGAATTATCCCTTTTTTGCATTTCGAGAAATTCCTTATTGAAAATATGCACCCTTTCTACCTTACATCTCTACATCACACTCAACTATGACACTACCTCACCAGTAAGATTTTAAGGCCCACTTAACTAGGCTCCTTTCTCTACCATGAACCTCTATACACATTGTTATACAGACCTTATTTTAAAAGAGAAGCCATTCCATTCCTTGACTTGTGTCTTTTCAGTTGTTATACATTGCTTTTTACATAATATTTAATCGCATTGTTCATTCCTCTTCTTGCCTGCTGTCACTGTCTCCTATTTTTACTGTGGTTCAACCAAGACTTGCTTTAGTTTTTTGATATGATATAATCTATTACTTGGGGTTGGCATGGGGGAAATTTTGGTTTATGATAGCAAATATTTCAAAAATTAAAACATATCAATTTAGTTTTGAACTTCTGTTTCCTTATCCATTTCATCTCTGTACCTTGTATAAGTACAAGTAAAACCATATATGTTACATACCTGACAGTTATTCTTGGCCTCAGCTTACCTAACAGAAGAACTGATAGAAGTATAATGCATTATTACTGCAATATTTGATCATTTGGGTCATTTTTCTAACTTGTATATCACTATGTAGGAAGAAATGAGCTCATCAACCATATAGAATGCCTTTCAATCCAACCAGACTTTCCTACTTCTAAGGAAAGATAGCCACTTTTTTTTCCCCTCTTTGCTACTTGTCTGAAGTAGAATGAAGAATCATTAGACCCACATGCCACCCACCTACTCTTTCTGCAGTCTCGACAACTGCTTTCGTTAAGGTCTAGAATCTAGCCCATCAGTGGTGGCACACACCTTTAATCCCAGCACTTGGGAAGCAGACAGATCTCTGTGAGTTCAAGGCCAGATTGGTCTACAGGGCGAGTTTCAGGACAGCCAGGGCTACACAGAGAAACTCTGTTTCAGGGAAGGGGGGAGCCTAGAATCTATACTTGTAAACTCAATGATTTGAAGTTCATTGGTGGTATGCCAACAGTCTAAATGAAAGAATATTTTTAACTACAATGATATAATGAACTTTAATATGTGAATCGTTTAAAAACAATGCTGCCCTGGTTAAATGTGCTGACTTTCTTGGAACTCTGCCAACTAGCAACCCCATCTGTGCCTGTCTGTGGGAACCCCAGAGGCACCTTCAACAACTTCCTACTCTCTGCAAAGCCCAGTTCAAAAACCACTGGACTCAGTAGTCTCTAAGGCCCCTGGTAGATCTAACATTTCATGATTCCTGCTCTGAAATAAACAACAGATGTCACCAACTAAAGCCAAATGAAATTTATTTATATACTCCTTTAAAAATTAAATGGAAGACTTTTCTTCTCCACCCCTAAAAATCAAGTAAAATTCATTGCTTGGAATTCTGACAGAGTATACAAAGAGCCTTTTAAATGTTGAAGAACATTCATAAATGACTGTCACAAAGTGTTATAAGATTTTGTAAAATTGAGCTTATGTAGGGTTTTGCTGAGTTGAAGTGTTATTGATTAGAAAATACTTCTACCCTCTGGGCCATGCATGCCTCAGAAGGTTTCAGATCCAGGAATCGGAGTCGGCTCACCTATGCATTGCAAAGGTCAAGCCACCATAGAAACCCATTAAAACACACATGCACATTTGCTCAGCTTGGAGGTTGAGAGTGGCAGATCCAATCTCATCCAGAGCCATGGTGCAGCCTCCAGGAGGCTGATGTAATTCTCCTGTGAGTTTGTGGTTTAAATGGAATTGATTATTTAAAAATATTAGATATGGCATCGCTTGCTTTTTCACATTGCATTAAACAATCTCCTTCAAAGAGTTAAAACTTTAGTAGACAAATCCACATAGCTGTCCATACTGGCTCCCTCACTCATACATATGTATGCTCACACACCTGCACATGAGTATGCAAATTCAAAGAGCAGATAACAATATTAACAGCTTACAGATGTGTAACAATTTAAAATGTAGCAGTCCACACAGTCCCTGAAAAAAAAAGTCTATAAGCTATGTATTTAAAAAGAGATGGTAAGTAAAAAATTATGCACAAATATGTGATATTTGTACTCACATCTCATTTAATTGTTCTCATATTTCAAATAAGAAATGGAGGCACTGAGAAAGCAAAAACTTATCCAGTGTTACAATGCCAGAGGGCAAATATCTGAATGAAAACTGGGACTACTTACCTACTGAAGGCAACATCATTCCTCTGCAACACAGAGTTAGCAAGCCAAAGCTAGAACACATGTTGGGTTTTGTATGAATGCTTGCCTTGTCATGGTAGCTTTACAAAAAACTTCTGCTCCTGTTGTCTCCATGATGTGAAAGCTCATAGATTTATGCAAGCTCAATAGTCAGTATTCCTTTTACAATGGCCTCAGTATAACTCATAACCTTGTGCTGTTCGGTGTAAGATGTTTCTGACTATAATAGTAACATTGGAGAGTGCACATCCTCCTCCCAACAGTTAATGTTGCCAGAAATGGTACCTTCAGTCCCTTGGTATCTATTCATTTCTCTCTTGCTCTTGACATTGTTTTCGATGTGAAGAGATATATGATCTACTTTGTCTTCTTCATTCCAGCTAGCTACTTGCTGATCTTGTAGAAACAAGAAATATGATAAATAGTTTTTGTGGTTGAAGAACTCCATACTGCTAGGTCTTGTTAATAGAATATTAACCCAGAACTTGTATTCACATATAAATTATGCTTGTTGTTCAGTGTCAAGAGTCTGCCCTGGTTTGGAAGCTGTGAAACCATCCCAAATTAAGATGTTCTGTGGAGAAGAATCATCCAAGATAAACTACCAGACCTGTAACTAAATGGTACAGAGCTTCTCCAGGAGGAAGAAAGATAAACAATCTCCTTGATTACAAATCTCTGTCTCTTATAGAAAACCTATGTTCTGACTCCAAGTCATGCTAGGGAGGAGTACCATCTGCGAGTAGCTCAACTCTAATGAAGTAAGTGCTCGGTTCAGCAGTGATAGATCTTTGCAGCAGCCTCATTCATCTCTGAGAAGCCATCACAATTACTGCCTTGGCTGCAGCATGTTTCTCTCCAGCTGCTGCTAGGGGTCTGTAAGGACAACACTTTTCATGGGAAATGGCATAAAAGAGGCAATCCAACAATGTAGTGTCACAGTCTGCCTGCTAGATTCCAACTCATCATATAGCTCTTCTCACACCTGACAGTTACTAGAGTCTACTGTTTACCCATAAATGGATATTCATAGGAACCAAAGTTATGTACAAAGTTAAATATGAGTGGTTATAAATATGTACCTTCCAGGAAGAATACGATTCTGAGAGTTTATCCCCAAGTAAGTTGTCTTCTTGATATCAATTTTTTCATGTTCTGTTTTCTCTTTGTATTTATTTAAAGTATAGTACTGCTGGGCATGGTGACATGCACCTGTATTATTAAAGAGAAAAAGAATGAATATCAGGAGTTCAAAGCCCACCTTAGTTATGTACTGTGTTCAAAGCCAGTCTCAGTGACGTGAGACATTATCACTATCAAAAGAAATGTGAAGGGCTGGTAATAACTTCTAGAGTTAATTTGGATGCCGTTACTCAGGCTAGGACTTGTTTCTTTATCTAGTAAGGATGAGGACAAATTTGTGGGATGAATTAAATACCTTACACATATGTTCATTAATTATGTAGGTTCAGTTCATCCTTGAGAACTGATGACTTTATTTCTCATCCTAACACACCGATACCTGACTATAATTAAGTGGAGAAAAGCAAGGTCCCTATAATGAAAAACAAAGACAGTGACCAAGGCAGATATGACAAAGGATAGGGGAACAGGAAGCCAAGGAAAGAAGATTAAAGTTTCTGTGAAATAAGTAAAGACATCTTCAGGGAGAAAAATATTTGTCATTTTTCTCATTTACCTGGAAACATGCACATTCAATAATTATGATGAAAATATTTCAAGTCAGAAACTGTTGGAACAAATATTTATATTCTGAACCTTTGTTCCTTTTATAAATGTGAAATATGATATTAGAGGTGTAACCTGAGTTTTGATATGTAAGTTTCTGATAACAATAGATTTAGATTCAATAGTAATGAAGATTTTGAAACATGCTCTAGAGAAATTTGGTACACATTTTCTGAAGTCATGATTTCTGTGTAAAAGTCCTATTCTCCACCAACTCAACGGTGGAAAGAGCTCATTAGAGAAGCATGAGCATTCATTCTCTAGACATCATAGTCTTCAACTGTAAACTCGGAGTTCTTTTCTTACATATGTTGGCTGGATTTATGACAATTTGACACAAACTACAGTCATTTGAGAGGAGGAAACTTCAGTTGAGACAATGCCTCCATAAGATTGGGCTGAGGGACATCCTATAAAGCATTTCGTTTTAATTAGTGATTAATGGGGAAGGACCCAGACCATTGTGGGTGGTACCATCTCTGGGCTGATGGTCCTGGATTCTTCAAGAAAGCAGCCTGACAGAGTCATGTGGAGCAGGCCTGTAAGAAGCAACCCTACGTGGTCTCGACATCAGCTCCTCTACCCAGGTGCCCGCTCTGTTGAGTTCCTGTTCTGGCTTCCTTCAGTTTTGGGCTAAAACACAGAAATGTGAGCCCAACAAACTCTTTCTTTCACTACTTGCTTTTTGGTTACAGTGTTTCATTGCAGCAAGACAGTAGTATTTTCTAATTTGTCCTTTATGTTACAGTGATCTTTCTTCAAAGCCTTCATGTGTAGACAGTCATACAAAAATACACATACATGCGTAGTCACTTACAAGCACAACCAAATAAAGCTGTTTGGACAAAAGGGTATACTGCATGATACACAGGAGCTCCCAATAAGACTAAGAGGAATGAAGATTGGACGGTATACAGGTGGGAAAGACTGAAGAGCAAAGTGGTTTTTGTATGCTTTTTTTTGCTGTTATTTATTTTTGTTTTTTCTTTTGTGAATTAACATTATTATTATTATTATTTTGTTTTTTATTATTTTTTAAGTTTTCCTGTGTGGGGGTACTACAAGGGTGAAGGGTAGACATGGGTGGGGGTATGCTTGGAAATGAGAGGGTTTAGGGTACATGATGTAAAATTCCTAAATAATCAATAAAAATTATTTTCAAAATGTCAAATAGATTTAAATATTCAGATAAATATTTTCTACTTTATACTCCTTGAAATGGTACTTATTCAAGCACAGTCTGAAGCCAGTTAAAGCAACTATTGAATATTTGGACACTTTAAATTTTTTAATTAATGATAAAAGCTGTATTTTGAGCTATCTTCATTTATCTACTTGACTATCTTCATTTGTCAAATTCATCAATCATGGGTCAATACTATACCTCATTTTGCCTATATACAAACACAATCCTGGTAATGGCTACTCTAATTTCCAGCAATGCATTCCAAAATCCAACTCCAGAATCTTGACACATGGTTCTCTGAATCATTTAATACCCTCAAGCTCCTCTAAAGTGGAGGCAAATTTAAATCTAAAGTAAAAGTATAGCGCTCATTGGCCTCAATTGCTAAACCTATTATGTACTCTTCAGTGCAACATAAGCCTATAAAATACATCTTGCATAAAAATCCTCCAAAATCTATATATCCGATTCATAATTAGTTTGCCTTAATAGACAGATCTATAGATTCATCTAATTGCATTGTATTCATTTGGATAATGGCTACTGTTTGCTTTTGCTGGTTTCACTACTATCAGATTTATCTTCTAAGGGCAAATATAGCTTGAGTCAATCATCCTCTGACAGGTTAGTCTGCAGGAGAAGCCCACCTGGTCTCATATTGGTAATATAAATAGAAATAACAGAACCAGGGACAGTTCCTCCATTCCATAGTAAGATATTTTTTTGGATCTTCTATGTATTCATGTGGTCAGTCACTTTTTGTATGGAAATGCAGGAAAGGACAAGGGTAATCAACATTCCATGTTCTACAGTGCACAATGTAAACTTAGAGAACCCCTTTGTCCACTGAAGTTCATGGTAAATGAATGTGTTTTGTCCTTGACTTTCTGATAGGTGGATTGGTTGTGTAGGAATTATACCAGATGATATAAAGGAGTTGGGTGAAGCAGATCCAGTGTTTAGATAGAATATTCTTGGTGAAATTTAATACTTCTTTGTATTTAGAATACACGTATATCTTTTAAAGATATATAGAAATAATCTCTTCATGACTACATTTTTGCTTCCAATGTGCCTGTTCCCTTGGAAGTAATAGCTTTTATGAACGTCCAAGCTCTATATAGTATTTACATTTATTTATTCAATCATCCATACATACATATATCCATTCATAAATCGATCTATTCTTTAATCCATTTTTCTGGGTAGGCAATTGCTCCACCATTACATTCCACCTCAGCCCTTAATAGAAGATCTTACCAATCATTTCTTTCAGACTTGTCCCAAATCTTATCCTGACCAATCTTTTCCAAATTATTCCTTCTCTAATTTTATGCCTTATCCTACCTTTCTGGTCATTCACTGAATAAGCCAGTACTCTTTGATTAAATTTTCACTGCCAACCCCTGAAAGGCTATGGTTTGCTATTTTAGCTTTTCATTTCTCCAAAGCTAGCTTCTTTTTAACTGCCAACACATGATGACGCCAATATTCATAACCTCGTAGGCTGCCAGATTGCTTCTCATAAAGATATGTAAATTCATTGTGTATGCTTAAATAGAGCTTAACATCAAACGGTGCATCCTATGTATTCCCTACTTCTACATTATTAATGACTGTGTAGTAGTCCATTGCATGAATTGTCATTAGTATTTGATTTTGTCTATCACTGATTTCCAAACAGAACTGTAGGACTTGAGCTTTGATTAAATTGGTGTTTTTGAATGACTAACTGAATTGAACAAACAGGCATTATATTTTTCTCATTTTTTTTATTTAAAAGCAATATTGCCATGAATGGGTTTGTGTTTAAATCTTTGCATACATGTCTAATTCATTCTTTGGATGAATTCCTAGAAGTTACAACATTGGCCCAAAATAAAAATTTGCTGAATTTTAATTCCATCATCATGAAACTCTCTAGAGATTATTCAAGTACCACAGACAAATAAATTGCATTCCTCAGAGATGACAACTGTTTGCTTCCTTGAGAATTTAGTCTTGCAACTAGGAGGGGGGGAACATTGGGTTTCTCTCTTTTGCTTCACAACAAAACCTAGATCTAAGTTGCTAGGACATGTGCCTTCCAAGAACGTCAGTCAATTAAGTGTAATAGGAATTGTATTGGAAAAATACCCTTTAGTCAGACTTACCAGGATCCAGATAGGAATGACTGCGGATACTGTCTCTTTCTATCAATAACAAAATTGGATGGAAAGAAATGTTTTGCCCTGTCCAATTTTGTCATCCGGCTACTGGTTTGTGTTAGAACCTGCTAGAAAACAGTGTCTTTAAACTGCAATATTAGCGTAACTCTCTCATGCACAGACTTTCAGGATCAGAACATCATGCCCTACATCTGCCTAACATTACAAAGGATTGTTCAGCACTCCTGAACAAGAACTTCCATGCTGGGAGGTATTTTCCTGCAAAACATTGTTTTCAGAATGTCCTCCACACACTAAGGGAAGACAATGCTCTGAGTGAGTAACACCTGAACAATTTTACAAACATGATATTTAATTATAAATTCTAACTTTTGCATTATATTTACCAATTTAAAAAAATCTGGAAATACTATCATCAAAGAGTTTCACAATGTCATGGAAAATCTCCAAGACCAACTTTTAATCAAGTCTGTTTTCTAACAATCCTCCTGTCCTTCATGGGATATCACAGTTATCCCAGCATAATTATTAACTAAACTTTGACATTATAACAAAATTTATCTGCTTTAATTAGACACAACTTTTAAGATTGGTTCTTGACATATGTAAATGGTCATTTTTAATATGTGTTACTAACACCATGTGTTCAGGGCAGCAATGGAAGCCTTGTGGTATCTACATACAAAGGTAATGCAACCCATTTTCATTCTCTCCCACTTTATAACAAGATTCTCTAACTCAGGGACTCCTTGACCTGGAATTTCACTTTAGAATACAGAAAATCTTAAAAACAAAAATTATGATCCTGAAATTACCCCAAAAGTAACTTTAAGAATTGTTTTTTTGTCTTACCATGTGAGAGACACTCCAGGCTTTGTAGTGTCAAAAATTCTGGGAACCATTATTCCAGCCATTAAAAATAAGGAAGTAGACACTAAGCTCTTTCTTTCCTTCTTTTTTCTTTCTTTCTTTCTTTCTTTCCTCCCTCCCTTCCTCCCTTCCTTCCTTCCTTCCTTCCTTCCTTCCTTCCTTCCTTCTGCTTCTGCTTCGTTTTTGAGACAGGGTTTTTCTGTAACTTTGGAGGTTGTCCTGGAACTCTCTCTGTAGACCAGGTTGGCCTTCAACTCACAGAGCTCCTCCTGCCTATGCCTCCCAAGTGCTGCATGAATCCAATTAGATAGGTATTACAAACATGTTTTATAGGAAACTGAGGCAGTGTGAAGTTTAACATACCATTCTAAATGATAACGACTGATTTGATAGGATACTGAATTCTTAAGCACTTGGTGGTGATACCAAAGACTTATCGAAAATTTTGGATGTGTAGTTTCTAAATCTAGATTTTTCTTGTTGTCACTCAATTAGCAAATGCAACTATTTTTACTAGGTTTGTGAATATAAAAATTGTTAGAATTTCCAGCAAGCCAATTTTACCTTCCTATGATCCTAGAAGCTTATTTTTATATAGGCTTATATTTAAATATTGGATGGGGAATGCTACAAATCCTAGTAGTGCTGAATGTGTTTAGGGCTGAAAGCGTATATCTACTGGCTTTGCATGCATAGGGCTTTGAGTTTAAGATACAGCAACATACACATGCAAGTCCACATATACCCATGCATGCACACATGTACACCGGACACAGAATTATCTGGTTTTGCAATATTGAAAGAAATCAGTATTTGAATGGTCATTTGATATAGTCAAATCATTTAATCTTAATCAATCTACGTTTGCTCCATTATAGTGAACCATTCTTTCAAATAACATACAACTGTATAGGTGATCATTAGCTACTGACACGATGGAGTATTGGTATTGTATATTGTATATTGATTGCCCTATGAAGAGACCAAAAACGTTAGCAAAATTAAGTTGAGCTACAATGAAAGAAATAATTAAGTAAAGATATCCTAAAATATACCCCAGCCATTATAGTTTTTTTATTGATTTTTGTTGAGCTCTACATTTTTTCTTTTCCCCCCTTCGTGTCTCTCTCTTCCCCTTCAACAATACCCAAAGGTCCCCATGCTCCCAATTTACTCAGGACATCTTGTCTTTTTCTACTACCCATGTAGATTAGATCTATGTATGTCTCTCTTAGGGTCCTCATTGTTGTCTAGGCTCTCTGGGATTGTGATTTGTGGTTAGTTTTCTTTGATTTATGTTTAAAAATCACTTAGGAGTGAGTACATGTGATAATTGTCTTTCTGGGTCTGGGTTACCTCACTCAAAATAATGTTTTTGAGCTCCATCCATTTTCCTGCAAAATTCAAGATGTCATTTTTTCTGCTGTGTAGTACTCCATTGTGTAAATGTACCACATTTTCCTTATCCATTCTTGGGTCAAAGGGAATTTAGGTTGTTTCTAGGTTCTCACTATGACAAACAAAGCTGCTATGAACATTATTGAGCACATGTGCTTGTGGCACGATTGAGCATCCTTTAGATATATATCAAAAAATAGTATTACCACATGTCCTAGTGGTACGATTGAGAATCCCTTGGATATATACTCAAAAGTGGTATTACTGGGTCTTGAGGAGGTTGTTTTCTAATTTTCTGAGAAATTGCCACACTGACATCCAAAGAGGCTCAAGAGAGAGAGAGAGAGAGAGAGAGAGAGAGAGAGAGAGAGAGAGAGCAGGCAAAAAGAACAAGACACCTTAAAATATGGTATAAATCTTGTTTTTGTTTTTCCCACTGAGGCTGATAAAATAATCTTCCCACTTTCCTACAAATTGTGAGAAAGAGGAAATTCCTTCTATTATTTAACACCTTGTCAAATGGCCAATAGTGTGAACTAATGTAGGCCATAGAGATATAATACTGAAGCCTCTTGTTTTCTTGTTGGATATGCAATCAATCCTAGGAACACTTTCGAGTTATTTTTAGGAGTAGGTGAATGGTAGGGCTGTGAAAAGTAGTTTAATGGTAAAGTCCTTCCCTTCTTATCAAGTGAAAGACCCTATGCTTAATCCCAGCACAACAAAAGTAGCAAAGAAAATACAGAGGGCTCTAGCACACCATCACTTCACCCATTCCCATTCCCATACAAGAATGTGTCTATTGATACAGGACTTAAATATGTAAAGAGCTTAAACTGATGAAAAGTTTCATGAACACATAATGACATAGGTTTGATATCTTAGTTAAATTGCAAAAAATCTCAGAATCACTTCCTCTTTCCTCTGAAGACAATTTCCTCTAATGCTAAATCTGAACAGAACACTTACTCTACTATATTCATTCCCTCTTTTTCTCTTTCAGTTCATCCAGAGGTAGAAAATCAGGAGGCCAAGTATCAGAAGAGGAGAAGACAAACCTTACAGATTATTTTCCTTAAGTTGAGACAAACACTCCAACATCACAATGGATAGAGATTGCACTGGTGTATTTCCCAGGGCATGGAACTAACAGGGCATTTTCTAATATAGAGGGTTCATAGGCAACATTGTCCATCCATGCAGAGTAATTAATTACATTCAGATTTTCCCATTAAACTTGTATTTGAAATTATCTTATTAATAATAAGAATTCTTATTCATGTGTTCTTAGTTTTAGTTAATCCATTCATTACTCTGTTTTCTCCCCATCCCCCTACCTCACCATTGCTTAGTCCATTAATCGCTTGTATCCCCACTTTTCTTTCATTTATCATCTGTCTATCATCCCTTCAATTACTTATGTTAACTTAGGTTATAAGATGATAGAGGCTTCCCTATCTCGTCTTTTAGGTTATCCCTCCACTTTACCTACTATATTTGCCAATACTCCTGCACCTATCCCTGCTAAGCCTTTCTTCCCCAGTATTTCACCTCACTGCTTTCATGTTACCTATAATATGGTATCTTCCCCCTGTGACATGCCCACTCTACTTTCCAATTTCTGCTCGCTCTTCAAATTAAATATACAAAATTAAGGATTGAAAGTGGGATCCACTTATGAGAGAGAGCATACTAAATTTGTGTTTCTGTGGTTGAGATACCTCACTCAGTATATTTTTTCCATCTGCTTATCTACAAACTTCATGATTTCTTCCTTTTCTAGAATGCATGAGTCATGAAATAAGGACATTTTGCTGACAATTGTACCCTGAATGTCTAAAATAGAAACATCTATGCAGTGGCCAGAATATGGACCTAGACTAAAATGATGAATGACGGAAATAAATGGATACAACTTGTCTTCTCCACAGTTCTCTGATTTATTCTTAAAAAAAAAAACTAATCATCTGGGATGCAAGATTCTCCTATCAGGGATGCTTATTTCAATGTATATTAGATGTTCTCTTCATTTATTGGACGTCAAAATAATGGCTATATATTTTATTGCTATCTAGCATAAATGCAGTAACAACTCGAACTCCCGATGAATTATTCACTTGGATCCTGATCTGAATTTTCCCAGGTAATCAACTGACCAGAACCTTAGATTCATCATTCTCTTTTCTTTATACTTTGAAACCACTGTTCTATTTTATTTATGATATTGTCATTAGTGCAAACCTTTTGGCGAAGTTTCCCAATAAACAACCATATTTATTTAAATCTATGCACTATCTCTAATCTCACCATTCTTGTAACATCCCCAAACAATTATAAACACATCTCTAAATGTAACTTAGTGCTTGCTTCTCCCTCAGACTACAAAAGCAATTACACTTTTAAACCCTGCTGCAAAACTAATCAAAATACACAGAATAAAATGTCATTCTGAATGGCAGGCTCTTCCCAAGCTGCCAGGACAGAGCTCTCCAAAACATCAGTATTCACAAGGCAAATCCCAATTTACTGAGTCACCAACAGGTTGCAGAGTTCTCCCTATGGTGTTGACAAATACAATTGCTGAGGCTGCTGTGCAGTAATAATCAAAGCTGGAAAAGAGGCCAGGAGAAGTCCTGTAATGATAGTATTTGGACTTTATTGCCTTCCAATAAAAATAATCTCCTGCATTGCCTGGAGTGTTGCAGCTGACAACTCCATGCTGCCTCATATGCTTTTTTTTTTCCCCAGGAAGCTCTTGAACCTTCCTGAGAGTGGTAGAAAGTCTTGTCTTTCTTTCCTATTCCATAGAGGATATAGCTCATGATTTGTGGGAAAGAGGCACCTGTGTAATACTCAGGACCTGCTTAAGAGTCATTTGTATAATAGCAGGACAATGATTCATCTATGTGTTAAGCAAAAGTTTCTGGACTGTTCTCTTTGAATGTGACTATCCATTTGAGTGGAAAATATTAATTTTCAACCAGGTTTCCCTCTCTGAAAAAAAAAGAGTCTGTCAAGACTTCCTGGTTACAAATGCTGGAATGCACACACTTAGAGACCAAAAAATACGGTTTAATCTCTTCTCAGCCCAACCAGTTACAGATTGAAACAATATGGAAAAGCTAGTGGGGCTGAAGAAACAGAACTTTCATCTATCACTCTGTTAGGAGTCTAGGGATGAATTCAAGCTGCCCGCAGTACTGGACTTGCTCTTCTCTTACATAAAGTGCTCACAAACCCAAGGTGCCCACTGTTTTAATACAGACTATGGTTCAGCTCACACACTAGGGAAATGGGAAAAGGAAAAAGCAAGCTTACATAATGAAGGCAGACATGAACTTTCATATTCCAGTTTTCTGATGCATTCTGTGGTTAAAACACATGTTTGAACATGCAGTAATTTAAAGCCTAAATTTCCCAAGAGCAGAAGCCCAAGAGATTCTTCATAAGCTCCTGGGATAGAAAATAAGAAGTGAGATGGCTGAGAGCTCTCTCTCTTTCTCTCACCTTCTCCCTGCTAGCAGTACCACTGAATAAACCGTAAACATTGAACTCTTGAGTACATGCCGTTCTTGTATCTTAAATGTGAAAACTATTATCTAGTAATATCTCTGGGTATGAATAAAAGCTTAGTTCCTCCACCCACACGACTCGGTTTACCTCAGAAGCCTCTGTGAAGGTAAATATATCTTTGTTTATTATCAGATATTACACTGAAAATGCCGCTAGGGAAACTGATGTGATGTTTGTTACATAAAGATGCGCTGTTTTCTTCTTACACAAGAGGACCATTTAAAACTGAATAAAGAGAGCCAGAAACATTTTGATATACTGCTATCTAAAATATTTATTTGTGTTCAACTAAATATGCTAATCCCTTTTCATCAAACATTATTTTGCTGAGCTTTCAAATAAATAGCTCCTTTGTACTTGTACACTGAATAATATAAAATATTTTGGTTCTCAACAATCACGGATTATTCCACATTTTCTTTATTTTTCTACCAGCATGATCTTGCTTATCTACCATGAGGTAAAAAGTGAGGCCCTAAGTGACCCCCAGGTTTCAGGTAGAGTCTGCATGAAATGATAGACACACATTTCCAACTGTCCATAGAACTCTACAATTACCTTTCGAAATGTTCCTAACTTATGGAAAATTGCACTTGAACTTGAAAACAAAAATCCATAGAACAAAGAATGAATGTGTGTGTGTTTCCTATAACACTTATGATTTGAATAAGAATGGCCCTCATAGGCTCATACAATTGAATGCTTAGCCATCACAGAGTAACACTACTTAGAAGGATTAGGAGCTGTGGCCTTGTTGTGGTTTAGGAAATCTAAGCTAGAACCACTAGCTTTCTGAAACCAAAATCTAACCTCAGTGACACAATTTATTCCAACAAGGCCAAGGCATCCCTCCTCCAACAAGGCCATACCTTATAACCCCTCTATAGTAGTGCTACTCCCTAATGATGATGTATTCAAATATATGTGCATATGGGGACCATTCCTATTCAAAGGATTATTCTCTCTCTCTCTCTCTCTCTCTCTCTCTCTCTCTCTCTCTCTCTCTCTCTTGCAGTTAAATGCTTTAAGTAGGACTTAATGGGCCAAACTAGTAGGAACATGGAAGACAGTGGTGCTGAGAGGACGTAGAGCATGACAGCCTGGCTCAAGACTTTTCAGAGAGGAGAAATATTAGTAAGTGGCCTACAGACTATTATTGTGATATTTTTGGTGAAGAATGTGGCTCCTTTATGCTCTTGTCCAAGAAAATCTGCCTAAAGATAGACTGGAGAGTTTTGGATTGGCAAAGGAGAATTCAAGTCACCCCACTACTGATTGTGTTCTATGATTATTAGTTGTCATTCTTATGAATATATAATGATAAGAAGCAAGCAGGACAAAGAAAATACAAAATGTACAGTTTGAAGAGAAAATGAGTACCAAGAAGTATAAGTGCTCAAGGAGATAAAATGTTTAAAGAAAAACCTGATGATGAACAGAATAAAGGGAGTGATGATCTCAGGGCGAGACACCACAGAGCTAAGCTTCCAAGTTCTGAAAAATAATTAAAGAAAAGCTTATGCAATGAAGAAAATGATCAACAACAGAAAACTGATGCACATTAATTTAACACAGATACCATATTCCAGTCCCAGCAAGCAGTAGAACTTGTCAGTTTCAACCACATAGTTCTGGCTTTACAGTCAAGGATACAATAAAAGGGAATATGGAATCCCGTCTGCATGTAAGGAAAGCCATAAAAGCCACATGTGTGACAGGGTGTTCCTGCATGGAGGTCCAGGGAGGTTATTGCATTAAGCTGTGAGGGCAAAGCCTGGATTGCCTTGGAGATCCAAGATTTTGGAGATGCCAGAATCAGGAGATACCTGCCTAGAAAAGCTGTGAAATGGATGTAGAATCAGCCCAAGAAAGAAGTGTGTTTCAATTTTACAAAACTGAAAGGAGTTGGACATTTAACAGCACATTGACATCAGGCATGAAGAAGCAAAGCTTGAGGTTTGCCCTTCTGGTTTTAGGTCTTCTTTTAGGTCCTGTTTTGGTCCAATATTTCTCCACTATGCCACCTTTTTTCCCTTTTGGAATGGTAATGTATATTCTGGGCCATTTATGTTGTAAGCAAGTGTTCTGGTTTTTAATTTTATTTTAGAGGGGGTTACAATTAAGGGATTGCTATGAGTATCAGAGACTTTGAACTTTGGACTTTTTTTGGTTTTTTGGTTTTTCGAGACAGGTTTCTCTGCAGCTTTGGAGGCTGTCCTGGAACTAGCTCGTGTATACCAGGCTGGCCTTAAACTCATAGAGATCCACCAGCCTCTGCCTCCTAAGCGGTGGGATTAAATGTGTGTACCACCACTGCCCAGCTAAACTTTGGACTTTTTTAAAGTGTTAAAACTGTTATAGACTATGTGGATTTTTGAAGTTGGACTGAATAAAAGAGATGTGTCTTTTAAAGGAATGTGTGCTGAGTAAATAAGGCTTTTTCTATAACAGATAAACCAATATTTTCTTGGCCATGAGTATATATTCCTTAGTCCTAAAAGAAAGTTATTGGTTAATAGCTGAATGAAAATTACAAAGTGATTAGATTTGTGTTCATCTTTGGCCAAAACTAATAATTTCAGAATTCAAATTTGAATCAGTCTTGGCTCTCTACAGTGGACCTGAAGATGTGTAGCTTTGTAGACAGCCTTTTCCTACCTTTCAAACTACAAAATAGAATGCTGGCACGTAAAGGTCACTTTGGCCAGCTGGTTTTTCATGAAACATGGCACAGTGACATTTGAATTCAACCTTATGTCTACTGAACTACTCACTAGACTTAGTTTGACAGATCTGAGTATGATGGATGTAGATTTCCATCCAAAAGGTTTGGCTAGGCCTCAGCAGTAATATAACCTTTCTGAAAGGTTATTTTTAACCACTTGCTAAAAATTCCTTGAGGAAAAAAGTGACGTGCCCTTTAGTAAAATGAATACAATAATATACCTACAACTGATACCACTGCAGTCAAGTTTAGTCAATTGCTTAAATAAGAACCTTTTCCTTAGCAAGGGACTGCCTCATTTGGCCAAGCTCCGGGAGAGGTCCTAGGGACTACACTAAAACTATGGCCTAACTTTAATTATGAAATAAAGAAAAAGGAATGAAGAAATACCCCTTCCAGGGTAGTTCCGCTAGTCTCCATGATATTTTCAATTAACTCTGATTTTGTTTTTATAAAGTCCAACAAAATACAATGCAGTAGGTTTACGCATTAGGAATCTCATTAGCTCTGTAAAGGTTAATCTAACACTTAATCAAAGTTTGGTTTTATTTTCAAACTATTTTAAGGTAATCCCAACCCCGAGAGATAAAGTGGAAGTATTGTAGTCAGCACATTACTCCAACAACAAAATTAGCGGCACTTTCTTCAAGATAATAGCCCCAAATTATTTCACAAATAAGACCCCATGCATAGCTACAATTTGTTAGTGACTGGTTAAGAGAGGGGGAAAAGGTTGTATAAATATAATTAATCTTCCAACTCTTGAAATTTTGATAGGGAGATTTCACTCTTACAGCATCAAAGCTAATATATTGACATTTTCAGTTCACAACTTTATTATTCCAGGGTTCTCTGGCCATTAAGGTAAAATAAGGAATTATCAGGGCCAGGTAGGCAACACTTGGTTTGGACTATGCCTTGCTGGGCCTGGGAAACTGGAAGGTAGTGATTAAAGCCTTTTCCTGGAGTTTAGGTCCCTTCACCACATTGTAAGTTGGTACATTAAATCTCCACAAAATAGCTCTTAGCGGGATAACCATGACTTGGAAAGATTTCCCTGATTCTTGTACAGTGCAATCATAAATCATAGCTACATCTCAGTGAGGTCATAAACAGAGTGGGATGTAAATATTATAACCAAAGTACTGCTAACTATTGTCATTCTTCTCAGAGATCAAGGTAATATTTTGGCATAAAAGTGTTAGTTGTTTTTTTTTCAAAATTTATTCTTATTCATTAAATTTTATTATACTCTTTCATTCATTTCTTTTCCAGAAAACATTACTTATATTTTAATTATAATTTTCTTCACCAAAAAGTCTATTTCCTCAAAATAATGTAGTGAATATAGATCAAAAATGTCTTAAAACATGAATCATTTAAAAATTAATTCCTGTTATACCCTACTCTGTAAGTTATTGATGCAATTTTATTGCTTTCATAGAAATCTAATAAGTGTTGGTCTCTATGAAGGATCTAATTTCAAATCTATCTCAAAAGAATAAGAACTCTGAAATGCATTTATGTAAAAATCCTATTAACATTCTCTTTGTCTGTGCATTTGTTATATACAAGTCTCTCCATGCTATACATGTGTGTGTGTGCCCCTGAACATGGAAATCAGAAGTCAATGTTGCATATCTTACTCAATTGCATCCCACCTTATTTTGAGATTGAATATGGAACTCATCAACTGGCAAGACTGACTATTTAGTGACCCTACTAAGGACATGACCATCTTTACCTCCCCAGTGCTGGGGTACAGATACAAGCAACTTTTTAAAAATGATATGGGAAAAATCAATAATGTAACCCAAAAATGAGCATATGATTTTCTAATAGGCAATTCTAACCTATTACATCAGAGAATTTCAGCATTTTAGCAGACTATTAACTATGCTAGATAGTGAACACCTTTGGAAGCCAAGAAGAGACTGTTTCTATTTTTTAAATGTACTAGAAAGATATAAGGGATACCACAGTGGTAAAAATGAGCAACCTTATTGTCATGTTGTGTTGGGAGTAACACTCAGAAGAGAGATGGGGAAGGTTCTTGTAGGAATTCACCAACACAGAAAGAACAGTGAGTACTGCTTGGGTAGCAGGACTCTGAAAGGGGGGATGATTTGCACTATAAGGGAAATGGGCTGATCCATGGTCAAGGTTGAAGAAGGAAAAGACAGTGGCAAAAGAGAGATGGGAAGTCATTCCAGAGCAAGAGGGAAGCTGGGGACTTAAAGAGCGGCAGCCATCCTCCCAGTCCATTTGAATGTCCTCCTTGGTTCATGAAGACTGCGTTTAGTAGGTCTGGAAATGTTGTAACTGTTCCACGATCCTCGCGTCATAATTGCTGACATAATTTGGGAAGATTCTGCATATCTAAATGTGGGAGACAGGGGTGGGCTGGTACTGATAAACAGACCTCCAATTAGAGAGAGCTTCTTTTTTTTCTTTATTGTTTTTTGTAACCTGCTTTTCCTGTTTTTTAATTATATGTGTGTGTATTATTTATTTTTGTTGAGCTCTACATTTTTATCTGTTCCCCTCCCTTACTCTCCCCTCCCCCCTTAATCCATCACCCAAGGTCCCCATGCTCCCAATTTATTCAGGAGATATTGTCTTTTTCTACTTCCCATGTAGATTAGATCTATATATGTCTCTCTTAGGGTCCTCATTGTTGTCTAGGTTCTCTGGGATTGTGATTCCTGGGCTGGCATTCTTTGCTTTATGTTTAAAACCACTTATGAGTGAGGACATGTGATAATTGTCTCTTTGGATCCAGGTTACCTCATTCAAAATGATGTTCTAGCTTCATCCATTTGCCTGCAAAATTCAAGATGTCATTTTTTTTCCACTGTGTGGTACTCCATTGTGTTAATGTACCACATTTTCCTTATCCATTCTTCAGTTGAAGGGCGTTAGTTTCCAGGTTCTGGCTATGACAAACAAGCTGGTATGAACATAGTTGAGTGAGCACATGTCCTTGTGGCACAATTGAACATCCACTAAAAAGTGGTATTACTGGGTCTTGAGGAAGGTTGTTTCCTAATTTTCTGAGAAATTACCACACTGACATCCAAAGCAGCTATACCAGCTTGCATTCCCTCCAGCAATGCAGAAGTGTTCCATAACCTCTCCAACATAAATTGTCATCAGTGTTTTTGATCTTACCCATTCTTACAGGTGTAAGATAGAATCTCAGAGTTGTTTTCATTTGCATTTCTCTGGTGAATACAGATGTTGAACATTTCCTTAAGTGTCTTTCAGCCATTTTAGAGAAAGCTTCTTATTCTCAATGAGAGTTCATATGGTATTCCAAATTCATTTCTTTTTTTTTAAATTAATTAATTTATTTATTAAAGATTTCTGCCTCCTCCCCGCCACCGCCTCCCATTTCCCTCACCCTTCCCCGATCAAGTCCCCCTCCCTCATCTGCTCGAAGAGCAATCAGGGTTTCCTGATGTGTAAGAAGTCCAAGGACCACCCACCTCTATCCAGGTCTACTAAGGTGAGCATCCAAACTGCCTAGGCTCCCCCAAAGCCAGTACGTGCAGTAGGATCAAAAACCCATTGCCATTGTTCTTGAGTTCTCAGTAGTCCTCATTGTCTGCTATGTTCAGCAAGTCCGGTTTTATCCCATGCTTTTTCAGACCCAGGCCAGCTGGCCTTAATGGGTTCCCGATAGAACATCCCCATTGTCTCAGTGTGTGGGTGCACCCCTCGCGATGGGAAGGTATAGACAGATCTTTTGTGGCTGAGCATTTCAATGACACTTAGAGTCTATCTAGTTTGCCAGTTATTACTTTCTATAACTACAAAATAAAGAAACTCTTCTGGTAAGGTCTGAGAACCTATGGATAGAGACAGATGAATTTAGAAATTAGAAATTATTATTTATGTCCATAAATAATAGTAGTAGGTTTACCCCTGGAGACTAAAAGCTCCCCAACTGTGAGTTTTTGGAAGAATTTACAGTACCAGTAACGTGTTTCTCCTATAGAGTCTGAAGAGGGAGTAAAATAATATGGAATACTACCTTCTACAACCAGGAAAACTGTAAGCCAATAATATTTGGAGTTATTTGTGTAGTGATATTTTGTTTCTTCTAAAACAAATAAAGAGAATCAGAGTGTGGGGCAAGCCACTAGTTAGCCATAGTCACTACCTCTCTAATCTTTCAGCATTTACCCTGATATCTGACTCTGGGTTTTGTTATTAAGACCAATTAGATTAGTGCTACATATTTGTCACTGAGTTTAAGCACAGTAAATAGTGCCATTGATTCATAACAGTGAGGAAACACAATTAAACTCTTGCTTTTTATTGTAAATTAACAAATAGAAAGATTATAAAAGAATTGGAGAACAATGCCATGTTTGTAATATATCTGAGCAATGAAAAATTTCTAATAAACAAGAGTAATTTCAATTTTATCCAGTTTTGCCATGTTTTCAGTCACCTGCATTCAACCACAGTTTGAAAACATTCAATAGAAAGTTCCAAAAATAAGAATGTTACCCATTCTAAATTGCTTGTAGTTCTGAGTAGCATGATAACATCCTGTGTATACAACTCTGCCTTGACTGGGAAATAGGCCATCCTTTCTTATAGTGGATCCACACTGTGTCTGCTACCTAACCCTTAGTTATACCATACACATCTAAGCTCTCTGATTATCTGTCATTGTATCATATTCCTTATGTTCAGAAAACATCTGTTTCAGCTAATAATAATAATAATGGCCCCAGGGTATATAAGCAATGATACAGAGGAGGCATCATATGCGAATCATTAGAGAACCAACTAACTCTAGGATTATATGGCATCAATGCAGGGATTCTAGAAAAAGGGAGTCATAATAAAGTTTAATACTATCTGCAACTAACAAGTATGTGTCAGAGGTCTTGGAATGTATTTTCCATGAATAAGGGGCGATCAATTCACAATGCTCAGTTGTCATAGAGAAAAAATTTGACATTTGGGGCTATATGGATGTTTAAGATCAAGTAACCAACACATACAGATACTGCAAAAATACTCTATAATGCAAATAAACATATACATGTAACAAGAGTGTCTGTTTTAATTTAAGTAATATAAATAAAACAAAAATTGATCTAAATAAACTAATAACCAATAAGAAGACAGATGAAAATGGTCAGACAGCATGTCTAAGCAGGTTCAACACACTAACATTGAATGAGCAAAGTGGCACAAGATGACATTCGTTAGTGTTCCTACAGATTAAAATATTTCTCCTGGATGAATAGAAGGAATTTCGTAAGAAGAAGATGGTCTCTTAACTCCCAAGTTCTCTCCAGTTCCATAGTTTTCATTTCTCCTCTATTAGTAGATATTGCTCAATTTTATGATTTCACTAGATTGTCGTCCTGAATTAATTAGTATGTATGACCCAGAAAGGCATTATTCTGTAGATCACCCATGGGCATGAGATGCAAACACTCTTAGAGCTATAGTGAAGGCCAATGCCCTTGAGGTACATCTGGCTCCCTCAGGCACTTTTAGTTACAACGAGGGGAGGAGAACACCCAGAAACTCTTAAAAGGTCAGAGATTCTGGTGAGCATGGGATGAATGTAAACAGAGACTGTTCATTCCCAGCTGCCCAGACCCGAATAATCACACAGAAACCATATTAATTCTAACACTGTTTGGCCAATGGTTCGTGCATTTTGCTAGCTAGTTCTTATGTCTTAAATTAACCCAATTTCTATTAATCTGTGTATTACCATGAAACTCTGGCCTACCGTAAGGTTCCAGCTGGCATGTCTTTCTCCTTTGTCACCCCCATGGAGACTCTTTGACTGTGCCTACTCTCTCTCTATATATATATATATCTTTGTTCAGATTTCCTGCCTGGCTTTATTCTGCCCTGCCATAGACTGAAGCAGCTTCTTTATTAATCAATGGTAATAAAACACATTCGCCGCATACAGAGAGAAGAATCTCACATCAGATAGACAACGGTGCAAAAGAATCATCTCATTCCAAATATCAGTAGCTCCATTATTAAAAGATCTTTGTGGAGAAAAGGCAATTCAGAAGGAAACTAGATAGAGAAGAAGCAGAGAAGAGTGAATCCAGTCTTAAGGCAACACTACAGGCTTAGTCAGCAGAGGAAGCTCACTCATGCTCAGGTGTGCCTTCACTAATACACTCTTAGAGCTTTTATATACTTCAGGGAGAAAATCGGAGATGGGGAAATGAGAAAAGCCAAGCTAAAGTCATTCTGGTTGATCTGCATTACTTCAGACTTAGTCTGTTTAATATTATGGCCTGTAATTATTAAAAAGGTTTCCATTTTATTCAAGACTATTTACTACATTCCAGAAGTCTGCCCCACATAAAATAAAATCATGTGTATGTAATATTATCAAGGTCCAATTTGATGCTTCTTAAAGTGAGTTTTACAAAATGTTTAGTATGCACTCACTTGCAAGTGATAAGCCAGAGGAGTGAGACAAGAGGAAAAAACTGAAAAAAGAATAAAACAAATTTCTAGTGAAATCTCTGTCATGGAGTGGTTAATATACATTCTAGAAAATTATTTCCACCCAGAAAGAGGATCTGAAAATGACCACATCCAAAAATACTGATCAGGATAGTCTAAAGCCCTGTAATTCATTGCAGCCTCCTTTCGTGGTTAGGCTCAATCTAGGTACTCCTGGGCTAATGGAGAAAGAAGCAATGTATCTTCATTGTCAAATATCCTCATATAGTCGGCCATACATGTATGATTTGTTTGTGAGAATATGCTCAAGGCAACATTCACATTTACTTTTAATGATTTGACTTGGGATGTCAATAGAGACAATGTCTAGATTTCACAAGGATATTTCTGGTCTGTACAAGGACTCCCCAAGATTTCATTCCCAGTTATCTAGTGTACTGGGAATACCATCTACAAAGGCTCTTTGATTTACCGGAGTAAGCTTGTGCTTTGACACCAACAAATTTCAAAGCCTGGACTAATCTGGCAGATACTCTAAGCAAATGCATCTCAGTAATCCGGTGGGACCATTTGAAACTTCTTCAGTAACTGGAGGAGGAAGCATCTATCTCCTTTAGTCTGGGCAGCTACAAATGTGTAGGCTGTTAGCTCAGTTGAGCAGAGCACTGTGTTAATGGAAGCAAGGCTGTAGGTCTGATTCCTGTGTGGCTGACTTAATTCTCTGCTGTTGTGTAGCTTCAGTCAACATGAGCCAAATTCTTTGAGCTCAAGGGATATAGTGGAAGTTATAGATCAGATGTATTCAAAATAGGACCAACAAAACTCTATCTTTTTCAAGGGAGATAGGAATGTTGTATGCACAGAAATTCACAAATAATCATTCTATATGGTATTTTCTAGGTGATTGATTCCCTATAGATATTCATTTTAAAGGGAAAAGCAATGGTTGCTGGAAAGGACACTAGCAAAAAGTTATGATTAAGAGAAAATCAAAAACCTATCTATGAGCCACCATAGAGACGAGTAACTTTGGGGAAAACTTATTTTTAAAATTTGTATTTATCCTTCTTGCTTTCATGAAAAAAAGTCCAGAATGAAAGCAAAACTAGAGAAGGGAGAATCCAAATATAATTTTTGTGAATGAAATCATAAGCTAATAAAAGTAATAGATATTGAAATGATTTTTTAGTTTTGACAGTTTTACATAGATAACAAACAGGTTTTTGATGTTTTTTTTAGCAATCTGCAACCAAAAATTTCAAATGGAACAGGATTCTTTTGTGAACTTAAGCAATCAGCCAAAAATGCTGTGTGTGTGTGTGTGTGTGTGTGTGTGTGTGTGTGTGTGTGTGTGTGTGTGTTGTTTCTATAGGCTTCAAAAACCTAGAAAGAAAGCCTGACAGACATAAAGGTAGAATTACTTACTGAATAAATGACCAAGTGGGCTATTGAGAGAAAGAACCGGCAAGCTGACTGTTGAGACCAGCTCACCACCTATTGAACTACATTTATTTTTTGTCACAAGGCACCACTACAGTCCCATAGTCATTTTCATAACTATTTCTAGAAACATTCATGACTCTTCTGGTTTACAGATATGTGGACATATTTGCTGTGATGAAGGGACATTTTCCTCTACATCCCCAAATGAGCTAGCAATTAAAAAAAGAAATCAAAACTGAAAACTCATCACCACTCTCATCATAAGCAGAAGAATTCACTCGTTTTAGAAACACAAAAAGAAAGGAGAGAAACCAGGACTTTATTTCTACACTGCATATAACAAGCCCTGAAATGCTCCTGTCTGTTCTAACTTCCTAGGATGGGGATGTTTGTCTAAAATGGATGAGGTTGACTTTAGGTTAGGCACTCTGTTATGACTTGAAGTCTAGTTTTCTTAAAGGAAATGTTTTTCTCCTTTCAACCTCTTAACAGAGAGAAGAAAAGTAAGTTCACATGTGCCTGTGGCTCATCTCTTCTCCATATTCAAACAAAACCTCTATCAGGTGTGGGTCTTTGGAATCTATCCTTGGACTTTATAATTTTAATTGGCACCAGGTTGTGTAGACACCAGATGACATAAGGTTGCCTTTCAGCAGGTTCTCCAGATGCATTTGCAAACTAAGTGAATAAAATGGCTGAAGATAGCCTATTCCCCTCCCCTACCTTCATCCAGACATTGTTGGAATATTCCAGGGTTTCGTTGTCCTGTGGAATCTGATGGAAATAAAACCAGAAATGTTGAGCCAATACTTACAAAATGTATTTTCTATTTCCTGGGTAGTGCTTCCAGTACAGAATGGTATACCAATCTATTGGTGATGGCAGAGTGATCGAACGCTTAAAAGAAATCCCACACTAGCTCAGAACTGAGAGATAGATATTTATTTGGGGTGAAAACTTACAAATCAGGATTCTCTGCTTGAACGGTGTGTGGAGGTGGGATCCAACCAATCCAAATGATCAAACAGAAACCAGGGGGAGGGAGAGAAGGGGCAGATTCTGTAGCAGAGTCCGGGTATATAGTATAAGAGGCCATGCCCCAGTAGGTGGGTAATTACAAGCTGTAAACCTTCCTGCAGCATACTGGTTGTGTCAGTCTTTCAAATTTTACTTTGGGGCAGAGGATGCTTTTTTAGACTTTTGATATTATCTCCCACTCATGTCAATCATGAACAAAAATTTGGTGAGAAAACAAATTCATGAAATGTGTGTATTTTTACCTAATAATGACATCTCATGCAGCATTACAGCAGGCCAGCAGATACCACTTATACCTTTACCCCAAAGTGAAAGGACACAGCTTTCATACGTATTTTCCAGATTTCGATCACCATGCCTCTGGGCAAATGCACAGAGGGAAAATTCAGGCATTTCTCTTCCAATACTACTTTCTCAGCTACATTCCAGAAAATGGTATTCTAAAACAGGCCTATCGTCAGGAAGGGACTTCAATGGTGTGTTTACACCAAAACCATCCATTTCCACTTGGATTCACATGGTGTTTTTGGCTGGTTTTAGTAGTACATATTAGTACAACGTTCTTAAAACTAACTCTGGGAAAGGGCTTATCCATTAAACCACAAGGAGGACAAAAAGTAAAGTATGACAGTTACTATAACATGCTTTAACATTCGTATCTTTTGCAAAAGCTATGAAACCAGCAAAAAAGGTTTTAAATTTTACTATTAATTTTTCCTCAATAATTATTCGTAAACATATCTAGAAATATATATATATAAAGTGTAAAGTAGAAAAATTGACATGAGTATTTTTTATTGTTTTTATTGAGCTACATATTTTTCTCCAGTCCCTTCCCTTCCTCCCTGCTCCCCTTAGATCATCTCCCATAATCCCCATGCTCCAATTTACTCAAGAGATCTTGTCTTTTTCTACTTCCCATGTACATTAGATCCATGTATGTCTCTCTTAGGGTACTCTTTGTTGTCTAGGTTCTCTGGAATTGTGAATTGTAGGCTGTTTTTCTTTGTTGTATGTCTAAAAGTCACTTATGAGTGAGTACATATGATGTTTGTCTTTCTGGGTCTGTGTTACCTCACTCAATGTGATGTTTTCTAGATCCATCCATTTGCCTGCAAATCTCAAGATGTCATTATTTTTCCACTGTGTAGTACTCCATTGTATAAATGTACCACATTTTTTATCCATTCTTCAGTCAAGGGGCATTTAGATTGTTTCCAGGTTCTGACTATGACAAACAATGCTGCTATGAACATTGTTGAGCACGTGTCCTTTTGGCACAATTGAGCATCCTTTCAGTATATACCCAAAAGTGGTATTGCTGAATCTTGAGGTAGATTGTTTCTTAATTTTCTGAGAAATCACCATACTCATATCCAAAGGGGCTGCATCAGTTTGCACTCCCACCAGCGGCAGAGGAGTGTTCCCTTTACCCCACATCCTCTCCAGCATAAGTTATCATTAGTGGTTTTGATCTTGGCCATTCTTACAGGTGTAAGATGGAATCTCAGAGTTGTTTTGATTTGCATTTCTCTGGTGACTAAGGATGTCGATTGTTTCCTTAAGTGTCTTTAAGCCATTTTAGATTCCTTTGTTGAGAGTTATCTGTTTAGGTCTGTACCCCATTTTTTATTGGATTATTTTTCTTTTCATGACCAGTTTCTTTAGTTCTTTGTATATTTTGGAGATCAGCCCTCTGTCTGATGTTGGGTGGTGAAGATCTTTTCCCATTCTGTAAGCTGCCATTTTGACTTATTGACTCTATCCTTTTGTTTACAAAATTTTCTCAGTTTCAGGAGGTCCCATTTATTAATTGTCCGTGTCTGTGCTACTAGGGTTATATTTAGGAAGTGGTCTCCCATATCAATGTGTTCAAGTGTACTTGCCACTTTCTCTTCTGTGAGGTTCAGTGTGGTTGGTCTTATGTTGAGGTCTTTAATTCAATTGGACTTGAGTTTTGAGCATGGCGATAGATATGGGTCAATTTTCACTCTTCTATATTAACATGTATATTTTCAAAGTGTTTTTGCTTGGCTAAATTATTATTATACCACATATATTAAAAAGTACTTTATAGAACAAAGCAATTTTTGTTTTCTGTAGTAACCAGTCATCTCCCTTTACAAGGAACCTAAAATCAATTGTTTCTCAATTATGATGTAATTTTAAAGATAATGCTTCATGGAACAGATGTTCAGAAAATGAGACTATATCTTCTCAATAGGAATAAAACTAAATTTAAGGTCTTACTATATTTGTAATGTCTCTAAAACACAGAATCATAAAAATTCAGGCCTGCAGGAGACATTTGAGATTCATGTTCCAATACTACTGATTTAAAAATAAAGATCCTGTGAGCTCGAGAGGTTAGTTGACATTCTCAATCTCAAGGTCACACTAGTTAGTGTCAGACTGGGAATTTAGCATCCCAGCCAGTCCACATGTCTTTCTCTTCACAGGGAGTCTGGACTCTCTATTTCAAAAGCATCCTTACAGATGTGCACCCTTGCTTCTGATTCTGTCATCTGCTGAGAAGGAACGATCTACTCTTGGAGACTTCCATTGTCCCAGGTCTAACCTCCTCTGAGAAAATGCAGCCTCTCCCCGTCCAGGTGGGCTCAGTATGCTCTGCAGGAACTTGGAGGTCATATCTTAGTCATTCAGCATTTAGACTGACTCACCCTGATTAAATGTTGAAATAGGGAAATATGTCTTCCGGGGTGTACAGCAAAAATGAGGCAAACTGTTAAACATCTGTAGTTTCATGTTGTCTATAGGAACATTTTAAGATCTGAGTATATAAATCCAGTTAATAAGCTAATTGATTTATAATTAATAAAATGATACTTTCAAATAAAAAGAAATTCATCCAAGAGTTTTTATCTGTTTTTATCTCTATCTCCTGAAAGAATATCTGGGAATTAGTAAGCTTACTAAATGAACCATTAATTGATGCTCATTCATGAATTAATAAACCTGCACTTATAATAGTACAGGTCTTTTAGATAACTTATTGAATTCAATGTGATCTGAGGCAAAGATAGGTAAGTATCTGGTTCTCCTATTTGTTTTCTGTCCTTCAGCTGGATTTAGATGAGAAAACCCAGATCCAGGCACAGGTCACCCATATGAGAAAACTGCCTGGGATGTTATCGTCAAGAATTAACTAAAACAAAACATCATAAATAACCTGAACACAACTCAGAACCAAAGGAAAGGAACAGAACAACTTCCAGATCTCAGTATAGCCTCTGTGAAATGGATGGGTGTCTGGAGATCTTGACTTGTGGGAAATGAACACATATTCTACTTCAGTGTCCTACAGATACACAGATGTTCAGAAACAATAAACATATTACACGTTCTATATGCTGCACTTTTTCTTTCCTGCCACTGAACTAACTGCATTCTCCATTAGCTAAATTGTCATTTATGTAAGTCATTAAACTTCTGCTCTGCATCCAGACATAGTACAATTATAAAAACCAAGAAGCAAAGCTACCAAACAAATCTGCAAGGCATGGGTCCATGGATCCTTTTGAGGGGTTAATCATTTCATTTCAGAAAATGTTTTTGAATGTTTACAATAAAAATATACTTTAACATTTAGATATTAAATACAAAGTAATAAGTATTACTTGAAAAATATCTCGAAAAAAATGTATTGAAACATGTGCAGCAACTTTTTAAGTAGCTGTTTATTAATATATGTACTTGTGTATGCACAATGTGTATATGTATGTATCTGTGCACATGCACGTATGCCTGTAGGCATGAGTACCACAGCAAGCATGTAGTGATTAAAGTACAGTCCTGTAAAGTTTCACTCCTTCAACCTTTATGCAGGTCACAGATACCAAACTCATATCATCAGGCTTACACAACAACCCCTTTACTCACTGAATTATTTAGCCTACCCCTCAATATATTTATATACCTATCAATACAGTAAAGAGAAACTATCATTTCTCAATAATGATAACTAAATGATATGGGAATATATGCAATAACTGAACCATTATTAAAAAATTGTAATTTGTATGAATGATAAGTTAGGGCTAATACTAGACTTCTGGGATGAATATACACACATTTATCACTAAATAAAATGCTCAGTTTCCTTTAAAATCAAGGGAAACAACTCACAAGAGTATTCCCATTCATGTCTGTGATGATCTTAATTCTTTCAATATTCGCCTCAAAGAAGTACGGCTCTAGGATGAGGAACCCATGTTTTAAAGTCTCCTGATTTGAATTCTAATTATGCCATGGGATATTGTGACCTTGGGCGAGAAACTGAACTGCTATGATTTTTGATAGGTGGAAGCAGAGATGTGTGTTATGTGAACTGGTAGTGAGGGAAACAATGTAGAATAACCAGTTAGCACACTGTCTGCATACATTAAATTCTCACTGTATTATGTTTTTGCAAACCATAGAAATACTTTTTTTTCTCCTTGACCTTTTAATCTTTTAGCATAGTTTAACTTTCCAACAAGCATGTGATTCTCCCCCTGTTGTTGAATATTAGGTTATTCTATATTTTAGCAAATTAATGCATAAAAACAAAAGTGCTAAAAGATCAAGGTTCAATGCAGCTCTATAAAAGCAATAATACATACATTATAACACTAAAACTAAGAGTTCACAAAGATACAACAGCATTAAAATGGTTTCATATCCCAACTGAATATCATTGGAAAGGAAATAATATACACTGAATTTGAGGCTCTAAATTTATTCTCTCAATGAAATAAATATGTTACCCTAAACATTAGCTACCCAATGTAATGTACCATTCATATCATCAAGGGTACTTTTACTTAAATGATTCAGAATTGATCTGAAAAATTAACAAGAGAATAACTGTGAGCATGAAATTTAATTTGAATGCAACAAAGGTCAGGTCAGATGTATCTATTTCTAAAGCAGTTCAGGGATTTCTAGAAATCTCCATCCTACTGGAGTTGGTAAGCTCCCATTAGCTCTGGTAGACTGTTTCAGTGGGTGTACTCATCATGGTCTTGACCTCTTTGCTTGTAATCTCACTCCTCCCGCTCTTCAACTGGACTTTTGAAGTTCAGTCAAGTACTCTGATGCCTCTGATCTCTGCCTCTGTTTCCATCAGTTGCTAGATGAAGGTTCTATGGTGATAGTTAAGATATTCATCAGTCTGACTACAGGGTTAGACCAGTTCGGGTAGCCGGACAGGGAAGGAAGTACATAGACCCAAAATAGTCCCTTTGAATGTGGGCGATAGTTGTGTGGCTAGGGCAGACTACGGGGCCACTGGCAGTGAACCAGGATTTATCCCTACTGGTTGTACTGGCTTTTTTAAAACTTATTCTCTTTGGGTGGATACCTTGCTCAGCCAAAATATAGTGGGGAGGGCCTTGGACCTTCCCCAAAGCAATGTGCCTTACCCTCTCTGAAGAGTGGATGAGGGGGGGAGTAGGTGGAAAGAATGGGAGAAGTGGAGGGAATGGGAACTGGGATTGGTATGTAAAATGAAAAAAGATTGTTTTCTTTTTAAATAAACAAATTAATTAATTTAAAAAACTCTATCCTACTACTTGAGTAGTTCATCTTTACTCCCAATATAGTGTATTAATGAAATTTTTCTTAGTCTTATCCCCAACACACACACACACACACACACGCACAGAAGACAAAATCAAAATCAGATTTCACCTTTGTTGGAAGAAGACTCAGAGACTAGGAAATCTTTGCCAATTTAGAATCTATCAAAACCTTTTTTTAAAAAAAAAGAAGATTGGTAATTTTCCTTATGGTTTCAATAGAAACTTTTGTCATGAAGGTAAAGAGAGAGATGAATGGGAAGAGGGAAAGGGAAAGAGAAGAAAAACCCCACAACACATGTCAAGAGACAGTAGGAAAGATAGAGTAAACTCCTTTGCCAGGTTACCATTCTTTTATTCTAAAAGAACTGGAAAAGGGACAGACAAGCAAAGACAAGATTCAAACATTTATCAAGTATGGATTTGAATGAAATTATATTTGAGCACTTGAGAGTCAATCTAATTTCTAGAAAACTTTATAATTTTATAATTTTCAAAGGCTTAGTGTCATAATTGAAGGCAATGGAGAGTCAGATAGGAAAATGTAGAAGGAAACAAAAAACAAAGAAGTGAGGAAGGGGGGAAGGAGCAGTACATAAGCTTAATTTTTACATATGAAACTTTAAGTTGTCAGAAGAAAAAAAATTAGAAAGGGATGGAAAGGATGGGAGAATCTATCTTCTCAAATGACTCATGTAAACTTAAACCTAGCTTTTCATTTGACAGATGCGTCTCTAAGATCAAAAACACCCTAAGCTTTAGCTACAGGAGCATTGCTTCAGCCTGGTATCAAGAAAGGGATCATGGGGGCAGAATAAACTTTGATTCAGTGATGCTGCAGGTATCACATTAGAGGCCCAACAACATTGTACCCCAGAGATCAGCCCTTCTCAGCCTCAGTCCACTGTTTCTCAATGAAAAATTTTACAAGTTCCCTCCGGCCCACTGACAATTCACACAACTCTAGTAATTTGGCAAATAAATACGTTTATTTCTGCTCAAGCAACTGCTCCTGCTGGGATTAAAGCCTCAGACCCTTTGGCTCCAGAGCAAATAGTCAAATGGTGATGTCCAGCTCCAGAAACCTGTATTTAATCAAGCCTATTAGCTCCCTGTACACCCATAAGCTGCTACCTGGGAAACGCCATGTATTCACTGAATGTTTAACCTTGAACTATAAATGAACCATAGTGTTAGAACTAAGGAATGGACAGTGGAGTTAAAGATTCTAATTTTCCATGCTTTGTGTCTTCTTTCAAGATTGCAACTTAATGCAGGAAGTGATTGCTTTCATTTGTCTTTCATCAGTACTCCAAATTTAATATGTCCTCATCCTCTGAAATAATCATTCTTTTCAGTAATGCAAAACCCCACCTACAGCAGTATTCATTAAAGAAATTTTCTTTGGAAAATGGGGCTCTAACATTTCAGAACTTTGCATTCATTTTCCTCAAGAATTCAAGTCCCTTTAAGAAAGATCAACACTTGCAAAATTAACATTATAAATTATCTGAAAAAAGACAAGCTTTGACTCCCAACCAAGTAACATAGAAACCCCCATTTCCTTATAAACTTCCATCATTTATTTTCTTTTCTTTAGTTTTATTGCTCTAAAGCTCACTTTAATGCATTTGTATTAAGACCAAGAAAATTAATATTAAACTACTGGAAATGAAAATCAAGGCACCTCTGAAGAATTTCTGAAAGTTGTCTCTGAACTTACTTCTGTTTACTATGCACCTTAGCAAGAGCCATGCTTTCTTTCCAGCCATTTTTAGTGGATTCCAAGTTTGATATATGCCCAATGAGAATGATTACATGCTCAGTTTAATGTAATTTCTTCAATTTCCCCAGTTTCTACAATATTTTGAAACATTTACTGTCAAAGTAATAAAATACTCAACACAGAGGGCAGTGTCAGGAGTTACTCTTCATTCTCTTGCTTGGAAGCTCTTCACAGACCAGTTTCAATAAAAGGTCCTGAATTTTCTGTCAATCACATCTATCAGTCCCCTTTAAGAGAGTGAAACATCTGGTTTCAATGAACCTTCATAGAAAGAGACCATAAAGAAGGGCCCTGGCCATGCTGATCCCCCTTTTGGTATCTGAAATCGCCAACCTAGGTCATATCTAAACCTGAAAGTGGAAAAGAATATGGAGTGCACACAGAAGGTTCTTAAGGTACAAACCCAAACTCCCCTGGGAAGTCTAAGAGCCTACTTCAAATTCCAGAGAAGAACTCAGTTAACTGATCTATCTTAAAGCAAAAGACAAGCATCGTGGATTGTGACATGGAACTTCAAATACTATAATTAACACCTCTTTGAACCAAAAATTTAAAAAAAAACTGTAAAGTCTTCAGCTTTGTATCTCAGTCATCACCACAGGAGGCTTGGTTTTGAAATCTGATGATGGAGGAGATAACCAGAAGGAAGAAAAGGATCCTCCTCCTGTACCCTTCCAGACTTCTTAAAAATGAAGAATGAGAGAGAGAGAGAGAGAGAGAGAGAGAGAGAGAGAGAGAGAGAGAGAAAGAAGAAGAAGAAGAAGAAGAAGAAGAAGAAGAAGAAGAAGAAGAAGAAGAAGAAGAAGAAGAAGAAGAAGAAAGGAAGGAAGAAAGGAAGAAAGGAAGGAGGGAGGGAGGGAGGAAAGAAAGAAAGAAAGAAAGAAAGAAAGAAAGAAAGAAAGAAAGAAAGAAAGAAAGACAAGAACAGCTGCACCCGTATCCTCCACCATATAAAGTAAGGAACATTTGAGAGATAGCATGTACTTCTCAAGTGTTCTCAACAATATTGCAATGGCATACTTTAGGAGCACAAGAACTTGAATCTTGTCCAGTACCAGAGCCTCCACAGTACAGAATACTTAGCTATTGGGCAGCCTCAAGTCCTACAAAGCTTTTGAGCCTTTGAGGTCATAAGTAGCATCTATACAGGTCATAACTACAATGAGCTACAGACAGCATCTACACAGACCATAACTACAATGAGTTACAGATACCTCAAATTCAATTTTCTTCTGATTGTACTCACAAGGCCTGGGAAGACCATGGAAAGTGCTAGATTTTAGTCTTCCAAACAGATACACAATAGCCGCAGTGGAAGCAGCTTAACTGGATCAATTTCCACTTTGATACTGTCAGTCCCAGTGAGGATTAGCTCTGTCACTATCTCTTCAGTTACCTCATCCCCTTTCTGAGATACAGTAGTCAAAATAGAGCATTCTCACAGTCAGAGATGAAAAGGATCCTCTCTTCTCCCAAATATAACATGTCTAGACTATGACTTCATAATATTATTACAATAAAAAAGGGGACCGAGGAACTTTCTAGTGGACATTATATTTACTTCAAAAAATACTGTTTCTTTCCTATTCATCCTTCCCCACCAACACACACACACACACACACACACACACACACACACACACACACACACACTAACTTAGTGTGGAGAGGAGTAGATAATAGCCAGTGTTATTATTGAACAAGGTCCAGAGAGCTTCAAAATGTAGAAAGGTGGATCAACAGGAAAACATAAAATGTTGAAAAAGAGCATTGAGTAAAGCAGAGAAACCGTTAGACTATGCTCAGACCTGACAAAGTAAATTTCATGCCCTTCACCACCTGGTGGACACACTGGTCCTGAGGCTCTCTGGTTTCAAGGGGAAGAGAAAGGAATCAAAACACTAATTAAAATAGTCACCTTCTAATTTGCAATAGGACAGATAGGCATCCCTTTCAACCCTATTCAGTACCGTGAAAGAAAAATGAGGGTCCGTCATTACTCTCTAAGCTTCTAAAAAATAATAAAACATTCATTGCATGAAATATGACACAAGAACTTTTCTAAAACGTTTCTTAAGCTGATTTTCCCAATGATTATCCTGCTATTAATCATGCTATTTTTGTTTATGCTATTGTTTTTTATTTTAAAGAGAGGCTCAATAATAAAGCTCAACAGTTTATAATTTTAAAATGTTACTGATATTGAAACAGTAACTTCTTTAATAACAAAAAGAAAATAGATCTCAAAAGATGACAGATTTTAATTTTTCTGATTACCTGTGAAAGTTTTTTGCTGTTGTTATTATTGAAAAATAGTCAGGACACCAAGGCATAAATGTTTCATATGTATACCAAAATAGAAAAATATCTAGATCAGTGTGAATTAGCACAAACAGACACATTTTGTACAAATTTTGCAGCTTTCTGGTCTTCTGCTAGAGTTTTAAAGAAATTATTTCAATTAAGGAGAAAAATATAAATTCTTATAAATTTATTAATAATGATAGGGAAACTTCAAAAGTATTCAAAGGAGCAAGATTTATGTTTGGGGAAAATAAGCAGAGCAAGTTTTACTGGTGAGGGCCATGGTTGAAGATGGAGGATGAGAAAGGAATTCACACTAATCCTGAGAAAATGAATGTAAAAGATCAGACACCAATGAATACTCAAAGCAGATGTGAGGGAAAATAATAAGATTTCACAATAAAGAAGAGCAAAGCACACAGTAGCAATGTGAATGCAGAGTGTCATTGGTACTTGGTGAAAATGAGTAATTACCATGGAGGTAATCTCTATAGCTAGGTATGGGTCAGAATCACCAAATACAGAAAATGTCTAGTTGGGAAAAAGGAAGAAAATTTCCTCTTTGAATATTAAAACAGACATATGAAATGCCTATGATATTTTGCATACAGAAGACTCCGCTAAAGATAAATTATCTCAAAAGAAGAAATAAAATATTTGTTGTGGGCTTGTTGCTGCTGCCTATTTGGCAATCCCCATTTCCCAAGGGGCAGAGAATGAGAAGACAACACAGACTCCAAAAGATTCTAGTGTAAAAACGCTTTATTGTAAAAGGGTTCATTTTTCTATGGGGTTAGGGAAATTAAGCTGCCACGGTAACATTTTTGTTTGGTTCTTTTGAAACTGGCAGTCGCTGCTGGTGTGTTGTGACTGGCTAGGAGTGCGCATCAGGAGCTTCTAGAAATGCTATAGTAAAAACCCATTGTTTTATTTGTGTTCTAGACTGGGGATCCTTAAACTTTTGCCATTTGTAACCTTTTTCCACCTAAGAAAATTTTATGTAATCTTGGGCATATAGGTGTATAAAATATACATGTTGGGAAATATTATTTTAAGGTGTGTTACTTATTTACATGCATTTGTTTAACTCTGTGAAGCTATGTTACTGTGCCTGTCTATAACACCTGATGGTCCTAATAAAGAGATGAATAGCCAATCTAGGCAGGAACAAGAATAGGCAGGGCTAGCAGGTAGAGAGAATAAATAGGAATTTATTTTAAAACAATTCTTTGCCACATACATAATTTGCCACTCATTAAAAAACAAAAGCAAGTCTTACGCTAATGATATAGGGGTGCCTTTTTGCATAAGAAATTAAATTAAATCTTAGCTGAAAATTTAAAACCTTAGGACTCAGACTTCTTTAATGCTTTTCAGAGTTGATCAGCATTTTGAATTTATAATCCTCAACACTAAAAATGCTCTCTCACATCAATATATAGTATAAAATGCAGAAGTATGTTTGGGTCCATTTCAGAATGATTGAAAATTCTGTCTTTTTTGATGTAAACTTTATTTAATTTTTTATCTTTCATATATTACATCCTGACCACAGTTTCTCCTATTTCCATTCTTCCCAATCACTCTCCTCAACCTCCCATCTCCTCCAGACCCACTTCTGTTTCTCTACAGAAAATTGCAGGCTTTCCAGGTATATCAGCTGAACATGACATAGTAAGTTATAATAAGACTAGGCACAGGTCTTCATATCAAGTCTGAACAAGGCAACCCAGTAAGAGAAAAACGGTTCCAAGAGCAGGCAAAAGAGTCAGAGACAATCCCCACTCGCCCTGTTAGGAGTTCCAGAAGACACCAAGTTATACAACCATAACATATATGCAGGGACCTAGCTCAGACCTGTACAAGCTCCCTGATTGTTGCCTTTAGTATCTGTCAGCCCCTATGAACCCTGCTTAGTTGATTCAATGGGCTTTGTTCTTGTACTGTCCCTGATTCTTGACCAATTGTTGAAATAAGAGCGGCGGGGCTGCATCCCCAGCACCCGGCCGCCCCCACGGCTAGCTTTACCCAAAATAATTACACGAAAACTGTATTCTTTTAAACACCGCTTGGCCCATTTCTATCTAGCCTTTTCTAGGCTAGCTCTCGTACCTGGACTAGCCCATTTCTAATAATCTTCTGTAGCCCACCAGCTGGCTTACCAGGAATGATCTTAACCTCCGTCTGTCTGGAGTGGGAGAATCATGGCAACTCTCTGACTCAGCTTCTTTCTCCCAGCCTTCCGTTCTGTTTACTCCACCCACCTAAGGGTGGGCCTATCAAATGGGCCTAGCAGTTTCTTTATTGCTTAACCAATGAAATCAACAGATTGATATATGACACTCCCACATCAACCAATCTTGCTCCTACAATTCTTCCCCTCTTACTAGAAGTTCCTTGAGCACTGCCTAATGTTTGACTGTGTCATTTTTTTGAAAAAATCAAATCAGCAACTCAAAGAGCTGTTTTTGACATTGAGTCTGCTAACAAACTGCAACCATAGAAAAAATAATTTGATACTTACAATAATGGTAGAAAATTATTAAAAGTCATAGTTTTTCTTTGAAGCTCAAATATTTCTGGTTATTTTCACTGGTATTTGTCAACAGAACATACACAGTGATGGTTTGATTTTGCAGTGACCACCAAGGCTCATTTTCTGAACATTGCATCCCTAGCTCATGGTGATATTTTTCTTGAAGGCTATGGAGATTTTAATAGGTAGAACCTGACTGGCAAAAGCAGGTCACTCCACTGGGAAAAGGTGTGTTCTAAATATTACATATATTCTAGTTCCACCAACTTTCTCTGCTTCCTGGTACATACCTATGAGCAAGCCCTTGACTTATATCTCTGCTACCAGAGTAGATAGCTTTTACTACCATAATTAACCCTAACCCTTAGCTTTTGCCAGGTATTTTATTGCAGTAATAGAAAAGATAATCAATATGTTTACCAAAGGATATTCCTATATGTCCAGAGATCTCACAATTTTGTTTATTTGCGTAACTTTAAACAGAATATTTTAAATATACAGTCTTTATGACAACAATGAACTATTTCAGCTCATGGATAAAGTGTATAATAATCACATCAAAGCAATTAACATATCTACCTCCTCAAATATTTATTATTGTGAAGTAGTCAAAACTCTTTTAGACTATTTTGAAATATGAAACATATTGATGACTATGATCATGTTGCTATACAATATAATACCTGACATTATCATTCCTATCTGTCAATTTTTCCCCCTTTCCCTCATCTCTCCTCCCCTGCTTCTGAAAATCATCACTTTATTTTCTCCAATATTTTTTGATTCTGCCTATGAGTGAGAGGATAAGTGTTATATCTAACATAATGCCCTTAGATTCAACTTATTGCAAATAGAATTTTATCTTGCATTTTATTGTATACACAACATATTTTCTATATCCATTCATCTACTATGATCACTTAGGTTGTTACCATACTCAGTTACTGTGAAGTGTGTTGCAATACACAAAACAGCTAGATGTCTCTTCAACACACTGAGCTGATTTGCTTTTGAGATGTACCCAGGGAATGGGGCCATCGCTGCTATAACCATTCTGCTGTTTTTAGGAGTCTGCTATTATTGTCCATAATGGCTATACTAATTTACATTCTTACCAACTGTGTGCATTCATAAGTGCCCATGAGTTTCAGAAGGAGAGCCAATATCTAAGTCATGGTTTTAAGCCAGAGGCAGTTCACACATTGAAGACATACCAGGAACTAAATTACAGCACATGGGAAAACTGGCTGATTCATACTGTGGCCCCTTGTTTCTTCCTGTGTCTCTTTTTTGAAGATTGGCCCCTTAACATTTGAACAAATAACAGAACTGTACGAAACTCTCTCTCTCCAGGTGTCTGTTGCTCTTTCCCTCCCATAGAGCAGGCCTAGAGACCTTGAAGAGCTGAACCTGCTTTGTCTGGGACTCAGAGGCTCCAAACAGCTGGGATGGAATGTTGAAAAATACAGTCCTCCATTTGTTCTTACTTACTCCAGAGGCTTTGCAGACATCCCCAGTAGCACATGATAAGCCATTAAGTCATAAAGAGAAGGAGAAAAAACTCGCACGAACTATGGCTGTGTTGGGCCTTAAGTTAAGTGATCTCTCTGTTTTACTAAAATGTGTAGATGATGCTTCCAAGTAACTCCCCAGGTACAAAGAACAACAAAAGAAAAAGAAAAGGAAAGAAGAAAATGAAAGAAATTCAGAACTTAACCTAAGTAATCACATTCATAGCAAATAATTTAATCCTGGATTTGGATGCAAACCTGACTGTTTCTGACTCTCTGACACCTGTGTTTTCTATGATGGATGGAACATAGCAAGTTGGAGTTCTGAAAATGATCCTTGCTATAATTATATAATACACCAAAACATTGTGAAAATACATCTTATCATCTGTCTTCTATAAGGCAGACAATGTTCTGAATTCTGAGAACCATCACAAATGAAACAGAAACAATGAGAGAGGCCAGAAGATGGGGAACTAAGGAGAAAACTAGGGAGATGGGTACAGGAAGAGAGGGAAACAGAAGGGAGCTCAACCTCTGTGGTTTTGTATTTAATTGAACATAAATTTTCTGATGTGTTGGGAGTCGTAAAATATTTGTGTATATGTTAGCAGATATGTAACTTATTCTATTTTAAACTTCTGTTTTTTTTCTTCTTCTTCACACACCCATCTAATTTTCACATATTTTCCATGATTAGGCATTTTTTCCTTGTTTCCTTTTGGTTCCTCATCTCTATAGGAAAGAACTACAAGCCAAGAAAAGTATCATTAAGTTAACAGTATTATGTTTAAATCCAAGACATGGGAGGATATCTCAACACTTGTAGCACCACTGCAATAGTAAACTGGGAGAACTTCTATGGCTGCGTAGGAGCAGTCCTACAATCATATATTAATGCAGCAGGTCAACGGTGTCTCACGTCAGAGAGGATGCATCCCAGGATCTGTTCTGCCACTAACCAGCCTTTACCTAGTCATTCTGGTCCTCTGGGGCCAGGTTTTCTACCTATAAAATGAAATGAGACCTTCTCCACTGAGTGGCTGACAGAACTAGTCAGCCCACATAGACAGCACTTGCCGTAGATGCTTTAAAACTCACAAGTTTTAACAAGTACCTGATGTAACTATAAGCCTGAGCCATTGTTATATCCGACTTCGCTGTTTGAAAATAATAGTTTTGCAAGACTGTTAATGTCACACAGTAACAAAGTACAGCTATGTGGAGGACCATGTGGAGAAGTTAAATACTTTGTCCATACACACACGTGGACGGAGGGAAAGAAAGGAAAATGTGTGCTTTGCATTCTCCTGTCCGTCATGTTCAGCTACACACCAGAGAACAAACGACAGAAAAGCAGAATATTTGACTATTAAGAACACAGGGCACTCAATTTCTAAATGATCAGACAAGGACTTCAACCCTCGCTTCCTGATGCTCATTTTTGTGCCCTTAGTTGCACTGTGCTTCTCCCTACACAAATAATAATATTGACTTCTCTACTTCTATCCCACATATAAATTTTAAATATTTACTTTAACATTTCAAAGCTCCACAATGCCTCAGTCTACAAGCATTGAGCTCTCAGTGAAAATGGTTTATGATACCCATAAGTGCTAGACTAAGTGTCCAAATAATCACTCCAATTTGAGGATGTTATCTCTGAGAACCACACAAGTCTGAGGTGAAAAGTACTGCTTCTTCTCCAAAGAATTTACTGCAACTCACACACTTTAGTTAATATACTTGATTCTTATCCTGTCCGTCAAGTAAGAAAGAAACACACACCACATTCTCTTTCTCTGATGGGAAAAAATTTTCATAAACATAAACACTCTCATAAGTCTGCTCATGTGATCCTAATATCCGAGCACTATCCACACACAAGTCTCAAAGATCTTTAGAATTTTGTGAGTTTTCTCATTCAGTTTATAATTGGTTTCACTATTTAATTTGATTTCAAGGTTGTAGTTAGTCAAAAGATATTTTACTTTGAGGGCCACATTTTAATTTCCTTTCAGCCAACACTGCAATACCTAGAGTTTCAGCAACTTAGTCCTCATTAAATGCTCATTAGAAACACCTTCCCCTCTGTGAGTTTTGGATGATCACTTTGTATTAGCCCCTACATGATTTGCTGATAATCACACTTTGGTCCCTTCTAAAAAGAAAATGAATTTTATTTTTCTATTTATTTTGTTTTCATTGTCAGCATTCCAGATGAAATTTTATGTAAACACCTCTTGGAAAAATATATATTACATCAATATCCAAAGTAGGAAAAATTATTGGAGTAAAATAATACTAATATAATAGTGTTACAATTTGCTTTTACAAGGGTCCCAGGCATGGTGGAGGGGAATGCCCTGCTCCAAAGTTCTCATAATCTACATGAATTTAAGATATTAATGATTAATTTAGCCTAAAGGTTAAGTTTTTAGTAGAAAATACTTGATAATTCTCAATGAAGTATTTAAGGAGTGAAAAAACCTGAAAGAAAAGAATTTGTGATAGGTTTAAAGTAATCAGCAAGGCTTTCTCCTTGGAGACCAATATTCACGAAAAGCAGTTCATTTGATTTTATTGACAATATAGAGATATTTGGCAGGTAGGGTATTTTTCCCCTCTTTAAATTTTTTAGATTTATAGTTGAGCCCATGCCAGATTGGCAGCCCTGGAAATCTAACTTATTCTGTGGAATTGCCTCCTCATAAAACTGTGTTCTTTAGATTGAGGGTATAGGTTTTAGTGTGGGGACTTTTCCTACCTTAATTGCCTTCCCTCCCTCTCATAGTCATTAAGGAATCAGAGACAAGCCCTGGAAAGGTGATTGACCCATTTTATTCCCAGTGAGATATAATAGTGACTTCTTAGTATTAGGGTAAAGAATTTAAACTAAGAAAAAGAATTGAGGCCAGGTAAATAGAAATGCTTCACTTTTTAGGCATAGCCATTGATCATGTCATTTAATTGTGTATCTGGGAAAACTCAAGAAATCACTAAACCTCACAGAGGGCACTGCACATTTTCTTATGTAGCTGCAGACTTTCACCAAGATACTTAAGAGACCCTTGAGCTACAACACATATCAGAGCTAACATGGACCTCCTGGGTGATCAACAGCAATTCAGGGACAAGAAACTTTCTATCCCCACAGGTGGTCCAGCAGAGATAGAAATATGCTTTTTATTGACTGGAAATGTCTTTTCTTCATCTCTTTGTTCTGAAGTAGCATGACGTTAGAACTATTTCTATTACAACTATTAGAACTATTACTGTCCCTTGGACTCGTGTTTGTGGAAACTTGTTGAGTTTGGTTTTAGGCTGTCTTTTTATTTCTAACCAAATAAAAGTTAACTTAAAAATAATTTTAAAAGTGTAAATTACTGTGCTACTCTTCTCTTGTTAGACCCGTCTTCAAGTTGTCTCAAATTGAAGACAGGTTTTCACTTTCTTCTCCTCTGCATCAAGGATCTGGGTTTGTTCTGAAGCTAAAGAACTTGTTTCTTTTCTCTTTCATTTCATGCAGAAAGTCTGTGTCAACAGGTTTTGAAGTTCCAAGGAGCATTTCATGAATCACCTACAAAACCTGAAGAAAAGCCTTTAGCTTCAGAACAAACCCAGATCCTACGCAATGTGCTGGCTTGGTGGGAGCCTAGCCAGTCTGGATGTTCACCTTCCTAGATATGGATGGAGGGGGGAGGACCTAGGACTTACCACAGGGCAGGGAACCCTGACAGCTCTTTGGACTGGAAAGGAAGGGGGAGAGGAGTGGGGGGAAGGGGAGAGGGGTGGGAGGAGGGGAAGAAGAGTGGGAGGAGGGGGAGGGAAATGGGAGGCTGGTGGGAGGAGGTGGAAATTTGTTTTTTTTTTCTTTATCCTCCTTTTATCAATAAAAAAAAATCTCTTAAAAAAAAAACCTGAAGAAAGCATTTTTTCTTATAAAAGAAGCATTGCTGAAATGTGTAAAATGCTTGATTTTGAAAAAAAAAATCAGGTATGTTCAATATGCAATGTTCCTAAATGTATACAAAGACAGAATAACTTTGTCCTGAGAAGTGCTGACCCTAACAAAATGTACCCGAACAGAAAAGCCTTTGGTTCTGTGACTCACATAGGCAATACCTTAAACCGACTACAGCAAAGACGGTGTTTCTTCCAGATGTATGACTGAACCCAAACAAGCACATACATTAGCCAAGTTGAAATTAAGAGATATCATTGAAAATGGACTTCTATTCACATAGATGGGAGTTCACAGAAGGTAGGGTGTATAACAAATCAAAAACTTATTTTTGCATCGTCTAAGTTGTTAAGGTTTACACTTTTCAAAGATCAAGTGCCAAAACCTGTAAATTGCTGCCGGAGGATAGGCATGGCAGTTGTACATTTTTTGCCCTGTAATGCACGCGGTTACTGAATAAAATCTTTAGGGAAATGATGAACACTAATGATTTCTGTTTGCTCTAGGGATAGGGAATCACTCATTCTAGAACAAATGCTGAGGAAAACTGATGAGAGAGAAAATAAGTTCAGAATAGTATACCAAGAAAGGGAGAATGCTCTGCTTTTCTGTCTGTTGATTCAGAAAGTAACTTAACCCAGCTTAGAGCAAAATATACGGACCTTCTATCTTTGATAATCCATATCGTCTTCTAAAGAAACTTCTTACTACACGATCTTAGCAGGGAACTTAGTCTGTAAACTGCTTGAATGAAAGCTGAGGACCCAAGTTTGAGTCTCCAGTACCCAGTGTAAAAATGTCAAACCAAGTTCTATGCATTTGTAATCCCAACATTAATCAATAAAAAGGTAGAGACAAGTGAGCTCCTGTCGCTGTCCTAGTTAGTGAATTCAAAATCATGGAAAATTCTTTCTTTGAAACAAAAGGTGGCCAACAGGTGAGGAAAGCGCGCGCGCGAGCACACACACACACACACACACACACACACACACACACACACACAAGGAAGTTTGTCACTACAAATTCCTTATTCCTTGTCTATAATCTTTCTGAATTACATGACATCCCTTCTTTAATATGATGAGCAAGAGCAGTTAACTTGACTGCAAAACCTTGCAGCACATTGTTAAAGTTATCTACTTGTTAGAATTTCTATTAAGGTAATATAATATTTAGGTTGGTTCAGCTTTTGGAGTAATTCAAAATCTTACTCTCAGCAAGGAGGTATTTCTACAGGGTTTCGGTTGATTTGAAAACAGACACTGCTACAAATCTTAGTTAAGGGAGCCACCTTAGGGTTGGCAAGAGACTTGAACCTAGAGTGGCTCCCAGGAGCCCAAGGCGATGTCCCCAGTTAGTTCCTTGGGCAGCTGAGGATAGAGAACCTGAAATGACCCTATCCTAGAGCAATACTGACGAATATCTTGCATATCACCATAGAACCTTCATCTGGTGATGGATGGAGAGAGACAGAGACCCACACTGGAGCACCGGACTGAGCTCCCAAGGTCCCAATGAGGAGCAGAAGGAGGGAGAACATAAGCAAGGAAGTCAGGACCACGAGGGGTGCACCCACCCACTGAGACAATGGGGCTGATCTATTGGGAGCTCACCAAGGCCAGCTGGACTGTGACTGAAAAAGCATGGGATAAAACCGGACTCTCTGAACATGGCGAACAATGAGGGCTGATGAGAAGCCAAGGACAACGGCACGGGGTTTTGATCCTACTTCATGTACTGGCTTTGTGGGAGCCTAGCCAGTTTGGATGTTCACCTTCCTAGACATGGATGGAGCGGGGAGGACCTTGGACTTTCCACAGGGCAGGGAACCCTGACTGCTCTTTGGACTGGAGAGAGAGGGGGAGAGGAGTGAGGGGAGGGGGAGAAGGGTGGGAGTAGGGGGAGGGAAATGGGAGGCTGGGAGGAGGCGGAAACTTTTTTTTTCTTTTTCTCAATAAAAAATTTAAAAAAAAAATAGACGGTGCTGGGGCTAGAATGTTGACTCAGCAGTTAGGAGCACTGACTGCTCTTTCAGGGTTGGTGGATCAATTCCTAGCACCTACATGATAGCTCACAGTCACCTGGATCTTCAGTTCAAGGGCATCTAATGCCCTTCTCCTGCCTTCAGGAACTCCTGAAGATCTTGTGCTCAGAGCAGCTGTAGGCACTTAGATCAGGGGGAAAAAAAGTTGTTTACAAGAAATTCAGGATCTGGGGTCTCACTGCTCCCAACAAGACACAGTCTTGTTGTGAGATTCCTGGAGGCAGGATAGCCATTTTCAGAATGACGAAATAAGAGCCAGTGAGTGGCTAGTTTGCTTTTTGGATCTTCAGGCTGAATCCCAATTTCTCTCTCTGATTTTTTATTAATCGTGCTAGAAACAATAATAATTTTAATAAGAATAAAAGTAAATTCGATTTATGGGAAAGTTCAAGTTCTGTAAACAAACTATTTCAATAGTCTATTTTATTTAAATAGCATTTTAACTAAACTATGCTGAACAGTTCTCATATTTTCTCCTGGTATCCACATATCCTGTTACTGTGAGTGTGAAAGAAAAGTATCATAAATATAAATCAGGACATAAATCTGGTTCAAGATGAATGATCAGAAGCATTTTATTATGACTCTGGTCCAGATGACTAAAAACTGATCCAAGTCTTGCCTGGAAAAAGGAATAATAAGACCAAACAGATACTTAGAAATAAAACTAAACAATTTGGACAAAAAAAACCCAGAAAAATAAGTTTCTACAGAAATCCAATAATCCTCCAAATACACATAAACCAATTCCTGGTTCTGTCTGTAGGTCACGCTTGCTAGATCTGTGGAAATTCACTAATAAGTAAGGGGAATAGATTTTCACTCTGCTATAACTACTTTATTATTTCCAAATTATACCTTCTAAGTTTCTTACACAAATGAAATAAAGCATTCTAAAAGACAGAATTCACTTACAAGAGAGAGCTGTGTTTTGTATTCCATTTTATTGACTGCATAAATCACATGAATACAAGTCCTTGTAAACAATGCAGGCTAATTCCTAAGGTAGAGATGATGAAATGCTATACTGACATTTGTGAAGTCGCTTACCTGTTTCTGACAACTTTACCATGGTTTTATATCCGTGCACCTTAAATGTCTTCCCTTTAAGTACCTCGGTTTATGTTCAAACAGCCATCTGTTTTCCAAGTAACCAGTGAATAGAGAGCCTACTCATGTGGAAGCAATTGACTTGTATAACTAATAAATATCACAGAAAACAAGAATGGTATGGAAGTGACAAAGAGCATTGCTTCCATTTAGATGCATTGAACCAATATGATTGCCAATCAGATTTTAAACACAATACAATTGAGATTTCCCCAAATTTCATGCACACACACAGAGGGGAGGGGGGCCAAATGCACTATATGGCAAGTTGATATTATTTTATAGGTGATTTTCTCTTTAAAAATAAAAACTAGAGTAAGGGATAAACTACTCTAACAAAGAGAGAGAAAAATGTAACATGGAAACAGCATGTGAACTCATGATCATATAAAAGAAAAATGTGCCCAGGAAAGAAGCTTTGGGTTGCGTTTAGAAATCTGCTCTGAAGACTACATAAGGATCTGTGAGGACCCAAGCCATGATCCTACGTATAGCCTGGATCAATTATGAGTCATTGATTCTCTCAGTGGCATTATCCAATACAACTGTGAGCTCAAGAAGAGAGCATCTATTCTTTCTCTAAGAGCTGAAAGCTACTCCTTAGACAGGGCTACAGGAATATTAGGCATGTGTGCTCATTCATAGAAAACTGTCTTCAAGAAAGCCAGCATTTTAACAAGCTAATATTTTTATTTGAGGGTGGGGCAGGGCCTTGAGAGAGGGTAGGCAGACCTTGAAAAATGTTAGTTGGCTGGCTGACAAGAAGCCTGCACCAAAGTGTGACATCCTATTCTCTGGGCCTTTCCCAAATTCCCAAATTCATCTCTGTGTCTCCCAGAAGGACTCACTGAGCAGTGAAAAATCGTGCTTAATAGCCTTCTGATATATGGAAAGATTATATTTAATATATTTGAATATCCTTTTCCTTCTCATGTTTAGCATTTCACCATTTAGGAACTTAATTGGTTTGCAAAAGTAAAGGGAGAACAGAAGAGGGTGGAAAAAGGATTTCTGGGTCTTATATGTAGTACTTTGTTGCCCCCTAGTGGAAAATATGGGACATACATGCAATTCAAATTTTAAAGAATTTTTTTGATTGATCTTTTCTGTAAGTCAACTCACAAGCCATATGTACTCTAAACAAAATTAAAAGGAGTAGATGAAAAATGAATATCATTAGTTATACATTTATTGAAAAATAATACATTAAAGAAATATATTTTTAATGTATACTCAAGAATGCAAAAGTCAATTTTCCGATTACATAATAGAACAGAATCCACCATATTAAAGTAAAATTCTTTGTAAATGGAGCTTAGGGGATATTAACATTCAATTGGATTTGCAAAGATTATAAAGGGGGTATTTTCTGATTCAAAAATATTATTCATGCCTCTTTAGCATCAAAGTTTAATTCCATGTAAAAGGTATGTGGGTAATATCTTCATTTTAGAAAGCACGTATGCAGTTTTCCGCTGGAAATATTTTCTGCACAGAGCAGCTGGGCCACAGAGTCACTTTGTGGAAACTCACCTGCAACTGTAAAGTACTGGCATCTTCTGTAAGGATGAGGGCCATCATTACAGTTTGGGTATGGGCTTTGGCCAATCGTGAATGATTACCCATGCAGTGATTTACATTCCCCTTCAACGAGCACTCTTTGGTCATCAAATTTTAGGTCTTGTGAGTTGCTTCTCCATATGACCCACCCTTAAAGCAGAGACCATATTTTCCAGACACACTGGTGGAATGTGTTCTCCGATATTTCATACCTGTTTTTGTCTTTCTCTGTAGTAATTGTCTGACTTCTAGCTCCCAGAGATTTTGGTTGGAAGAAGACACAGAAAGCTTTGTACTCTATGACTTCTGTCTTTAAAATGACAGTGCATGCCCATGGAGAAGAGGGGATGTGTCTTAGAACCGAGAAATGCACCCAGCACAACAGGGCATTTCCTTCTTGGTATTTGCCCTCTGATATGGTTCCTCAGAGACCAATTATCAACACAAACTTGGCTCTCTAGATCCATCCTTCCTTCTCCTTTCTACTCTGGTATACCGAGGTCTCCAAATCTCTGTGAAATGGTATGTGATGGATTCCTCTTGTGTTACTCTCTTTCCAAGTCCCTATTCTTTCTTTGCATACACAGTGATGCAGGTGAGACTGGGGAGTATTATTACCTCAATAATAGTATTCCAAACCCAAATTGCAAACATCTGCTCCAGGATGGCAAGCATCCATTCCTAGTTAATAGTATCCCTTTGAGGTAAAGAGAGGGCAGAAATTCAAAGCCTTGGCTTCACAGAATGCACGAGAGTGGCCTTGAACCTTTTAAGGCAGTCATTCATCTCAGTTGTGGGTGCCAGAAATGCTTGCACAGAAAAATCGCATTCCCTATAAATAGGAAGTGCCAGTGCTCTGGGCTGACTTTTCTGTGACCTATGCAAAACAAGTGTGTGCCAATGGATTTCCTAGCAAACAAAAATATGCACCATCATGCTGGGATGAATACTTCTATCCATTTTTTTACAGTAGAAACAATTAGAAACCAAGGAAGTGTCTGGAGCTGAACTAAAGAATGAATAGATTAGTTCAGGCATATGTCATTTTCAAAAGCATCTAACAACAGCATTGTCTTCATGATGGATCTCACAGTCTCACCATATCCCACAGGGAGATGACTGCCAGGAGGACTTCTGAAAATAAAATCAATAAAATGCAAGGTCGTGTCAGTTTACTCGATGTTGTTTTGTTTTTCGCTCCTGACCTTTCTTCTGTCTCCTTGGTACCTGCTGGTTTTATTTTAATAAAAATGAAACTAGTGTGGAATGATGTTGGGAAGTAAAAAATAAATAAATAAAATAAAATTACACACCCAAGAGTTTGGCTAAAATAAATGTATCAGTACATCTTGAAGCAATTTTCACTATATCTCTATCTGGGTCAACTGGTTTGGTTGTGTGTATTTGGAAGAAAACTTTATATTTCACTATACTCAGATTCTTCCTCATTTATCTTTTGAAAGTTTAATGTACAGGACTATTAAATAACTTTAATCAAAAGTTTTCTTAGACCATGGGTTGTTTTGTGAGGAATGTATTAACCCACCTGCAAATAAAGGAGAAGGAAAACTTCATATAGACGTTATTTTTAATCTGTATAAGAAAAAATTGAGCAAGCCAGCCAAATCCCTAATACAAATTCCTAATTCTGACAGTCAAAATATTTTCAGTGATACTGAACCAAAGCAATCCCACCCAACTGTCCAAATTGTCTTGAGAAAAGACATTCCTTTGCACTGTCCCCCAAACTGATTCGGGGTTTATTGCAGCAATAATCAGATCTGTATTGCTTTTATAAAATCCCCCACGCTAACAGTTTAAAAGGTAAAGACACATGTTAGCTCACAGCTGAAATCAGCTGATTCTGGACCTGTCCTGAGGCAGAATACTGTGGCAGCCTGAGCATGTGTCAGAGGCTACTCACTTCACAGCAACAGGAATCAAAGAATAGGCTGGGGATTAGGAATAACCTTTAAGTCACATATGCGCTCACCTCCTTCCTTCAGCTTTGGAAGTTTCCATTCCTTTTCAAAATAGCATCAGTTAGAGACCAGACTGTCAACACTTCAACTACTGAGTTGGGGGAGGTTGTTTCAGGTTCAAAACATATCATGGGAAGCCTGACATGTCTGAGGAATGGAGCTTTAGCATCTGACTTCCGTATTCACTTGAGTGTCTGTACAGATTCACCCTTGCAGGTGACCTCCAATGAGGCATTTCATTTCTCCACTTCTTGTCAAAGGGATGAAGCATTTGGTTTCCTGCGTCTGTAAGTCATAAAGCATTTCTCCAGATTCTAGATTCCAAAATGACACACTCTAGAACAACTCTTCACTCAATAATTTTGCTTAGTTGATATATGTAGAAAATTGTAGGCAGTTCATGTGTAGTGTTTAAACATACATCTCTGGGGGGAAGGTATAGAATATGTAAGTATGGATTTAATACATGTGTGTATGAGTGTGTGTGTGTGTGCACATTCATGCATGAGAGCGCAGGCTCAGAGGTGCCATAGCATATGTGTGGAGGTCTGAGAATACTATAGGGGTCAGTCCTTGTCTTAAATCTTATTTGAGAGCATGTCTATTGTTTTCCTGCTGTGTCTTCCAGGGTAGTTGGCCTATTATCTTCAGGTTCTCCAGTCTCTGCCTCCCTTGTTGCCCACAGAAGCACTTGGATTACAAACTCTCATAATAAGGCTTCCACTGTGCTGCTCCAGAATCCATCATTCAAACTTAGTCCTCATGCTTACATACCAAACATTTCTATTCATTCCATCTCTCCAGCCTAACATACAGATTTTATATGTAGTAGACTTGGAGAAAAGTGATATTCCCATCTCTGTAAAGCTCCTGTCTTTTTAAATGAAATAATTACTTCAGTGGCAAATCCTGTTCTTTATGGATAATTTTTTTCTTCAAGGTCATTTAGTGCAAAAGCTTTGTCCAAAAAGGTGAATAACAATCCTAGTGGTGGGGGGAAGGGCCTCATTTATTTAGTGGGAGACGCATAGCTCAATAAAATCAACTTCCTGCTTTGCTTCTTTGAAGAAAGAATATTTCTAAATACCAGTTCCTCACAAGCAAAGGGGAAATGAGAATTGCATCTATTGCAAAAAAAAAAAAAGTGTTGAAGAGATTTACTAAAGGAATACAGGGAAAGTGACCACGCGCTGGTGGAGGAGGCAGAAGTAAA